>NC_090877.1:13579877-13602377 GCF_036669935.1 Montipora foliosa | reverse complement strand
GCAAGATGGCATGGTTAAAACGTGAAAGCCCGTTGAATCATCATTGTTTTTCATCCTCACTTCCCGCTACGCCGGGCGCCATGCAAGTCGATCATTTTTTTATGCTTTTCATGGGAAAAATCTTTTTTCTTACTGTTATCACTCAAAAATTCACCTTCCGGAGTACCTAGTTCTTGATCCTTTATGGCATTTTAGCGAATGCGACGCGAATATATTAAAAGACAAACTTCGAAGAAGACGAAGTTGTTTTGCTGAAAATGAAGAAACCCACTGAACGAGGAAGCGGTGCGTTCAGCCAATCAGGAGCGAGTATTTTTGGCACTCGACCAATCGTGAGCGAGTAATTTTGCTCTCTTCGAGAGCAAAATTAAGAAAAAATACCCTATTCATTGACCAATCAGCACCTAACAATTCACTATCATTAAAGAAAAAAAAATTGTGTTAAAAGCTTGCGTTTAAGATTTAAAACAGTAGGTCTAATATCCAATGGCGAGTTAGTCCATAATCCAGGGTCACACGAACTGAAAATGCTTGAACCCACGCGAATTATGCCGATTAAGTGGCTGACAAAGAAGCATGCACAAAAGTGCGATGGAGCTAAGCCTCTAACTGTCGTTTATCTGAACAAGAGTACCTTAAAGCTACGAAGAACTGAACATTTCTGTCTCCTCAGGAAACTTTGATAACCCACCGTCTTCCAGTCTTTCGATTGTGAAGAAGCATCCTTTTTGTGGGCTTAAGCCACTGAATCAGTACCAGGAAAAAGCAGTCAGAGATGCGCTCACAAAAGCCTTTACCCTTGTCCAGGGACCACCTGGTGAGTAAAGCTATTATAACATATATAAGAGAAGAGAGGATTATAAGAGAAGAGGAGAGAAGAGCAGGGAAAACACTCGACTACGTCTCGTGTTTCGCCTACACTTCTTTCGTGCTCTATCCGCGTGGCTGCTCTACAAGAGAACAGAGGCTTCTTCATTTGTTAAATACAATACAATACATACTTAATTGACCAATCCCCATAGGGGCTTTTCAGGGCCAATGAAACACGATCAACTAAACGACAGAACACAACAACAACAACAACAACAACAACAACAACAACAAAAAGTGTTAAGAATTCCACCTGGCCGAAGGCAAACCATTTGGCTATTTACAAGTGTAGCTGAGAAATTGAACGATGGACTACCAGACACAACTTCACCGAGAGGTCAGAAAGAGTCTTGAAACCGGGAGTCCCGGATCTCAAGGCAAGCGCCGTAACCACTAGGCCGCGACTGCCCCATACTATTCTTATAAGTGAACCGTTCTCAAGAATACTCTTCGAACCGATTTAACTGTAATGGAGAGACTGTAATGGAGGTTGGTGATATATCAGGAGCTGGGTTAATACCTTGTCGTTGAACATCGTCTGATAATTTAAAAACTAGCTTTTGGCGGAAGCGTGTCTGATATCAAATACGGTACTGAACTTGCTAGGTGCCTGACCCCACTCTGACAATGGCTCCATTGCTGTAAACGGAAAACGACAGATCGTGAAACTCAATAGTCGCTGGTCCCACCAGCATCCTGTATTACACCCATTAAAAAAAAAAAAACTAGCAAAAAAAAAAAAAGCTGAGGTAAAGAATGCTTGGGTTTGAAACTGATTTGGTTGAATTCCAACTGAAAAATTAAAGCAAACCTGCCTGGACATGTTCCATCTGAAAATATCTTGAAGTAAAAGTTTATGTAATTGTTTCTTTTCCAGGAACCGGGAAAACTGTCACAGGCGTTCATATAGCCTATTGGTTCACGAAACGAAATATGCAGCTTCGAGCACAGGACGAAGAATGTAATGACTTAGCGGTTGATTCAAACAGTTCACAACATACCAAACGGCTTGCACCACCTCAGGTCATTTACTGTGGACCTTCCAACAAGTCTGTGGACGTTGTGGCGCGTAAGTAATACAAATTAACAAACAACAAATTCATAGCTTCGTCGGGATTCATGCATACTGCAAGGAACTTCTCAAATTAAAAAACGGGTGCGGTGCGCTACAATTGAATTTCTGTGGCTGGTAGAACTTGAAATTGTGCAGGTCTCTCTAATTTAGATGCATCAAATGGTGTTCAAAATAATTACTTCGCCTGGAGCCTCGTATAGAGGAAATCTTGAGAAGATTTCGCCTCACTTAGCTTATAAGGCTGTCTACATTATGCCGGGATAATTTTGAGCAAAATAGTGAGGCAAAAGATCTAAATGCTACCTTGCTCTACTCATATATTTATCAGTTTTTTATTATTTGACTGTAAGCGATCAAATGGGTAGCATCTAGTGTAGGCGTTTTCCCGGGCTTCAAATATTCAAGCTGCAGGCCAAATATTTTGCGCTAAAATGAGCCTGCATTGCAGGCTAGAAAATAGAAGGCTTTTTCTGTAAAGTCCCGCTACATTGTGCAGACTTCATAAGTGCCAACCCTACCCTAACCTAATCTTAATACTGAACGAAACCTTAGCATGTTGGTAAGACAGTTCTTACCCTTAAGGGGAAACGTTATCATGACTCTTGGTGTGCAGTTTTATTTGACATGTATAATCAAATGTTACGCACCACCCTTTAATTTAACATAGCCACGAATGACATACCCAAGACCACTTAGCTACACTCTTCACGAGCAATCATCTGAAATGAGCTTTTTCTCACTATCGTTTTTTCCTGCGAAGATAAAATGCTCAAAATTCCTGGCATTAAGATTCTTCGTGTATATGGTGATGTAAAAGAACAAGCTGAATTTCCCATCCCAAACAAACGCAAGCCCCTGAGAATTTCAACTGAGGATGAGGTTCAAGAAATAGACGAAGAACTTAAGGCTGTGTCGTTGCATCACGTCATCCGAAGAGATGGGTGCCCGTTCGCCGGTCAATTAAGAGAATTTGAGCGCGGCTTCAACGACGACCGGATGAATGGCGTGAAGACGAGTAACTCTAGGGTGGAAGAATATCGCACAGTAAGTCCTTTTTTTGTTATTTTTACGAGTGGATGCGCGCATGCGCAGGAACGAGCATCGTGATGTGGGGAAAGAGCGTTGAATCCTGTTAGCAAAATGAATAATCATGTGATGTTCGGAAAAGATGAAAAGGAACGGCGAGAGTATAATTAATGTTTCTTAAATTAATATTTCTGTTCTTTGTGAAACCTACGGCAGATTTTCCAGACGAGCCGAATAATAATGAGGCTAACTCAGCGTTTTTGCTGAGAGATCGACCCGCCATTGTCTTTTAGTTCTGGGGTTTGATCCACAGCCAAAGTTATAGTGGTAAGGAAGCTTTTAAGGTCAATGAGACGTTGGTGAACTGACCCGAGATGTCTGCAAACTGATAGTTGGCGAAACGACTAGTTGTTGAGAAGAGCAAGGCACGTTGCATGTTTCCAACTTGCGGAATTAATTAAGCTTAGTTCTTCGAAATTAAATTTCGATAGGTCCGTCATGGAAACAAGTATGACTGTATAATAAGACCAACGCCGTAGCTAGAAATTTTTGACTGGAGCTGGGCAATAAAGCGAGGTCTGAAGAAATGATTTTTCAGAAAATTTTGAATGAATGCAGAGGTATTAAATGGTAATCAAAAGTAAACGTTAATCCTACCAGGTAAGTCTAGGATTTCTCCAATTCTTGGGTTTCACTCACGTGATCAACAGCCATGTTTTTCAACGAAAACAAAAGAAGACGTTAGCATAATAATAGCTTTCAATTCCCGGAGGATTGGATCGGGACACCAGCATGTCATGTTATGTCATGTGAAATCGAAGAATTGGATTTCCTACCTAAAGTTTTCCTACTTAAAAATTAGTTATGGCTTAGCATCGACGATATAAATACTTACTCAGGAAACTTACTTAAAATGAAGCCAGGTTCGCTCACTTCCGTCAGTTTTGTTTCATTTGGTAAATCACCTCAGGTTCCGGATCCCTTCAGATGCTTAAATGGCGACCACACAATACTTTATCATTATACCCGAGAAAGGTCTGGGGAGCCTACCGTGTATAACCAATCCCTACTCATTCCAGGGTATTAGCCGATATCAAATCTTTGTTTGTCCCTCCAAAATTTTGCATAAGCATTGTTTTTATTTTCTCTTAGGACTTACAACGGTCCCAAGAGAAACTGGAAACAATGCTTATGCAAAATTTTGGAGGGACAAACAAAGAGTATTATGGTATTTTTGATATCGGCTAATACGTGAGTAACTATAGAAGTGGAAATGACGTGTTGTATTCGAATATTGCTGCCCCCTTCTCCCCTGTCTCATAACGACAAGCGATCGGTTGTGAAAAGTTTCAAGCTAACAAGGTAATTTCAGCAAATTTCAGGTTTTCTGCTCAATACATCAGAAAGAACTTTGTCCCAATTTTTTTTGTGGGGGGGGACAACTGGCCCCCTTGCCCCTCCGCTAGCTACGGCCATGAAGACCATGGCTATTTTGGAAGAATATTAGCGAGATCGTACATAAGAAATTATATATATGTCGCTCAATATTTATTTGTTAACAGTGCAAGTGAAAGATCTGTATGCATTTAATCGAAGTTTATATTTCTTTGATCATCAAAGAAATCTACTATGCAGGCAACATTAACCGTATTATATCGCAAACAGCTGTCAAAATTGAGTCAAACATTCATATGTGTGATACCGGTGTTTTCGAATCAGACATTTTAAGCATAAGAAATCACCAGTTGTGTGGGCCGAGAGAAAATAAGCCGCGGCTTACTCTGGCCGCGAAAGGAACTATTTATACGAATATAAACTCCCAGGCCAGGATGGCTTGAGAAAGCCGTGAACATAGATTTTGTACCATTTATCCGGGGTGTTCGCGTCTTATGTAAGCCGCGGCCAGAGTGAGCCGCGGCTTATTTTCTCTCGTATAACGGCCCTGATTTGAACGGAAAGGAAAAAGGAAAGAAAAGGAACTTTATTTTAGTGTCTAGTCGTTTTAGAGCTGGAGCACTAATTGGGGACACTGTAAACTGAAATTAACAATTAACACAAAGGCAAATGTCGGTTTTTGAGGAGACGGGAAAACCGGAGTACCCGGAGACAAACCTCTCAGCGCAGAGTAGAGAACCAACAAACTATCGAACCCGGGTCACATTGATGGGAAGCGAGTGCTCTCAGCACTGCGGCGTTAAATGACCATTTTGCTAGTTTGTGACGAGGAGGGTAATGACCATTTTGCTAGTTTGTGACGAGGCTTTTAACACTGAAGGCTATTTAGATTTGCCATGTTTGAAGCTTCTGTAAACGCTTTCGGGCATGCCTTGTACCGCTTGCACGTTTTCCATGCATGAAATGTCAATTTTTCGACTTTGAATGATTTCTTTCTGCAACGGTTGAGATCGAGTGTTGTTGAGATCACTTCGTGTGTATATACTAAAACAATTATGTTTTTCAATCTCGTTGAATAGTGGCAGAATATTTACCTCGATTTGAAAGAATAATTGTTAATTATCCTTTATTGATTAGTTAATCGGTGAGGCTGAGAATTGGGCACTTCAGAGGGTGCACCTTGTTCTTTGCACTTGCGCAGCAGCCGGTAGACCAAGAATAACCACTTCCTGCAATATCCAGCAATGTATTGTGGATGAATGCGGTATGTGCCTGGAGCCTGAATCACTCGTGCCCATGGCGTACTCGGGAGCTCGACAAGTAGTTCTAATTGGTGATCACAAGCAGCTGCAGCCAGTCATTCAGGATCAGGTGGCAAAAACGCTTGGTTTGAGTCTGTCCATGTTTGAACGGCTATCCGGAAAAGCCTTGATGTTGGAGTTACAGTATAGAATGGTAAGCAAAAACTTGGTGTTTGTTTAACAGAAGAACTGAAAAAATTCTTTTTGATCCGGGGAGGGATTAAGAGACGAAGCTTTTCCGATTACCTTGATATTTATTTCTTCCACTGTTAAACATAACTTAAATAGTAAAAGAGCTTTGAACGCATCTTGAACAGAGGCAAAAAGAAGTCCAACCATGGCCAGTATGTAGGACGATTGTTTCATAAATCTGATTTAATAGTGCACTTCCCGCGAGTCTCCTGTACTACTAGTAGAGGTAACAGCCTATCACAGGTTCGAGCCTTGGACCATTAAAGCACTCAGATTTTTGCGTATGATTTTTGCCATTCACAGATGGCCGGCCGGTAATAACCTGGTTAGTACTACTTAGTACTGGTCAACGGTCCATTTGGTGAAGATCAGCCTCTGAAGCAGAGCAAAAATTTGGAAAATAAATAGAACAATTTTTTTGAAAAGTTGTCTGTCTCTCCCATGACATGATCGAAATCCTGACACTCTGGTTACACTTCATTTCGTGACTATGCTGGAATGTATAATATTGAAGGACTGGGAAGGTGAATCTTCAAATGAGTTGAATTGTATAGAAGAGTTTAAATGAGTACCAGTCGGAAGAAATCTGGCATCGGTCAGCGGGATATTAACTTCATTAACTTCGTTCCCAGGTCTTCTCCCCTCTGAGAGTCTCACGTCTTAACCAGTCAACCGCTCAGCCTACTCCGTGGAACAATTGTTCTCGGTTTTTTATTAACTTGAAACCTTGATGATTACGTGATTATTTCATTTTAATTCACAGCACGATAAAATCTGCCGATTTCCCTCGACTTACTTTTATGGTAAAAAACTCAAGACGGATCGATCAGTGCCAAACTCGGTCCCCCTGCAGTCTTTCTGGCCAGAAAACTCGTGTCCCATGGCATTCTGTCATGTTGAGGGTGAAGAGGAGGCCAGCGCTATAAAAACGTCGCAAAGTAATGCACATTCAAAAGCAAATATGAAAGAAGTTAGAAAAGTGGTAAGTACACTTGAATTACTTTTCGAATGATTGAGTGAAGGAGCTCATTCAAATTTAATTTAAATATTATGTATGTCCTTGTGATAACTGAGTTCTCTGAAAGAGAAAGCACTAGGTAACGACAGAATCAACAATTATGATAATTGTAGCACTTGAAATCTCAGTGGGTTCAACCCTCACCCTGAGAGATTTTTCTCTTTGCTAGTGTGGAAACATATCCATACTACTTGCGCTAACGCTTGAGCCCGGGTTCCTGGAAAGTCGATTAAACTATCCCCCGAGTCGATGTTATCTAGCTACTGATGAAATACTAGGATTTTCCGTTTTCTAAAAATCATATCGCGTAGTGATAACATCATTTTTATCTTTCACATGTGAGGATAGCCAATGAAAAGCGAGCTTCCCCTTCATTATAAGATACTTTTGTGCCTTAATATAATTTTTCTGTGTTTATGACTCAATTTGTTATTATCATGATTTGTTTTTCATAATTTTCATATCTAGTTTTATGTTACACAACATGCGTATTTTAGCGTTTGTTTTTAATCTGATGATTTCATCAGTATCTATCAGAAACCCATAAGGGTTGAAACGTGTAACGGCCCCTTGTGTGCTGGGAAACAAACTCCTGAATATTCAATTTGCTAAGTACCATATTTGGAACAACAAGAGCGAGGGGTTTCCAAATATGGTATTTAGCACTGAAACATTCAACCAATCAGTTCGCACTGAATATTCTGCTGTGAACGCGCGTCACACGTTTCAACCCTTATGGGTTTCTGTATCTATATAATAAACAGACCATCACACCTCGTGCTGATAGTATCTCGCACTCGTTCGCTGTGCTCACTCGTGAGAGATAATATTAGTGCTCGAAGATAAAATTCATGTCCCCGCGCGGCCATGTAATATTCTCTAGATATCTTTACCATAAGTAACCTATGATTACGCATTAATTGTCGTTTCGGATAAACGAATACGTTTAGTTACGGCTCAAACGCAGCAAATAAGGCCTTCACGGGTGCTCGTTCTTGCCGAAGGCTGCTTTCAGAATTGTTCTTCTAAACGTATTCGATTTGCGCGAATACGAAACGAAAATTAATGTGTACGAAGCAAAGGTTAGAACTGGTGGACCTTTTGGGATTTCTAACTCGACAAATTGCTCTTTAATTAAAAAAGAACATTCGTTAGTTATCCAGAGTGGACTACAGTTTGAGAGGTTGCAGTTTCGAAGACGCAACCTCTCAAGGAATTTTTACCCTTTTCACTATTTTAAGTCTACGATATGATTAATGTATATTTATAATTGCACATGCACATTGTCAAGGGTATGTTAAATTCTCTTGAGCTTTATGTCGATAAATAATTTACATTAGTAATACAATACATTAACCAGGCTGGACCGACAATCAATGTCAACCAGCTTGAGTCTTTTCGGCCAAATTTTCGAGCCTCCTATACATCTCGCGCCCTGGAGCGCTCACTCTTTGAAAACGAAAATTATTACTCTCTGCGACCTTTTTCCATCTCATCACCTGGATGTGATATCCGTCACTAAGACGTGATTAATTGGTAAAGATCGCCTCACGCTTTCTTATTTAATGAATTCCTTGCAGGACTATTAGATCTATCATCTACCTAGATTTACTCGTATAAGGGCAAATAGTGTTGCCCTTATTAGACGAAAAGGCCTTGCCGTTTCACAAAAGCAAGCCAAAGATTTCCCCGGTATTTGTAACGCTGGTTAGGGCTAACCATGCTTCGAGCAATCCAGGCCTGGAGTCCTCAAAGAAACCGAAGCAAAAAAGTGATAGAGCTGTGGCCCCACCAGGCCCTCTTCCCGGTCCTGTCATTTTGTTGTCATTTCAAACATGGCGCCGTTTACTCTCATATATCATTTTTATGATTCAGGTACAAGTTGCCAGACTTTTGGCAAGAAAAAACGTACGTCCAGCTGATGTCGTCATTTTAACACCGTACCGAGAACAGCAAAACAGGATAAGCACTGCGTTAAGAAAAGAAGGCATGTGCAAAAACATCCTTGTCACAACAATTGTTAAAAGCCAAGGTAAAGAGATTATTGCGACTACATCATCTCACATGCACCGTAACGTGCACGAAACCGTTAACTTAACCAGTGACGTCTCAGCGGCTGAAAGAGTGCCGGGGAAATAGAATAAATTAAAAAATAATAATAACACAAGCCTTAACTTTCAACTATCTTGCCAATGTAAACCCAGATAGCCCCCATACGTTTTTCACATTTCTAACACCAGTTCGAAATTTTATCATATAACATCTCCCAGATAATACGCGAGCCATGATTGGTCAGTTTTGTGGGCTGTATTAAACAGTACGGCTCGCTAAATTAAAAACTCATGTTTACTTTGCTTACGATTCACGAAATATGACTCTGCGGGACCTGCGCCAGGTGTCTTTGTTTTGGGTACCAGGGTAAAATGTGTAATCGTCTTAACCATAGCAAAGACACAGGAAGAATTTTTACAGCTCTTTTTTTAAGACTGAAAGTGAAAATTGGTCATTTCTTACGCCTAGCTGATGACGAACGGTTCAACATTGTGCAACATTTGCGCATTGACAAATGTGCGTCAAACGTGTGTCATCTGCCTCTTGAGACTGGAAAACGATTGGCTAACGCCATACAACTTAAGGCGACCTGTTGAACTGAACTGACGTCCTCTCTTTATTCGTCCAACAACGTTCAAATTTTGGTAGAATTGCCTACTTCAACATTCAACATGGCCTGATACACAGCTCAAAATGTGTTGAACAAGATCTGCAACATTGCTGATCAACAAATGTTGAACTGTGTGTCACTGACTTGGGCCGTTTTACGGGTCGGTCATCACTTTGTTTTGCAGCACAGCAAGTGACGGTCTTTTTTTTTTCACCATGTCAATTTATGGCCCTCGTACGAAAAAACGGGAGTCTTAATCTAGATTACGGCCCTCGAATTTTGTTATTGAAAAGTATTTATCATCTTGACAATCTCAATCCAATTAAACTGGCAAAGGGTTAAGCCGCAGCCGTTCGAAGGCCATATAAAGTTGGCCAACTAATTCAAGTTTGAACCCAATTCGTGTTTTCGTCCATTGAAAGTTATAACCACCGAAAAGGTGTTCAATGATAACCTGTAACGCGGCTGAGCCTACTATAGCGTCGAGGGTGATGACAATGTTGCAGGGTTTGTAGATCAAGTCCCGGAAATTAGTAAAGGTAATGTTGAGACTAGGAGCTGAGAGTAACGAGCAATTGGCCTTATTTTGGTTTAGTTTAACCCTGCGCCGCCCTCTTCTAAGGCACTAGCTGTCATATTTATCATTCTAACTAGTTAATGTGGATAAATGTGACTCACAGTAACTTAAAGGCTAATCAGTTATAAATAGAGGATGGCCCGGAAAACTTGGTTTAAAAATAAACACTTTTCTGACGCTGAAGGGGACAAACCTGATACCAGATTCTTACTATTGGGTAATGGACTCTTGATATCGTGAAATCTCACCATAATCGTTGGCACGTTATTTAAGGACGGTGCCTACTATTGTTGTTGCGCATATGTCCTGCGCATCTCGAGATACTCGGATTCCTATCGGCGGTGCTTATTAATACAGGGATATTTTTGCGCACGTCAAAACTATGCGGAGAAAGCAGAACTAAGCAAGTGCTCTTGGTATCCAAAAAGAAAATTGACGGTAACCACGCATTTTTCAGAGATAATTAAGCTTCAATTTGGCAAAGAACGTCATACATTGCTTTGTGTTTTAGAGCTTTTTACAAATATTGTTGATTAATGATCTTCGAAAAATGCGAGGCTACCCCAGATTTTCTTTTTGGATTTCAATAATACTTGTTAAGATCTGCTTTTCCTGCATATTCAGTAAACCGCGCAAAAATACCTTTGAATTAGTAGGCACCGTCTCAAGGTCCTCATCAACAATTGGAAAGCTAGTTCAATTAACTGACTGCATCAGAGGTATCGCCTGTATTATTATTATTATTATTATTATTATTATTATTATTATCATTATTATTATACAAATTCTAACTTTTAGTAATATTTGCTGCAATAGGAAGTGAATGGGATTACGTCATATTGTCCTTGGTTCGTTCTGGGAAGACAGATGATCTCGATCCAGAGCCTTCCAAGCATTGGCTCAGGGAACACCTGGGGTTTTTGACGGATGAGCATCAAATGAACGTCGGCCTCACACGAGCTCGAAAAGGACTTTGCATTATTGGTAAATACCCTTGAAAATAAAATCTCGCTCGTTTTACGTCTTTTTTTAACTATGTGTATTATGTCCCAATGGCAAGGAAGGGTTACGTTTTTGCAAACGTTGCACCCTGGTCAGAGTTTTTCTCTGTCCTTGTGTTGGCTCATTTCCATTAGTAGGGCTAACGCTCACATGGTTTATATGGGTAGAAAATTAGCACTTCACGTTACCCACTGATAGTCAATTTAAGTCTTATGTCACAATGGGCTAAATCGACCAATTCACTATTTTACCCTTTGGGAATATAGCGGTTTTCGTGTGTCGTAAAAAAATACCAAAGTAATTACTTGGACCAATCACAGCAGATACAAACAACGCAATGAACCAATCCGAATTCGTAGCAATTTTATGTAACTTGCCACTGAAAGCGCGGGAAAAATCGCGCGTTCACTGAAGCCGTGATTGGTTTTGTTACGCTTGGTGATTGGTTCAAAAATCGTGCGCCAGTTTATCAACCAACGGGAAGGACACCCAAAACCAATCGCGACTTGCATGCGCGATTTTTCCCACGGTTTCAGCAAGTTACATTGAATTGCTACGAATTTAGATTGTTTCATTGAGCTGCTTGCACCTGCTGTGATTGGTTGAACTAATTACTTTGGTACTTTTGGTACTTTGGTACTTTTCTGTCCTAGGTGTAACACAGCGAGGTCTCTTCTACTTATTTTACGACACGCAATTTGCAATCGCGTAATTACTGTCAACAGTCATTTGAAAACTCCTCTAAAACGTTTTTTTCCAGTATTTCCAAATCATTTGAATGTGAACGCTACATTAGAATTCAAAATACAATACACAAAGAGTCTTAACCCCGGGAGATTTGAATTGGATACAACATTGAAATGGTCGATTTTTATTATTACTGTGATTTTTATAACTCTCGCAATTTTGACCACCTTCAAGCACCAAGCCCTAAGTTGCGGTTAGAAACCCATTGGCTGTTTTGTTGTTAAATTGTCTGAGCTAAGACCAGGATTGAATCTGTCTGATGATGACGCGGGCACAGGGAAAAAAAACGAGTCATCGTAGCACAAGTCGACCTCCTGCTCCTAATTACCGAGTGTTTTAGCACCTCCCTAACGAAAGAAACAAGAAAGAAAACTATCTGTATTATGCGTCAAATAAAAAAAAATTTCCAGCATCCTCCTAAAGATTAAGATTTCCGCTACAGATAGGTCATTCCACGAAATGAAGGAATCCTTAATATTAACTGAAGCATGCTGACTTTGTCGCCATTTCTTGTACATAATGGGCGTTAAGACGATCTAATTGCACATTTCCAGATGCGGTTTGCCTCTGTTTCAAAGCGAGAACACACAACCGGCCATTCAAAGAGATACTAGTTGTGCATTTTAATGCAAGTCAAAGTTAGTTTTCATTTGAGAAGTCTCACTATGAAACAGGCAATCAGTTCAGTGGAAGAAGCCTTTTGCAAGCCGTTTTCTTAGATACAATACCAATGTCAGCAGCCTAGAAATTGCGAATGGATACCTGGAACAGTTTGGGGATCAGTGATCTTCGCTGAAACGTTGTATGGTGTGGTGTCCGGCTCTCTTATTATTGCGGGAATAATTGACTTAATTAGGTGGAAATGAAACGGTAATCACTTCTGGCATGATTCTGTATTATATAATTCTCCGCAGGTAACAAGCATCTGTTAAAGCATCATCCTATGTGGGAGAAGTTGTTGACATTTTACGAGGAAAAGAAATGCTTGGTAGAGGAAGCTCACTGGCCAAAGAATTGATTTTTCCCTTGATGAAAAAGCAAGTTGTTGTCAAGTCACAATTCAAAGCGGACAGCGTGTCATTATTTTTACCCTACGAAAATTTGTAGCCGTCCATAGTAATAGTGGATCAAATGTATATATGCAAAACTTTTTTGAATGTCAAAGAAAAAATGTTGAAGACATTTTAAAAGGAATTTAAAGTATTTAATGACACTACATTATATCATAAATATTTTTCATTTCTCACGCAAAAAGAACAAAAGTTTTAATCTTTTTTTAAGAAGACATTGTAGCCACTATCAAATTGTTAACGCAGTGAGCGGGAAATCAGTCTAGCAACTTAATTCTGACTGACTCTGTGGATTTCAAAAAGAGCATCAATATTCTACCTTCCGGCAAAATTGTGGAACAAGGAGCTAGAGCAATACAATGATGTGACCCGAGGGTTGAAGCTTAGCATGCAGTCGTGTCTAACTTCCAACTGGTACCAGTAAGTGAAGTAAAATATGCAGTAATGTTTAACGTTGGGGTTAGCTGTTTTATTTCAGATTTAAGAAAGCAGTTGCGTCTACTGCGCCTGTTAAAGGTTTCTGAGGCAATTTGTACTCGTACATTTTAACTCGCTTCGACCTCAGAACGTCCTTGGTATATTGTAACAGAAGCCACCCGGACCAACGGGAGATGTACGAAAATCTTCAATGAAAATTTAAAATGTTTTGGATAAATAAAAGGAGTTAGAGAAAAAAATTTCTTTGGAATTTGATAAAAAGATATTAAAAAATTAAAAACTCAAATTGTTAGTCAACTCCACTTCTCTTTTTAAAACGCCGATGGGTTGTCTTCTTTCAGTTTGGTTTCTTACCACCGTTGCGTTGATTTTGACTGTTGCATTCCATACACTATTCCAGCATAACTGGCTTTTAATATCACCTTGTGTGTTAAGCGAGATTTCCTTTTTATTGAACCAATTTTCTACCGTTGACGACTAGCATTGATCTTTTTCAGCAGGGGGAAGGTAGTAAAAGAATTTTTGAACAAGCATGATGAATGCATGCATGCACGCAATAACATGCAGTTTTTTGCTGATATCTTTCTTTCAGAGATTGGCGATCTTGTTCCCAGGGCTTTTCTTCGCCGGCTGCCCAAATTTAGGCGGAAACAACGTTAAGAGATTGGTACCTTGTCGTGTACTTTACAACAAATCAGCGAGCGTGAATCGGTAGCAGTTTTTAACTTAGTCGCCGGCTAGTTAGTAAACTGGTTACCCATAACGAAAAAAGAACATTCTTAAAAAATCTACTAACTTTGAAATTCTACGAATGGTTGTTCGCTTGGTTCAAAAGCTGTTTTCATGATTCAGTTGTGTTGTGGGGCTATTTAATCTTATTTTAAGGACGGTGCCTACTAATGTTATTGCGCATACGTTCTGCGCATCTCGAGATACTCGGGTTTCCTATCGGTGATGCTTACCACGACAGTGATATTTTTGCGCGGTTTAAAACTGTCCGGAGAAAGTAGATCTTAGTAAGTACTCTTGGTATCCAAAAAGAAAATTGGGGATAACCATGCATTTTTGAGAGATAATTAAGCTTCAATGTGGAAAAGAATGCCATACATTGCTTTGTATTTTAAAGCTTTTTATAAATATTATTCATCAATTATCTTTGAAAAATGCGTGGTTACCCCCAATTTTCTTTTTTCCTTTTCAATAACACTTGTTAAGATCTACATTTCCTGCATAATCATAAACCGGGGCAAAAATACCTTTGAATTAGTAGGCACCGTCCTTAAAACGTGAACATCGTTCTGCAACTCAGTTCAAAGCCCGGGGGTATACTCCCTTACAAGGCCTTAATGGGGACGTGCGGTCAGCCACGGTATGTTTTTCGGGATTTTTGTCTTGAACAGGGTATCGAATTTATCATTTTTTGTCTTAATCAGGGTATCGATTTATCAAATTTTGTCTTAAACTGGGTTAAATGTCTTAAACAGGGTATCAAAAATCAGAATTCTGTCTTAAACAGAGTAGGAAAATCAGCGATATTTGTCTTAAACAGGGTCAGGGTATGAGGGGCCGCGCCGGCACCTCCCCACCCAGGGATATATCGAGTCCCCCACTCCCTGGGGTTCAAAGTAAAATAATTTTGGTAAAAAAGGTCTTGCATATGATGTCTCATAGTTCAAATCATGACCTACACGAGACGTTCATTAAACCTTTGTAATTATCTTGTCAAAATGTTACTATGAACAGCAGAATTGAACAACGGTCTGGAGCCAGGTCTCTAAGCTTCCCAAGAAAGTATTGCCAAAAAGAGTTCATCCGCGTCGTTACATGGTCAGCAGATTCGGTACGTATGTGTGGGTAAATACTTTAAGTAGGGTTATTAAAGTGTATCATAAAGCACATAAATTATATAAAAGAGGTATATCAGCATATATAGGCACCTATAGCAAAGTATATACATGTATATCCATCTATGCCCATATATCTCTCTATATACCCATGTATTTCCATGTATATCCATGTATTCCCATGTATGTCCATGTATACGCATGTATACCCATGTTTGTCCATCTACATCCATGTACAGCCATGTATATCCATGTATACCCGTGTATATCCACATACAGGCATGTATATCCATGTACAACCATGTATATCCATGTATGCCCATGCATATCCATGTATACCCTTGTATATTCATGTATTATCATGTATATCCATGTACAGCCATGTATATCCATGTATTTCCATGTAAAGGCATGTATCTCCATGTATACCTATGTATATCAATGCACAGCCATGTATATCCATATATGCCTATGTGTATCCCTATATACCCATGTATAAACATCTATATCCATGTATACCCATGTATATCAATGCATATTCATGTATAATCATATTTTTCTATATATAGCCATGTATGTCCATGTAGTCACATATCACAGCCATGTATATCCATGTACACCCATGTATCATTATGTCCATGTATTCACATATCAAAGCCATGAATATCCATGTATACCCGTGTTTATCCATGTACACCCATGTATAACCATGTGCTTCCATATATATCCATGTATACCCATGTATATCCATGTTTCCCTATGTATACCCATGTATATCCATGTATACCCATGTTTATCCATGTACACCCATGTATAACCATGTACTTCCATGTATATTCATGTATACCCATATATATCCATGTTTCCCTATGTATACCCATGTATATCTATGTATACTCATGTATATCCATGTATACTAATGAATAATCATGTATACCCTTGTATATCCGTGCATTTTCATGTATACCCATATATATCCACGTATACCCATTTATATCCATGTATATCCATGTATGGCTATGTATGGCCATGTATATCCATGTATACCCTCGTATAGCCATGTACGTCCATGTATAGACATGTATATCCATGTATATCCACGTATACCCATGTACAGCCATGTATATCCATTTACAGCCATGTATATCCATGTATTATCATGTATATCCATGTACAGCCATGTAGATCCATATATACCCATGTATGTCCATGTCTGTCCATGTAAAGCCACGTATGTCCTATGTATATCAATGCACACCCATGTATATCCAGGTATACCTATGTATACCTATTTATAGCCATGAATATCCATGTATATCCATGTACACCCATGTATAATCATGTCCATGTATTCACATATCACAGCCATATATATCCATGTATACCCATTTCTATCCATGTACACCCATGTATAACCATGTGCTTCCATGTGTATCCATGTATACCCATATATATCCATATACAGCCGTGTATATCTATGTTTTGCTATGTATACCCATGTATATCTATGTATACTCATGTATATCCATGTATACTAATGAATAATCGTGTATACCCTTGTATATCCGTGTATCTCCATGTATACCCATATATATCCACATATGCCAATTTATATCCATGTATGGCCATGTATATCCATGTATACCCTCGTATAGCCATGTACGTCCATGTATACACATGTATATCCATGTATTATCATGTATATCCATGTACAGCCATGTATATCCATGTATACCCATGTATGTCCATGCAAAGCCATGTATGTCCTATGTATATCAATGCACACCCATGTATATCCAGGTATACCTATGTATACCTATTTTTATAAAAGTGACGACACATTTAAATTTGCAAGACATGTTTCGGTCGTGCAACGACCATCTTCAGTTGAAAGTAGAATTAATTTGAAGTTACATTTGAATTTATAATATGCTAAACAAAGATAAATAACAACGTGAAATAAATTGGGAATCTAACAAAATAGCCAAAGGTAACAAAAAAGAGTGTACAATGGAACATGTTGATTAGAACGAGAGAGTTAAATTAACGTGATATAATTGCTTATTTAAAGAAGGTTGCTCCCAGGAAATATGTAAGGCCTCTTTTATCTTGACCTGGAATTTTGTGGTCGCACGGTCTATAACTTCAAAACATTCCGCAGAGCAGGAGTTACGGCATGCCTCGGATTGTTGAAGGTGTTTAAAGATATGTGAGGTCCTGTCCCTGTTTAAGTGTTCGCGAATGCGTGTCGAGAGGTGTCGGCTGGTTTCGCCGACATAGCAAGAATTACAGCTTGCACAGGTAAACTTGTAGACAACATTCGAACAGAGTTCAACAGGCACAGGGTCCTTCACACTAAACATGTTACGGATCTTGAAGGAAGAAAAGGCTAGCTTAACATCAAGATTGTTACAATAACGTTTAAGTAATTTACGTAATCTGTTTTGTGCTACAATAGAGAAGGGCCCAACATAAGGTAATTTGAAAAAATTTGTAGGATTAGAGGGAGGACTAGTAGGTGTGTTCGAAAGGGTCTGAGTTTTTGTAATATACTGCTTAATGACTCTCTCAACGATATGACTGGGGAAAAGGTTTTTACGTAAGATTAATAACAATTTCTTGATATCCTCATGGAAGCCTATCCATGTGTTGTTGATCTTATACGTTCTGTCAACTAGAGTCCTGATTAAGCCAAGTTTGTAAGAGAATGGGGTAAAACTAAAATAATTAGTTAATAGACCGGTGAACGTTTTCTTACGATAGACCCTGGTAATAGGAGAAAGAGGTTGACTGTTGTCAATCAGAACATCCAAAAAGGGGATTTTTTTATCCATCTCTTTTTCCATGGTGAAACGTATATTGGGATGTCTATCGTTGATGTAGTCAAAAAACAAAGTAGCGTCATGTTCAGTGTCAAATAGACAAAAAGTATCGTCAACATACCGTCGATAAAGTAAAATACTGGAGGCCTTGTAGTTTTCCAACCAGATCCTTTCATGGTGACCCATGAAAAGATTAGCCAACACCGGGGCAAGGGGAGAGCCCATTGCCACCCCATCAATTTGATCAAAAAACGAACCCTTAAACAGGAAATGTGTTTGAGCAGTGGCAAAATTAAAAAGATTTCTGAGTTCAGTTTTAGTTAGCTGGAGATCAGGGTTGCCCTTGGAGATGTAGTCAACTGCCAGGTTGACACACTCCTCCAAGGGTATGTTTGTAAACAAACTTTCGACATCAAAGGAAACCATGAACTTTCCCGATAAAGGCAATTCATTGATTTCACGAACAAAAGTAAAAGTGTCTAAAACACAATATTCAGATGGGATATGAGGTTCCAAAAGAATGCATAAATACTTAGCCAGCTCATAGTTGTATGTTCCAATTGAAGAAACTATAGGACGGAACGGAGGAGTTGAGTTCGGCTCACGGGCCTTATGCATCTTGGGGAGGCCGTAGATTCTAGCAGGTTGAGAGCCAGAGGGATAGATTTTGTCATAAACACAGCGATCCAAATGGCCATTCTTTAGAAGCTTCCTGAGGTAACGTTGTAGCCTACCTTCTCTTGACAAGGTGGGGTCTTCCGTGATAGGTCTAAATTTGGAAGTGTCATTGATGATCTTGAGAATACCATTGTCATATGCAATTCTGTCTAGGACCACAACACCATTTCCCTTGTCCGGTTTTAAAATCACGATGTTTTGTATCTTCTTCAAGTCCTTCAAGATTCGGTATTTCTTACGATCGGCAGTCGTTGGTCGATGTGCAGATACGTAGGAGTGTGCAAGATGAGAAAGGTCAGCCACCAGTTTGGCATCGTGTTGTTTATTAATGAGTTTCTTTGCGATAGTGCGATGTATGAGTTCAAAGCAAGTGAAGACATCAGTTTTGCTAATACTAGGTGGACATATGGAGTGTGTTAAATCTGCTTCTTTCCAGATCTTTTGGAAATTTAATCCACGACATAGCAGCTAAGTATACCTATTTATAGCCATGAATATCCATGTATATCCATGTACAGCCAGGTATATCAATGTATACCTATGTATATCCATGTATCCTATGTATATCCATGTATATCCATGTATACCCATGTATATCCACGTATACCCATTTATATCCATGTATGGCCATGTATATCCATGTATGCCCACGTATAGTCATGTATGTCCATGTATTCATATATATATATCCATGTATACCCATGTATACCCATGTATATCCATGTAAAGCCATGTATATCCATGTAAAGCCATGTACATCCATGTATACCCATGTCTATCCATGTACATCCATGTATAACCATGTACAGCCACGTATATCCTTGTACAGCCATGTATATCTATGCATGCTTATGTATACCACGTATATTCATGTAAAGCCTTAAGCCATTTATACCCATGGATACCCATTTATATTCATGCATAGCCATGCGCGCTCATCCCTACGCAATTGCTAAATTCACCATATGATTCATTTCATATATCATTTCATAGTCAACAACTGGTTGCATAAGAATGATGCGGTAGCCTTTGATATCCATGAAGTCGTCATGGTCGGTCGGTGGGGCAATTACAAGAATATGAGTGCCGTCTATCGTATCAGCACACATTGGAAATCCCCATCTGTCTTTGTAAATGCGCATGACTTCTTTAAAATATTCTTCTTTAGGTAACGTGATAAACCGCGACTTCAGTTTGTTGACAATTGCAGCAGACACTTCTTTAACACAAGTGCAAACAAAAGGTGGAGATACACCAAACAAATTTGAAATCGTGCGCTATTCTGCTGATGATGCTATGTACGACAGCAGAATTAGCAATCGCAGCTTTGGAGACACGGCTCGATCAACGCATTCTCGTATCTTATTTTTGTTTGTTTCCAGATTTATTCCTTGTGCTTTGCTGCATTGAGAGAAGATTCTACTCTTGCTCATTCTCGAGCTTTTGCTGGTATATTTTGTTGTTTTTCAGACGGCGTGATAAATACATCTTATTCGATGGTTTAACATATAATACGCGCGGATATTTTGAGAGTTGCAAAGCATTTTGCGAGCAGTGAGCAAAATGTCCGCGAGTATTAGCCCATCCTCCTTTTTTTTTTCGTTTAGCGTCAAATGCGTTTCCTGAGCAGTCTCGGAATCGGAGTCCTGCTACCCCAGCATCATAGCTGTGGAGCCCGGAAAACAAACAAGACGTGAACCCAAAATGAATATGGCTGAAAAGTTGGTGGATGCTGTTGCAAACTTAAGACAGCGTGGGAAAAAGGATCAACCCCGAAACTCCTATGCAACCGTAAAATGGTTTTAAAACACCGTTCCCTTTTTTTTTTTTTTTTTTTTTTGAAAATTCCAAAAATTTCGGTCGGTCGGACAATGCTCAACGGAGAAAATGGCCTTATATGTTAGACCATCGAATAAGAGATTTATTATCCCACGACAAAAAAGGTACAACTATCAAACTTAAGCTCAAGAGACCTCCAAGGCAAAAGAAAACAGGTAGGGTCAAATACGACACATCAAAGCCGGGAAACGAAGATACCCTGAAAGAATTCAAGGTTTCCCTACGGAATAGGTACCAGGTCTTACAACAAGAAGGCGGAGATTTAGAAGAAGATGAACACGAGGTGGAGAAAGATTTTGAGGTCATGAGGAAAGCGTATACCGAAGTAGCGGATACTGTTTTAAGTAAACCGAGGAAGAAGAAGAAACCTTGGATAAGCGGAGAGTCATGGCAGCTAGTAGATCAACGGGATGCCATCAACAAGAAGATTTTAAGCACTCATTCAGAAAGGGTGAAGAATCAACTAAGAGCAAAATATGCTGAAAAGAACAAGGAGGTGAAAAGGAGCATCAAGTCTGATAAAAAGAAGTGGCTGAACAACATAGCTGGCCAAGCTGAAGAGGCTACACGAAGCCAACACATGAAAACACTGTAGTTGCTAACATTAAGACACTTAGCAATGGCAGCGACAGTTGCCAAAGCACTTCGGTGATGGACAAGCACGGAAGCCTCCTCGCCAATTAAAAAGTCATACAAGACCGATGGACACAACACTTCAAAGAGGTACTGAACAGAGAACGACCACAAAATCGATTTTGTTACCTCTGAACCTCCTTTTTTTGATTTAACTTTAATAATACTTTGTCATGCTAATACAAGTAAAAAATAAAACAAAAATTACAAAAGATCAAAAAAGTGCGTGACTGGAGAATAATTGGGGGAAACTAAATTCCAATACAAAGAATATTCTTTATTATTATTCTTTATTAGAAAGGATTTGTGAAATGCTGCCCCAGACGAGTGAACAATAATTAAAGTAAGGTTCTATAATTGATCTGTAGACGGTAATTCTATTATCGAGAGTAAGAGTGGGTGCTATTTTCATCGATATGCACTCCTAAACATTTAGTTTGTTGAACTCTCTTTAAAGAATATCCATCCACTGAGAGATCGACATTACCATCGAAAGTTGCCAATTTCCGTCTAGATCCAATAATCATAAATTCTGACTTCAGTACATTTAATGACAATTTATTCACAACAAGCCAGGTTGACACATGCTTCAGATCACTGCTCATCAACTCTTTTATCTTAGGAAGTTCAGAGCTGGAGACCGTTAACTTTGTGTCATCTGCATAAAGTCTGGCCTTGCAAAAACGAAGACAGTCCGGCAAAACATTTATATACATTAAAAATAAAAGGGGTCCTAATATTGAGCCTTGTGGTACGCTACACGAAATATCTAGGAGCTTCCATTCACACTACACTGTTGCTTGTGATTTGACAAATACGAATGGAAAATGGCAACTGCTGAGTGATCAAAGCCAAAGTATTCTAATTTCTTTATCAAGATCTCATGGTTAAGTGTATCAAATATAGATAGATAGATAGATAGATAGATAGATAGATAGATAGATAGGATAGGAAAACGTTAGTTAAACACGGTAATTTCATCAAATTTACATACGTATTTTACATAGAAAATCTGTTCTACCTAAAAGCTGTGTATAATATACAAAGGTACCTAAGTTTAAAAATCAATGACGTTAACATACTTTTTACAAAAATTACTTAATTTAATCAGTTTTTGCCGATGCAAACGTGAAAGATTTTATTTGCTTTCTTAAACCATTTATGGAGGGCAATTGATTTAGCTGGTCTAGCAGCGCATTCCAAATGGTCGCCCCTGTAGAAAAGAAATTATGGTTATATGCAGGGTAATACACGGCTATACATAGATGTACATGGGTGTACATGCATATATATGATATATATGATAATAAA
>NC_090877.1:13572377-13574877 GCF_036669935.1 Montipora foliosa | reverse complement strand
GAGTAGTATCTAATTTGAATTTCATCGCAATCCCAGACAAAACAGTGTCTCTGAACTTTGATAATCATGTCCGTGTTATCTTTCATTTTGATCTTGTGATCCGTCAAATAGCAGTTCGAGTTTGATTATGCTAGTATCAGGAAATACGAATATCATTTTGATTGTTATTTTTGACGAATGTTTGTTCATCATGGATTAGGATAAGTTTTTGTGGTATAAACAGTTGGTAAGATCTTGTTCTTGAAGATATCGGGCAATGGCCTTAATTAAAAGCCTTTAATGAATTCAAGTTTTTGAGCCTCACGCAATATTGTGCGCCTACCGGCTTCTGCCTGTTTTCCGTTTTCACCAATTTATGGCATAAACGGTAAGCTCTTATTCTTGAAAATATCGGGCAATCGCGGAGATCAAAAGCTTTTAATGAACGCTGTGGCTTTATGCCCGGAAGCCTGGCAAGGACTTAAATGGACAAAATGCCCGGCAGTGAGACTTTGAAACTTTTCTGTGACGTAAGACAACGTAAAAAGCATCACAGTAGGAACCTTCAGGCGGTACCGCACGTCAAGCGCTGCTCATAACCAGTGAGGCCAGGTGCCAGCCATTGGCATTTTTAACCATAGAGCTAATGTATCGATCAAATGGAAACTTAAACACCTCCCCCGTCCCCCCGGCCAAACCCTAGGCATTTTACTATCTTCTGTGCCCGGGGAGTGGGGAATTTAACCTTTGCCTTCGTGGGGTGGGGAAAAATTGAACCGGAAGAGTCAGGTTTCAAATGATTTTTTTTTTCGGGCGCGGAAGTCGCTAACAGCCATAAAGCACGTGTTTGGACGAGATGGAAGAGTTTAAAGGAAGCATTTGTGAGCGACTGGGTTAGAAAAAAGGTCTTCAAAAGTTGGGGACAGACAGATATTTCCTACGACAGGGTAGGGCATTTGAACACTGTTTTGGCCCGAGGGGGCGGGAATTTGAACGATGCAATCTTCAAAATTTCAAATGCCCTTGGTTTGCTCGGGGTTGGGGTGGGGGATGTTGAAGTTTCGAGTTTATCGGTGCATAACCGAAGCGCTAAACAGTGCCATTTAGACACTTTGTTTAATGAATTCAAGATTTTCGGCCTCACGCAATCTTGTGAACCTTCTGGCTCCGCAGTGTCGGGTTCAATCGTTGTGAAAATGATGAAATTATATGACGTCTGTAAAACTGCGATATAAATCAGGTCTTTTAAAAATGTTTTGAAGACAGGATAAACTGAAGAACTGCGTTATACGAAGAGATTATGGCACCAGAAATAATCCGACAAGTCTCGAGGCTGGAGCCGCTTTTTGAAAGTACCGAAAACTTCTCGCGTAAGAAAAGCCACTTCCGAAATTGCCATTCGCTTGTATTGATAGTCTAATCTTTCAACATGCAAAATCAAGGTAACGAAAGAAAGTGATTTTCGAGTTTTAATGGTCAAAAAGCTCTCCATTCTTTAAGACATGTTTCAAGAAACAGAGAAAATTGTGACACCCGAAAAGGGCCCGAAACGTTCCGAGACTTTTCGAGAAACAATTAATCTCCTGGGCCCCTTTTCTCGAAAGTCCCAATAACTTTTCGGGTGTCACAGTCCCCTCTGTAACTTAAGAAGGGAAAGGTTTTTAAGTAATTCTCAAAATCATTTTACTTTTAGTTATCTTGCAAACGTATTAAAAGATCAGCTCTTTAAAATTCACACATGGCTTTCCGGACCCCAAAGACTATCTGAACTTATACGTTTGAGAAACGGTCGAATCACACAGTCACCAAGACCTGTCACTTTGTAGGGCCTGCCAAGGGGGGTTTAGCCTCACCATTTTGTTGTTTTTGTTTTGCTTTGTTATTTATCATACACTGCCATGCAAAATGCACCATGAAGCAAAGACCCCTTATGTGCTTGGTTTTCTTGGCCAGACGTTCTTAGCTCTTCCTCTTTGAAATGATGCCTGCACTGCTTTTAAAATATAACTGACCAATATCATTGTCTTTGAAACGTCGAAATTTCTATTCATGACCGTCTGCTGGCTTCGTCTTACAAAACCTGTTTATAAACGCCGTGAGACGTAAAGAAAAAACCAACATATATTGCTTGGTAGGACTAGAACACGGAATTAATGGTGTTATCGAGTCATGGCGGGTTGTCGAAATTGTAATGTTTATTTTTAAACGGCCTGAGAATTCTGTAATGTCTTGTTATAATCATGTCGATAAAGTGGCAATGCGACGCTGAATTGAATAAATATCGAACATGCAGCTATATAATTCCCTATGTAAGTAGTGAATATCGTCGATCAGTCTTTAGCCCATGCCACCATCTCACTCTTCAGCTGGCGGTCATATCATCATCACACATGTATATTTACTTTGTCACGCGGACTCCCTGAATTGTTTTCACTTCAAGTTTTCGGAACTTAAATTGAAATTTCCAGTGATTCTCGACTGCAACTAGAAAGTACATGGCTACCTCTTCCGTCGTGTACAT
>NC_090877.1:13547377-13567377 GCF_036669935.1 Montipora foliosa | reverse complement strand
TGCGTTTCAGGCTCTGCACGATTGTTACCTTGTGTCACCCGATGTTCATATGACCTTGGCGTACGTTGAAGACTTTATAAGACGTAAGGGATACGATACAGCAGCGGCACTGTTAACAATATTGCTGCAGCGACTCGGACATGGCACTGATCCCGAGTTTTTGTCCTCGTTAGTATGCAGAAGGGCTGATTGTTTGCTCCAAATGGTTAGTGTCTGCCAAGTTTCCACAATCGGTCGTTAAAAACGTACGGTGACTATCTTTTTTAGTAAGATGCCTTTTATAAGAATATTAAGGCTGGAATATAATTAACCCGCAAAATTTCAAAAGTATACTAAGAACATACCTTAGGCTGATGGTCAGTTAAGAACGATTTTATTTTGATCATTTTTATGAGAGGTATCATACGGTAAAATCAATGTAAAGCCAAACTTGTTTGCGGCATCATCTGGAGCAATATGATACAACATCTCAGCAAACAATGCACTTTGTATGGGCGGATCATTACACTTCTTCGGTAAATGGTTGTCCACCATCTTGAATTGTTGAAGCAACGAAAGGTTGGGGAGCGAAAAAAATAGCAACCGAATGGGTGAGGAGGAATAAACAGATAGTGGGGATGGGGGAGGGGGAGTAGAGATTTACGTTGAATTAAAGCACATATTTTATGCTCCTTTCCTAAACATGCGCGCTTTGAAGTTCAAAGTGCAATCAATCAACATGTTCTGTACCCTAGAATTACGATTATCATATATTACTAAATTTTCACTCGAGGATATTGTGTTTCAAGCGTTCTGACCCAAGTTGTTTAAAGGCTGGATAACTTTGTCCAGTGGATAAGTCACAATTCATAGTATAAAAATTAATATACTTCAGGCTAAACATTGACCGAACTGTGCATATATACACAGTTACCTGAGATGAATTTTTTTTTTTATCCCCAGCATTACTTACCATACGTCTTGCGGGATTGCGAAATTGGTAAGTGTGCAGAGGTTGAAAGGTTTCGGCCACCACAAGCAATGACTTCGGTTCATTTTCCGTGTCTCGAAAAGCGTACGCTGGCCTGAAACTAGTCAGTGGCCAATAACCATCTTCGAAGTATCTCATTGTTCCATTTGGTAGTTACCAAGTTTCACTTCATTGATAGTTACCAAATTTTGCTAGTAATAATACTTATGGATTCATCGCTTGATATCCCTGTAGTTAAAGTAAAATGCCATGAGTCATGCATGACTGATGTGAGTGTACAAACAGGCAATATCGTTATTATCATAATCTTCGTTTAAATTTTCTTTATTTAGTCAAGTACAGACCCAGCGTTGCACGGGACTAAAGGAAGTACTTCCTTACGTCAATACAAATCTTACCTGTTTCTTTTCCTTGTATTCCCAAGTCCATAGAACAGTGAAACTTATCCAGATAATCTCCTTTTTTATCTTTCTTTTGTTGTTCGTTTTTAGCTTATGGAATGCTTGATAACGTGCTTAATGAGCACACTACATTTCTTCTTTTGCGTGCTCTTGAGTTACAAGGGGAGATAGAGAGCGCCTTCCGATATGCTATCATCTACAAACATTTGGATCATAAGGTAACTCTTGCTTATGTTACACAACATGCGTGTTTTTAGCGGTTGGTGATCACTTTTTCGTCATTTGGAAAATGAATAAAACAAGTTGTTTTTAATCTGGTCATTTCATCAATATCTATATGGTAAACAGATCATTACCTGGCCGCTTGGGGATATGAATTTTATCTTCTCGTGCTGATGGTGTCTCTATCCTCGCGCGAACATACCCTCCATCCCGGCGCGACCATGTAATATCCTCTATTTATGAAATTCATTATTAATTCAGAAGTACTTTCACTCTGCGGTTTCTCCAAATTTGTCCAGCCTGCTATTAAATT
The DNA here is from genome assembly GCF_036669935.1 of Montipora foliosa. Lineage (NCBI taxonomy): Eukaryota > Metazoa > Cnidaria > Anthozoa > Scleractinia > Acroporidae > Montipora > Montipora foliosa. The sequence continues at coordinate 13,565,471 of NC_090877.1, read as the reverse complement.
TGTAAAGGTAAATCATTACTTTGATTTTTCCTTATAGGGACGTTGCTGCTGTAAGGATACGATGCGATACGATACAATACGATAGGACCTGCAGCCCGTTTCTCGAAAATCCAGCAACTGTTCGGGGGCCACATTTTCCTCTGTACCTAAAATGACAAAGAGCTTTTAAGCCATCAATTTTCACAATCAAGTTCACGTCTTGTTTCCTTGAAAAGATGTTAAAAGGACCACTTTCGCAAATGGCTTTTCGGGACTTTCGAGAAACGGACCCATGAATCTTGAAAACTAAATAAGACGTTTATGCTTGGATTTTGCAGATGACAAGAGACAAGAGCGCGTTAAGAAGATTAAAAGAGAAAGTCATGAGGCTATGTGGTCAAGTACGAGTTCAAAAGTGTGTTACAATACCCTGACTAAAATCACTGCAATCGAGAGCTGAATTCGACAATTGTTTTGTTGTTCGATTGCACTAAAAATTAGCACGTTTTTTCGTCTCATCTGTTTCGAAAGATCGCAACTGCAATACCGTGGCGTTATGTGAAATAATAAAAAACAGTTGTTTAGTTGGATTGTTTTCACAACAGAGCGCATCCCTGTTGATTATTTCGAGGTCGCTTGAATGCAATAACGGAACCCTTCCCCCTCCGCCCCCCCCCCCCCCCTCTCCTAAAAAGGCACTGAGCGCACTCCATTTCAAAGTCGTTGCCATTAGAAGCAAGCATAGCAGTGTTACCGCTGACGTTTCCAACCCGGGACACGTTTGTTGATAAGTAAGAGCTCGTTGGTGCTCTAACCAATGCACTCCCACCACTCGCCTTTAACGTGTCTTTTTTGTTCCTCAGGGATACGGAAATCAATATCACATTGTCAGAGTCATTGACGTCCTCATGTCAAGTGCAGAGCAGCATAGAAGAGAAGATACGACCTTGGCTGTACGGATGTACACTGAAGTTATAAACCTCTTTCCTGAAATTTTGGAAGCCTTCGAACGAAGGGCTCAGTGTTACCTGACTGTGGTAAAAAAAATGTTTCTTCTGTGCATGCTTAGACACAGTCGCACAGTCTCCTAAAGTTGTTATTTAAGAAGAAGGCTTCATCGCAACCGGTTTAAGTGAGCACAGACTTTATTATTAAACATCCGTTGCTATGCATAAACGTTTACAGAAGCTCATTGATTTCTTTCAAAAAAGGAAACATTTGACTACACATTGGAAGGAAAATTGATGTAAAAAATGTCAGGCAAAATAGAGAAGACCGTTGTTTTTCAAAGAGAAGTCTGTAAAATGCGTTTACTATCATTTTGTTGGCCCTACAGTTTTACCAATTTATCAATCAAGCACAGTGGGACTGAAATACCAAACCCTTTGGAATGTAAATTTACAGACGTTTAACAACTAGAATGCTATCTCTTACTTTGGTCTGACTGTCTTTCACTCTTTAGGGAGATCTTCAGAAAGCAAAGCAGGATTGCCAAAGAGGTAAAATTAATAATCGTCGTAGTCATGAAGCTTTAGAAGAAACGAAGGGTGTCCACGTTTGGGTAGCTCCGAAATCTCCGATTGCGAAACCCTGAAACTGAATTATAGATGTAATAAGCCGAAATGTACGGGGTTTGGCAACCAGATCTGACTCGGCTAACCACTGTTGAAGACAGTCGTAAAATTTTGCACGCATTTATGTGGGCGTTATTATGCCACCTCCATCAGCCAGCTACAGGCGAAAGCGACATTTGCACTTTTCAGGATTCATGAACTTCAAAGCAGCGTGAAGTCACGCCTTTATTTGAATGTTAGCGGTGACAGGGAATCAGAATTCGAAAGACTAGTTCAGTTTAAAATGCAAACATCAATGCGCAATGGTCCTACTCATGTAGTCATCCGTGCTTGTAAATTGTTTTACAAAGTTGTATTTAACAGCGAGACGTCTTTATCCAAAAAATGTTAATGGTGAATGTGGGTTTGTTGAAGGTAAACAAATGCTAATTTAGAGCATTTCTATTGCCGGTTTTCTGACATAATTTGTTTTGCTGTGAGAGAAAGACAATGTTAGTGTGCAGCTCATACGACTCTTGGTAGCCAGGTTACTCAAAAGCTAAAATGGTAGATTTACCAACGGGCCTGCGACAAGACACTATAACTTTGGAGACCATAAGAAAATGAGTCAACACCCGTTTTCCATCAACGACGTTTCAGTTCTGGGGGAAAGTGGAGCAAAGCAGTTCTAAACGCGTCCGTTTATATGAAAAGTAAACATCATATACTCGAGCTCTTATGTGTCGCCGGTTCTGAAATACAAACGCGGTTGCCCTTATTATCATGTATTCTGAGAGGCTTTATTCAGCATATCCCATCACGTATGACTTGAGGTTGGGGAAGATCCGCCCGCGGACAGCTACCTTGTTGTGTTAAGTTTCAGGTATAACTGGCTTGTAACGAATTCTATTAGATCTTCTTCGACTTTGTACACTTCTGTCTTTTTTGAGGTACGACATTAACGTCGTCTCACACTTAACTTGTTAACTAATCGGTGGCAAATATTCTTGCCTCCTCTTGCAGCTCTTAATATTTCCGACCGGACCAGTTCTCCTGCTTTTGATATGCTAATTAACATTAACACTCGGCATGGAGAGCTCGACGAGGCCTTGCGACTTGCGATGGAATGGCGAAGGATGGATCCGGAGGTAAGCTTAACAAGTAGCCAACGGAAAATTCCTTTGATTTAGACTCATAAACCATAGAATCCTGGAATCCACCGATCGAAGTGGCCATTGACAGATGTTTAGACAATTTTTGTCACATCGGGTCCTGCTATGATGCCAACGGTCTCCACTAGCAATCTTCTTACTCATAAAAAATTATACAACCGACGCATAAATCAACTTGTCTGTACAAAGTATGTGCCCAACAAAGAATAACCTCAAACCGGAAGAAAGAATGTTTCCAATCATCGGTTTGGAAAATTTTCTCAAACATTGTAAGTTCTAATTGGAAAATCAATAAATAGTATCATTGATTAAGTTCCGGGGCACGACCTTCTTGCACACTTATGGCGTGTTAGGGTTGCCCAATTGTTTTGACACATGCGGCAAAACTGAGAGCTTTCCTATAATAACAACTGGCAGAATAGGGCAACAATTAAAGCAAGGTGACACACGGTAATACCAACCCGGTGTGGGCAACACATCCCGCATGCGCACAGCCATGTCACCGGGTCAATTAGCAGCCATGGATAGCTGTTTCGGCCTTTTGGGCTTCATCAGCATGGCGTCGAGTTAAGAAGGCTCTGCTGGCAGGGTGCGTCAACGAAAACGTCACTCCAAAACATAACTTAACGCCATCGTAAGTGTTCCGCTATTATTCCATCTTCTAACCATTGTACAACTCGGGAGAACTGTCTTGTAACTGGATGGGTACGATCGGTTTTAAAGTAAACGTATAAAATGAATAGTTCATTGCCGTATGCTCACGCTTTCGTTAAAAACTAAAGGTTGTTCTGTGGAGTACGGGGGAAAATGCACTAAAATGCGTATCGATCGTGCAGCACGGTATCTTCCTTTTTTAACCAATAGTATCTTTGCTTTGTGACGTGTCGTTGCCGTAGCCGTCGTCACGGCCTTTGCTTAAAACTCCCTAATTGTTGGTGGTTGACTGCATGCAAGCGCGAATTTTAATCTCAATTTCTGTATGCTGATGCTTGATAACGTTCGTAATTGTCGCTCAAACGTCATTGCAGAGCATGAAAGTTTGCCTTATTGTAAGTGACATCAGAACTAAATTGAGTGAGAAGCAGAGCTCGAGGAAAAACAGTCAGTCACAATCGGTAAGACAATTTTTCCTTTACTACTTTGGCATTTAAGATCTAAACATAGGGAGCCAATAGCTAACTCGTGGATAGGTGTCAATTTGATAGCCCCGTGAAGCTGATGATGCTGTTTTCAATAATGGAGATGATAGATATGGGTAGTGTATCGAAGTGAATTTGATATAGTATCTAAGTAAATTTCATGTGTATAAATTAAAGTGCAGTTAGAGTTTTTGTCCAGTCTTGTTTTTCTCATACAGTTCATGTTTTTATTACACTATACAGTTGTAGATTCATTGTAGTGTCCTTTGTGCAATAACAGTAGACTCGCAGTATTCTATTTCACTAGATTTATCATTTTGGCATCTGATATACTTATCAACAAAATTAACAATATTATCGTTGGAGCTTTTTTCATACTGGGGGGCATCCTTAGAACAGCGTTACAAAGCATGAATGTGAAGAGATCCTCTTTGCTGGAATTCAGCTCCACAAAAAGTTGACTATTTCTTCCATAGGCATTTCATCACTCTTCAAAATATTATCATAAACAAACAGAAGTAGACCTTCTCCTAGTGCAACACTTAAAATATCATCACCATGTTCAGTCATATCAGGTTATTGTAATAAGGTGTCCATTTCAGGGATGTTCCTTCAGTTTATTTCACACCAATCATCCACCATCATTTATACCATTATTGTTTTCAGTACTGTTCAGTTATTCATAACAAGCAGATTGTTTGAACTATCTCTGACAGGTTGGCAGACTTTGACCAATTCTCACCATTCTCCATTTTCATTTATTGTGTTCAAAATTTCGAGCCAATTTTATTGATTTCTATGCCTTAATTTTGGAATAATTCACTTGTCTTCATTAGATAATTGATGGGAGACGGCTCTAAAAAAAACAATCGCCTCTGCCACGAACATCAAAATAATGGTCGACGTCTTATTCCCTGTTGAGCTAATCTTCATAATAATAATGATGTCGAAGGACTCATATCACAACAAATTGAGGGACCTGGGCTTAAGTCTAAATCATGGCACATCGATATCTTCTTAGCAGAAGCAGATAACACCTGTGCTTTGTTATTTATGCTGAGCTTACCATAATTTGAATAACATAAACACAACTTTTTCAGATTTTTCAGATTTGATTATTTTGCCAAGACATCGGAATAAAAAAAAATATATATATAGGGAACAACTGGTGATTTCTCGTGCGCTCTTAAAACTTCTGATTCGAAAAAGACAAACACCGGTATTACACATATGAATGTTTGACTCAATTTTGACAGCTGGTTTTGATTTAATACGGCTCAGGTTACCTGCATAGGACATTTGTTTGATGACCAAAGAAATATAAACTTCGATTAAATGAAGATATAATTTCTTATGTACGATCTGGCTAACATTCTTCCTAACAGCCTTAGTGTTATTACACAGTCTTACTGGTTTCCACGACGGAACTCTCAAAATTTAATTTCGAAGAACTAAGCTTATTTAACCTCGTTGGAAACATGCAACGTGCCTTCTTCTTCTTCTCACCAACTAGTTGTTTTGCCAACTATCAGTTCGCAGACATCTCGGATCAGTTTACCAACGTCTTTTCGACCGTAAAAGCTTCCTCACTATATATTATCACTTTGGCTGCGGATCAAACCCCAGAACTAAAAGACAATGGCGGATCGATCTCTCAGCAAAAACGCTGAGTTAGCCTCATTTTTCTCCGGCTCGTCCGGAGAATGTGCCGTAGGTTTCACGAAAACCGTGAAAAAAAAAAAAACGTTGGTAAAAGCCGTGTGAAAACAATTCTCTGCACTCCATCATAATCCAGTATACTCGCGCCGTTCCTTTTCATCTTTTCCGAACATCACACGATCATTCATTTTGCCAACAGAATTCAGCGCTCTTTCCGCCATCACGAGACTCGTTCCTGCGCATGCGCGCATCCACTCGTAGAAAATATTATATGTCCCAACTAACCATGGTGGTTATCCCAATAAGTTATTAATTTAACTTAAGATTAACTTATTTTTCAGATGACAGATTTATCGCGGCTTTCTGATGAATCGGAAAACCAATTTGAATTGGAACGACCCCGCCCGTCAGCCAAGCGTCCTCCAATACGAGCATCAAAGCAGAACAGTGGTGCAAGGGTGAGTTCTTCTTTAAAAAAAAAAAAAAACAAAAACAAAAACAAAAAGAACGTCCACTCGTGAAAGTGATTAGCGCTAATTTGTTGGAAAAATTGCAATTCGTATACAGTCAGAAAAGGAACAATATCTTTCCGCATTTTAGCAAAACGACAGTCCTAGCCCGGAAACGCAAACATACTTCCGGTGGTCGTTACTTTTTGTGGGAGAGAAGCGACCGCTGGAAATACGTCTGCGTTCGCAGGCAGACAAGAAGAACTAACCCTCTCTTTTTTCCACCATATTTCTATTGTCCCGCCATCTTGAATGTGTCGACGCGTAAGTGATTGCCTCACTCATTTTACACGAAAGAACGTCTTTCTAAATAAAGTAGCAGGGCATAGAGTCAACCCAACCGCACCATAGAACTTTAAAAATGGCTGTGAGCGAAAAGTTCGAAGGCGATTTATTGCCAGTTCCCGAGAGGAATAGCTGAACGTCACTGTCGTAACGAAGGCATTCTGAAGTGATCATCGAAGTTTACTGAGTTCTCACCTCTCAGGTTTGGTTTTTTGTTACAGCCAAAGAGCACAAAGGAGTTACTGAGGGACGAATACCGAAGACAGCAGGTAATTTTATCATTTTCAGAAAGACATAAGATAAGATAAGATAAGATAAGATACGATACGATACGATACGATACGATAAGATAACATAAATCAATTTTTGAAGGAATGATAACATTTTCTTTGTTTACCCCAGTTGTGTTTGACTGATGGAAGCCTAAGCTCATCTTTGCTACGAGTGCTATAAGAATGTACATTGCTGTTTCTTACCAATTCCAATTCAGGAGAAATAATTTCATGCACGCAGTTATAAACATACAAGCAGCAATAAAAATATCTGCGTTGTTCTAAGTTTAAGGTGATTCATCAGAAAAAAAAAATTGTCGAACGATTTTCTTGAAACTTTCCCTGAATGTTCCCTACTAATCCCCGTTTTGAAAACTACAATAAAAAAGATATGTCACCGTGCTTGCTTAAGAGATATAATGGGCCAATCTTACCCCACTGATGCCTGTACTAATGACTAATCACGCGAGTATTTCTTCGGCTCAGGGTACATTTAATTTTGCGGTAGCTAAACGAGAGGGTTTTTAAAGTAACACTTGAAAAAACACCTGATAGATAGAAAGTCTAGAACATATGAAACACTGTCTTATATAGTTTATGGAAAAATCACCCAACTTAAAAGGACGTCGACACAAAACGTTTCTCGAGTTGTTGTTTTCAAGATCATAATTTGCATCCCTGGGTAAGGGGCTTTTAAGGGGTTTTTAGCTATATTTTTTTCCTTCTTATAAATTGAAAAAAAAAGTTGTTTTAAAGGGGATAATTTGTACACCAAAATTATGGAATAAAAAATATAGGTCACTGTGCTCGTTTAAGAGTAAAACACCATCGTACCTGTCTGTCTCGATTATCGTAGATCGAAACAACAAAATTCGCCATGTCCTTGGAATGCGCGCGCTTATTCGCAAACAATTACGGGTAATTCACAACTTCTCTCACGTGTTTTGAGAACTGTTTGAGCGTGTATGATCGACTTATGCCATATTTACAATGTTGCAAATTAGATCCAATTTATGAATATTGATACACCATATGCGCAGTGCAGGATGCGCAGTGCAATACTGAGGTATCACCTCAACCAACCAAGCTGATTAATTGAGCGCATCAGTTGCTGAAGAATACAGAAGTTTATCAAGAATACGGTTTGCAGGCATATTTTTCAATACCTGCAGGCTGTTCATTAGAACAACATTATCCTTGTCACCTCATACCATGTATGCATAGTCAAGAATGTGAAGGACGAGACTTAAGAAGGCGTGCATTACAAAGCAACAAGTGATTGATTCTACTTGATTCTACGCAGACGACCTAATCTCTTGTTCACCTTAGATATCGCATATTCGACATGTTCAGCGTCCACGTAAAGTTGGAAGTTTATGGAGAGATTTACGTGAAACGCCAACGCGAAACGGTGGGCTGCTGCTTGTCTTAAAAGCATGAAAATTCTGTTGTTCTAACTCGTCTCTCTCTTTTGAAAAGTCACATTGATGCTTGCTGCTAACACGCAAGAAATAAGCGCATATCAAACGAGTTTTTTCCACTTTTGGCAAACGCCAGGAACCCATGACCCGGAGCCTACATCTCCATTGTGTTGTTGTCACGACGTTTTCACAGACCGATTTATTTTTAGATTGAATTTCCCGCGAATGAGACTCCCACAGGAGGCCGATGACCAATTACAAGAAACTAACCTGACGTCACAGGGTCACCGAACCGGAACCGGAAATGTAGTCTAAAAATAAATCGGTCTGTAAAAACGCCGTGACATAGGCCCAGTATGGGAGTTGGCGGCTCCGGGTCATGGGTTCCTGCAAACGCAAATTTTTAGTCCGACTTTTGCCGTTCGCTGTAAACGTGATGCTTAGTCTCTCTAATGATACAACCCCTAAATACTTAAAACCTCTAACACTATCGACTTGGTTTTCAAGAAATGAAGCCGAGAAACTATTTATTTTCCATAGCTTGACGTTCTACGGCCTGATGCGGTCACCCTTTGTTCATGTTTTAAGGAGGTTCGAAAGGGTTTCAACTCTTAGAAGACTCTCTGTTTAGATCGAATAATGCTACAACACTGTATCACGTAATATAACAGCAATGTTATGGTACCATATGAAATACTGATTATTTCCAAACAAGATGTCATTATTATTGTGATGTAATAAGTTACCTTGGCAACGGAAAAGCCCAGCAGAAACATCCTTTATTTTGGATTTAGTTGCTCATATCTCAAAAATGAACTAGGTGACCCCCCTTTTTTATCGCTGAAAAGTGATTAGACTTTCGGCAAAGTTTAAAAAATTCTACACCGAGGATTCAGAGCTACCTTAAAACAAATCACAAAATTAAGGTGGCTCTGAACCCACGACACATAATTTTTTAAACTTTGCAGAAAGTTTCATCATGCCCCTCTAACTTCTTTTCAGACATATTGAATGTGGGTCACCGAGTTCGTTTTTGAGATATAAGCAACTAAACACAAAATAAAGGGTGTTTTTGCAGGGCTTGCCCGTTGCCACGGTGACATACTACGTTACAATAATGACTGTATCTTGTTCAGCAATAATTCGTGTTTCATATGGTGCGTCACTTGGAAGCGTTGAAACTGGTTCGAACCGCCTTAAATGTATGTCCGATCTTCACCATACGTATTTCCTTGAGATACTTGTTTTCCAGCGAATTTAGGATGAAAAAAATAGAGCGTTTTGTTCATTTCTTTTCTATGAAGGAATGCAAAGAGATAGCTCAGGAAATGGAAGCAAAGCTAAAGGACAAGGAAGAAAATCCTCTCAAAAAGGTATGTAAAAACATTGCCGCAAAATGTCCATCAAGTGACCAGACCTTATTCCCAAGATTTATTTTTAATTTTTGAAAAAAATGCTGGACCAAATGTTGATTCATTCCAAGGGCTGGGCAATGATTTCCGAATTTCAAGGGAAAAAAAATTCCAAAGGCCTCATCGTCGGCTCAGACATATTACATATTTCCAGTCGCCCAGTCATTACCAGAAAAGCTCAGATACGGTGTCAACCTTTCGACCAAACGTCTTTAACGTTCCTTACTAGAGATGAACCCTACAAATATTCTTAACAGACAGTAATATTGACTTGATATACAATAGGCATTCTCGTGTTTCAATCAAATCATCCGGAACAGTTCAACTCTGCTCTTTTGCAAGCATGGTTCGATCGTTGTTTGCCAATACGGCTGCTAGTCACTTAATCACTGTGTTGTATGTATGCCATGTCTGGGTTGCCTGTATAAGGAATTTTACAGGCTGCTTTACATTACAGAAGACAGAGAGCGTTGCCATTGGTCACTGAGTAAATTCCTGTTATGTTTTGTTTCATTCGTTGCTTTTGACCTCTTTAAATTCTAATACTTGGTTTTCATGTTATAGAAAAACACCGTTGCAGAAAATAATGATAGGCAGCATTCAGCGGATAAAATCAACGGTAACTCTTTTGTTTTGTAAGATATACCATTTCTTTCGTATAAAATCACTTTCCATTTACATGGAAGTGAAAAGTTGTTCTCATCACACAAAAATATGACGATGACAACAAATTCATCACAAAGCAAATTTGCATTTGGAATCGAGAGGCTAAAATAAATGCGATAGTGCGCTCATGCGTTGTATCCCTCCTTCTGAAGTCCAGCCACGGTCCCTATGGAAAATGAAGGACACATTCCCAGAGATGCTGACAATAAGAACATATGTATTAGAAGCTTGGACAAGTAAATGTCTTTCGTGTTACAAAAAAATGGAAAAAAAAATTTATTACCGTAAATGGTTTGAACCCAGGAGTCAAGGGCGTAGCTAGGGGGGGGCGGGGAGGGAGGTCCTGGGGTGCCTGTGACCCCCGCTTTGTAAGCCGTTTTTTACTCAAACAACCTACAATATTCAGGTTGCGAAAATGCGAGTACCCTCTGTTTGACACAGTGTGACCCCCCCCCCCCCCCCCCCCTTTGAAAAATCCTGGCTACGCCCATGCCAGGAGTCATATCATAATCATGCCTGAAGTACGATCGTAGGTCCTGGTGAGTTTAGGCCTAGGAAGGACTGTTGTTTTGTAACAATGACTGACGTTTCGAGTCGAAACGTCAAAATTAGCGTAGACTATCTTGAGCCTCCTATTTTACATAATTGTTTACGATTCGTCTGAGTGGTTTTTCTGTCTCTCTTTTTTATTTGCCACGCGAATACGTACTCGTTTGGTTACAGTGTTACAGTAGTTTGTCAATATTTTGTGTTAATTTTGCAGAATCCATTACTACCGAAATGGCAACAACAGATGCACGGCTATCAAAACCTCCATCACACGGCTCAAGTGAGGAAACTATACATAGAGAAAGATTACTTCATGGAAAATGCGCGCGTACGATTTCTATTTACGACTTGAGTATAGTATCAGAAAACGAACGAGAGTGCAGCGAACGAGTGAGTTTTCTGATACGTATCAGCGAGTGAATAAAAATCGTACAAAGCGTTTTCCATGCTTTAATGTGTTTGTTTCATAGGTACTGAGATTTTTTTCGTGTAGTGTTTGGTAGATTCGCACAAATGGGCCGATGAAAGGAATACAAATTAGTTTAAAATCGCTCAAGCGACAACTTAATTATTTGATAAAATTTACAACACTTACTGTGTTTAAAATATTTTAGCAAATTGCAGAATAGCCAGGCTTTTTCTTCAGGTGTAGTTCGAAATTAGCCACTTCACTTCGAAGGGAAGTCGGCTTGTATTCACTGCCATCCGTAATGCAGACTGAGATGATAAATTGGCTGATGTATTCATTCAGCTCAACCGCTGGAACAACTTCCATTTTCTATTATTACGTAACCTTCATTATGTAACCTGTATTCACACATTTCAATTAGTGTTCCTATAAATATCAGTCTCCTTGGGCGTTTTCCATTTAAAAAAGTTTCCGGAAATTTCGGTGGAAATTTCCATCGGGTGAAAAACGTGTTCCATTTAACTCAGGTCCGTTCGCCGCCCAGTGATTGCGATTTTACGCGCCAAACTTTAAAAGATGTGGCCGTGAATAGCCTGGAAGTGGTAAGACCTTTCAAAAGTTGTAAATGGAACACACATTTCCATCGGAAAGTTTCCAAAGGGAAAACGGGACTACCTTTTCACAAGTTCAGTTTATTCCGGAAATTTTCCAGTGGAACGAACCAAAAACGTGTGTTCCATTTAACATCCCAACCGGAATTTCCGGAATTTCTTGGTAAATGGAAAACGCCCCTTGTAATTTTCGCGGCTCTACTTTTTATTTGTTTATTTGCAAATAATTTTCAATATGAGGAAGGCTGAACAGCCGAAACGTTGTCGCAGTAAAGCCAGGACAGTCAAGACTATATATATTTAAATAATCATGAGATATTTGAAGGGCGGGTTATAGACGAAGGACAGAATTGATCCTCGCAGTTATCTGGACAATTAAAGCAAATTTCCCTAAAAGACACTTGAAAAATTCAAGTAGCTTCATCGGGATTCGAACCCATGAATCTCTGCGATTCCGGTGCAATGCTCTACCAATTCAAATGAACCATGACGTTGGGAGCAAACATGAATTTATTTCATTCATCGAGTCCTTCATGGGAACACGTGAGTCCAACAAATTGACCTGCTTCGTAGCTGATTGATTGTAGAGCATTGCACCGGCATTTCAGAGGTCATGGATTCGATTCCCATCGAAGCCGTCTGAATTTTTCAGATGCCTAAAAGAGACAATTGCTTCAATTGTCCACATAAGCACGAGGATTACTTCTCTCCTTCGAGTATATAATCGTGTTGTTCGACATCTTAACAATTCTAACGCAACTTAACATACTGATTTGTTACTTTGTTATTTGCAGAACCTTTCCCAGAAAGAACAAAAAAACGGAAGGTGCGACGAAAGACTCGAAATCTCAGGGCCAAAAGGGAAGGTAATTATCTAGCAGTTGAGCTACCATGCCGACGGGGAGCTGGTCATTTTGTGACTTCGTTGTTTTGAGTAACTTCTTATGTAATATATATTCTATATACAAGGCTAAAAGTTAAAAGAATTAAAATATTCAAACCAAACGTTTTCGGCTGTTTGCCATCATCAGGGTTAAAATGGGTGACCGTCCGCGCGTACATTTATATCTTATGTAATTCCCAAAGGAAAAAGTATGGAGACATAAGAAATGACTTGTTTGTTCAAACTGGGGCGGAATTGTTGGATCATTAGCCCCTCGACGACGTTTTCATCAAGCTCCCTTTTTGCGGTAAAAACGAAAAACTCGGTAAGACGTTTATTGAAAAACTCAACAAGTTCACTAATTTCAATTTCATTTTTATAATCCTGTGGCAAACAAGGCAAATCAAACCCTCTTTAACAACAAAGACAAAAACACTCACAGATCCAAAGTTGTTTACAAAGGTGATTGTTCTTGTGGCGTTGATTACATTGGCGAGACTGTACGAAACCTAGCAGTACGAATTGCGGAGCATTCAAATCCTGCTCACGCTTCTGAACCTGCAAAACCGGCAGGCGGGAAAACCCATCACATGCTTTCACGTGGCGTGTTCTCTCCTCGGCATAGACTTTTCACAAGCGTAGGATCGTCGAGGGGCTGATGATCCAACAATTCCGCCCCAGTTTGAACAAACAAGTCATTTCTTATGTCTCCATACTTTTTCCTTTGGGAATTACATAAGATATAAATGTACGCGCGGACGGTCACCCATTTTAACCCTGATGATGGCAAACAGCCGAAAACGTTTGGTTTGAATATTTTAATTCTTTTAACTTTTAGCCTTGTATATAGAATATATTTTACTAAGCGAACATTATGGACATTCTTATGTAATGTTTTGAACAAGAAGGCAGATATCAGAGGAATCGAAAAGGATCTACTACCACAACGTGAATTTGTAGATTAAAATATCAAGAGAAAATAAACAGTGGGGTAAACCCCCTAGAGGGAGGGGGTCCTTGTTCCCTTTAAAAATTTGCTTGTGCTCCCTTATTCCCGAAATTACTTCCAAACTAGTTGTTATCCGCTTTTTGATCCCTAAAATGGTTTAGTATGTTCCCTTGTTCCCTAAGATGTTTTTTCGTCTTTATTTCCCCTGTTCCCGGGTTCCAATTAGCTCTATTGGTACAATTGGTTCTATCCACTGGGCAAATCCCAAATCTTTCATTTACTCAATTGTCTTTCGTAACGCTAATCCGCTGGTTGATGATGTTTCCTTGTTGAAAGCACTATTCTCCTTTTCAACAACCGACGTCAGCAGCTTCAGAATCAGTTCATCATCTGACGGTTCGCAAATATTGTCCCTCAGAAATTATTCGGGGATTTCCGAAGATGTTTTAACCGATGACTGAACAGTGTTAAATATATTAAGGTTCCCCTAACTTCAAATATCTTTGCTGAGATAAATCTCTTTCCTGTAGCAATCTTATTCTGCTGTTTTCCTTTGACAATTTCACAAAGTTCTTTACCATTCAAAAATGCTTTGAAGAAGGGGATTGATCCATTCCTGTCTTCATGTCGGCCATGGGACACACCATCGCGAATTTAGTCTACTTCAAACAAATTGGGCGGATTTGACTTTAAGTGTGTCGGTAGTTCTGCGAAATAAATGGTAAAAGAGGTTAAAGACAGTTCGACAATTTTTGTAAACTTCATTATATTTCTTTCCTTTCTATCCAGAGTTAGCCAATGATTCTGACGCCAGTAGTGTGGGTAGCATACAAACCTGTCCTGGTGATGTACGTGATCGAGAAAATCCTCAGAATCGTCCGAAGATGCCTACGTTTTCAGACATTGAGAGAGGTGCAATGAGTGATTACACCAAGTCTTCATCCCGTCAAACACAGGCACATAAACTGCAAATTGCTAAAAGTGCAATTCGTCCAAGACCGACTGGGGTATTGGGCACCTATCAACTCTGTTGGCAATTCAAACGCAGACAGACTTGTTCCCGAGGGCAAAAGTGCACCTTTGCACATAGTGAAAACGAAAGAATAGCTTGGGAAGAAGATCGAAAAAAAGGTATATTAAAAAATAAGACATTCACTTTTCCTTTCGACGAGTGATTTTCTCCATAGTCGTGGCACATACATGGTAGACCTTACAGCATGAAATATGTTGACGCATACTGCGCATGCCTAGAGTAAAACGTTATTGAAAACAACACTTAAATTGGCTAAAAATACTGGGTCAATGCCGTTAACGTTCTTGAAGGGCGCTTAATCTTAGGACTTCAAAACTACACTGAAAAGGAGAAAGCAAAAGGACTTGATTCGATTAAAATGATGCTGTTTTAACACTACAGCCAACTGTGGACTCACATTGGATAACGTAGAGATGCCAACAAAGATGCAAGCTCACAGAAAACAAGTGCGGGCCAAGTTGCAAAGACGCATGAATAGTGTTGGCAAGGAAAGCATTATGAATGTCCAAATTTCGGGGCATACTTTATTTGCTAATCACTATGATGGTTGTTCGTGTATAATTCAAGTGCTAGTTTTAATTCCATGTAATCCATCCTATCTGACCGTTAGCCCCAGTAATGGTCCAAGGACAGAGAAAAACCCTTCCTTGAGTAGGAAGTGAACATACGACTTCCAGAGTAGATTACCGTTGCTCTACCGACTGAGCTACAAGGTCAGACGGGAGCTGCTCGTGGTTATTGAGTTGTAATTCCACAGCAATGAACAGTTAAGGTGGTTCAAACCAGTTTTAAGAAATTCGAAGGGATATCCTATGACAACTCTGATCTACCGTGCGACACTGTCTCAGGTAGGGGCATAACCGTTTCCGTCGCTAACTGGCTGTGAGGTGTACTGTTTCCGGTCCAGTGTCACGTAATTAACTCTTCTGTAAATGACCAAGAAAAGGTTAACGCTTCTATCCAATCTTAGGCACCATCACATTGGAGAAACTATATAATAATAATGATGATGATGATGATGATGATGATGATGATACTAATAAGAATAGACGCTGGATTTAAGACTGGGTCTCGGAAAACTCTCTCTCGACTACGAGATCAAGCAAACCAATATAGTGTTTAACTTCCTGGGAGATTTCAACACCACCCTAGAGAAAGAACTCTCTGATCTAGCCCACAAGAAAGATGTAACTAAAGTGTTAACCAACTGTCAGAAGTGGATTATATCACAGAACTGTGAAATCACTATAATAATAATAATAATAATAATAATAATAATAATAATAATAATAATAATAATAATAATAATAATAATAATAATAATAATAATAAATCCTTTTCTTCGAGTTCCTGAAAGACTTAGATCTTATCCAGAGTATCCCCCTTTGGTACTCTCCAGTCTGACCTAAACCCGAGTACAAGAATGTCCGAGCGTGCGCGTACTGGGATGTGCCAGTATTCGCTGAAAATACGGAAGTCAGGGCTAACAGAATTGATGCGAGAATATTGGACAGAATAGAGGAGAAGGTGATCCTTATTGAGATGAGCTGCCCTTGGGTTTCCAACAGAGAACAGAAGGAACAGGAGAAAACTGACAAGTATGCGCCGTTGAGGTGGGAGATGCGCCAACAGTTCCCCGGCCACACTATCACACAGCTTAATGTGATAGTTGATGTACTAGGAGGCTACTGTATGGAGACGGCGGAGAAAGTTAGGAAGTTTTTAGGTTTGGATAGAGGGAACCAGGTTTTGTTTAATATGCAGAAGGCAGTTTTATCGTACACCCTAAACATAGCAAGGTCATTCAAGGTTTCGACGAATTGTTAAGGAATATAAACTCTTGTTCCTTTCTCAAATGTTGGTTCGTTACTTATCACTAATTGGTTTGTAAATAGGTTTAACCGTAGGGATTGTTACACAATAGTGCCTTTTCCTACTTATATCTGTAAGCATACTTACGTACAACATACTGCATAATAATAATTTAATAATAATAATAATAATAATAATAATTTATTTACTTATAACGCGCAATAATAATAATAATAATAATAATAATAATAATAATAATAGTAATAATAATAAGATAAGTTGTTGTTTGATCGTTTTCAGTTAAAAAGAAAGTCAAGAATGTAAAGGCGAATGATGGTTCCTCGCTTCTCAAAGACTTTCGTGTAGCATTCAGAGGGCCAGCGAACTGCCGAGCACCATTGAGAATTCCCGGGAATGGCGGCAAATACAGGATGTGTCCAAAGTAAGAAAAGCTAGGTTATAGCTAACAATTTTACTCAAAATTGGATCATGTTCAAACGTCGACCGGTTAGCACTGTGGGACAAGCATAGGGGAGGTCGTACATTCCGAGGGGACCAACTCTTTTTAGGGCGTTTGATTAATTTAAGAAAGTGCTTGCTTCTTAAACACATCTCCAATGGTTAGACGTTCAAGTGTCCTTGGATAAGGACGATGATAAACCATGGACTACGCCTGTTTATAATAGGTGTGAGACGCAAAAGAGTACTCATAAGGAGTACGAAACCTATTCCCCTACTCCTTGCCCCAAAAGAAAAGTTGTGCTTTCTGCCCTTGTATGAATTGTTACGTCATCCTGACGTCAGCGAGGGCCGCGTGCGTGAATGTTAGAGTTAGATAACGTTAAAAATAGTATAATCTTCCTTAAAACCACATAATTCTCTTAAATTATTTTAGTGTGCTTTTAGACTAAAAGATTATCCCGATTGTAATTGAATTATTTTGTTTAAACTAAAGGTGGTCAGAAGGAAAATGCAAACTCGACAAAAGATGTACTTTAGCCCATGGGAAGGAAGAACTCAAAGCTTGGAATGAGCACTTGGAAAATATGAACAAGAGGAAAAAAGAAGAGTCACTTAAGAAAAACGCACGACAAAAAAGTGATTTAACTGCAAATGTTCCATTGCCTAACGATGTGCCTGTGAAACGTTTAGCTCCTAATTATAAGGTTAGATGCCGTGATCAATGAAAGTATTTTGTTTGGTTTCTGTAATGAATAGGGGGAGGCGCGGTGGCCTCATGGTTAGTGTGCTCGACTCCGGAGCGAATGGTCCGGGTTCGGGTCCTGACCGAGAATATTGTGTTGTGTTCTTGGGCAAGACACTTTACTCCCACGGTGCCTCTCTCCACTGGCGAAATGTTGGGGGTAACCCCGCGATAGACTGGCATCCCATCCAGGGGGGAGTAGAAATACTCCTAGTCGCTTCATGCCATGGAAACCGGGATAAGCTCCGGCCTGATGGGCCACTTGGCGTTTATGCAGGCTTTACCTATAATGGATATAACGTTATGCATACATTGATGAATTTCTAAAACACACAAATTTGCAGAGTGAAAAGCTCGATTTATAGGTTTGGAATGTTAAATATATTGAATGAAAGGCAATTTATTTGTTTTGTTTTCTTTTCTTTCTTCTAGGTGGACGAACTTGTGACAAGTGTTGCTGGAGTGACTGTGTCGTATGAGCCGCAAGAACTCGATGTGTCATTACAAGTACCGCTCAACAGCGAAGGCAAAATATCACATTCTTGGACTATACGAGTCAACTATGAGGTTAGACGTC
>NC_090877.1:13512377-13544877 GCF_036669935.1 Montipora foliosa | reverse complement strand
AATATAACTGCAATCTGAGTGGTTGCACAGCACTAAGCTATGTAACCAATCTATCCTAGGGACCACCCTCCGCGAGTGGTATACATGGCTTAGTGCTGTGCAACCACTCACATTCGAACTGAGCGATCCAGCCGAAATTCTACGATCCAAATCGATCGAAATTGGTTCCTTTCTAGTTATATTTGCCGTACATAATGAATGACTGGTAGTTCATGAAATTATAAAAGCTAAAAAATGCCATCTCTGCCTTTAGATTTACCCTCTCACGTGGATTCTTGATAAAAAGCTGAATGACGATCAGAAAGAGATTATTCGCAAAATAGCAGCTCCCGCTAACGACGCACCTCCCCTTGTGGTATTCGGTCCATTTGGCACAGGAAAAACGTACACGCTGAATCAAGCCATTCGTCGTATTGCCGTAAACCAAGACAACCGTGTACTCATCTGCACGCATTCAAACAGCGCTGCGGATCTACACGTGCTTCTGCTGGACACCTATCTGAAAAATCCTGGCAGTATACGCGCTTGCAAGCCTCTGAGGATTTACACACCTTTGCGTAAACTTTCTACCGTTTCTGAGACGGTGAAGGAGTATTGTCTGATCGCCGACAAAGGAACTTCGAACCAGGTGTTTAAACTACCAACTCGTGGTGATGTGATCGGTCATCGGGTTGTAATCTCAACCCTTGGCATGTCCCGCGCCCTTTTTGACATGAATTTGCGCCACGGATTCTTCTCCCATATTTTGATCGACGAAGCAGCACAGGCTTTAGAGACGGAGACGTTAACGCCCCTCACCCTGGCTGGAAACAAGACCAAAGTAGTTTTCACGGGAGATCATATGCAGGTATATATATATTCATTCTTTCGTATTAAACACTGAATGAAGGTTTAAATAAAACAGCAAATACAAAAGGCGGTAGGGATGAGCAAAACTGAAGAAGATTAAACTGAATTGCAAGCGGGGTTTTTGAAAAGTGTTCATCCTAACAGTTTTTCCAAGTTTATCTCTGTTGTTTGTAATTAAAATTCTCTGTGCTCGACAGACATTTTTTTGTCACGAAGATGTTACAAAAAAATCCTGGGTTAACGTTAAGTTGCATAGCGTGTGGGGAGGACTACTTCATAAAAATGCACAAAATAAACCTCACGTCTGTGACACAGCTCCACGGCAACCAGGGCCCGGTTGTTCAAAAGCCGATTAACGCTAATCCCAGATTAAAAATTAACCAAGAAGTTTATTTCTCTACTCCCAAATGCTGTTCGACGCTGATATTCGGATAAAATTTACATTAGTAGATGTCGATCTTGAAAAACAAAAATAAGCAAAAGAAACTTTAACCAAAAAGTTGAAAACATGAAACAAAAGTTTACGCTAATCCTGGATTAAGTTAATCGGCTTTCGAACAACCGGGCCCAGAAGTCTAAGTCTTGAGCAGTGGTTTCTCCCAAAGTTTCCGGCTTTGGAGGACAACTGTGGTCGCAGTAACATGTCCTGTTGCTCTTTGTCACCTGATACAAATGCATGTATATGTGCCTTAGAAAAATGTGGTTTTATCGGTTAGCCCTTCGTCAGGGCTAACGCTCGAAACGTCAGCTTTTAGAATCTCTGTACGGTGGCTAATTTACATCTGTTGATAAAACGCAATTTTTGTATACTACTTCCCCACCACCGACGCAGCACCACAGTTTCTTTAGAAACTACCCTCTTCATTTATATGTGCCTTAGGTCACCTGAAGTTAAATGATCAATCGATAACTACTGACCCTCTGTTTCTTGATACTATAGTTGAGTTATTCATGAATTACAGTTGAGTTATCTATCTGGCCAAATTGCCAAAATTGAGGAAACTTACTGAATCTGTATCAAAACCAATTCCGTTCGCGAGGTAGGTCTGAATTCCTTAAAGATAAGAAACAAATACCTCCCGAATAATTAATGAGCCTGAGATTTCGTTTCGAAGGTAGGCTTCTACATCAAAAAGACAAGATTTCAACTCCTCAGAGTATTGCAGTCCTGATTTCCAACTTACATAAAATAGAATGTCTTATGCAATAAACATCTGGCCATATTTACCTTTTAGATGAGCCCGGATGTATTCTCTCCTCAAGCTAAGAAATGGGGCTTACTTGTCTCCTTGCAAGAAAGGCTATTTTATGACTACGAAAGTCGTCAGAGTGGTTCACAACCAGATGGCAATGTCATCTTTCTGACAGAAAACTACCGCTCAAATAAAGACTTACTCCAGTTTTCATCCGACATGTTCTACGGCGGAGGACTTTCTTCTGGTAGCAGCCAACCGCTTCATCCGCAGCTTGGACCTCTCGTCTTCTATGCTGCTCTGGGCAAAGAGGAGATCGAAGAGAATCACGCTTCTTATCGCAATTTGGCAGAGGTCAATGAAGTTGTAAAGCGAGTGAAGGAGCTTTCTGATTTCTGGCCTGAAGAATGGGGAACGAAAGATCTGAAGCAAGTTGCAGTGGTTTCGTCTTACCGTTATCAGGTTGGTACTATCTGAACAAAGATGAAGGACATTTTTCTAGTTGCATTCCTTTTAAGAGGTTATTAACGTTATTATTTTCTTAAAGGGAAAGTACGATCTACAAAAGGTTTCTCTGAATCGAAAGTTCTTTACCTATATTGTCATACTTGACCACTCATTTGGACTAAATGTGTTTAAATAGCCAACAATAACGCTTCAAAAATAGGCAAATTTAAGTTGAAATCCGCCATCTTTTTTTTTTGTATGCAAACGAGGCTATGACGTAGCAATAGTCAAGGATTTCTCCGGATGACTAAATGTACTTGAAAACAAACTTGACTCTTAATCCAGAGGCTAAATTGTATTGATATTGGCTCCACCTCTGAACATATTTACCTCGTCGTTAAACAGGGTTTTATATGTACCGGTTATATGCAGGAGTTTTACAATGTGAAAGAGAGCTTGCAGTGCTATCCCGCGCTCATTGCTGTGAAATGAATGCCTGGAAATCAAGTTTAATCTGTCGTTCGTGGCTTTCTACGAGATCCCTGTTACAACTTCAAAACAAACGATCGATTTATATATTTCCATCAAATGGTAAGAGTAAATCGTTTCAGTAGTTTCTATACTGCTAACAAAATTTAACCACATTTAAAGTTACGTTTGTTAGCGCATAATAGAGAAAGTCGTCTATTTGTGGCTTGATTCAGTTTTCTCGCTCCAATATAATGATATTTTGGACTAGATGACTGAGATTTCCGTATGAAGCGAATGTCACCAAGACCAATATTCATATACCTGAAGATCCCGCTTGAAGTCCTCCTCGGTAAAATGACAGACCCGAACAGACAATATAGCAGTCAGATTTTCACGTTTGAGGAATCCATCCACGTTTTATTTTCGCCGGCCAACTTTTCTTTAAATTGTAATTTTGCGGTGTAAGCTTCGGTTTTTTTTATTTTTATATGTGTTCTCAAGTCTAGACATGTGTCTAGTTTCATCCCCATCAAAAGTGTACACCCCAACAGCCGTAATTGTTGATGTGAAAAAGCCATTGAGCAGCACCTGAAAGTTTCGTCGCTTATTCTAAATTAAACGCTTCCCCATGTGAAAGCAAACAAATGCGTTTGCTGACGGCTGTCGCTGAAGGAAGAAAGTGAAAAAGGTACGCTTGTGAATATTTCTTTGTCGCAAGTTCAAAGTTTTTGTCTTGTTTACATTTGCTCTGGCTGATTTTTTCCGCCTAGTTTGATTGAGTAGAAAATCTATAAGTATTAAGTGACTCGAGTTTCTGTCGCACTTATGGCCTACTACCTATATTTAACCACAAGACCGTTTACCATAGTTCATCTTACATTTGAATTTCTCGAAGCAGAAAGGTCACACAACATTGGGAAAGTGATCGGGGATCGAAGAACTTGGTAAGGTCTAACACGTTTGTTGACTATTGCTACGTCATAACACGTCATATCCAAGATGGCGCTCTCCAAGTCGCGAACGAGGCATATTCAAAGTGCTCTTTTCACATTTTAACAGGGAACTGGACAAAACGGCAATTATTTTGGAATTCCTGGGGAAAAGTTTTCGAAATGTGGTGAAACTTTTTCTAGACCGTATTTTCCCTTTAAGTCCCGCTTAAGTTTTGTATTGTCCTTGTCAACCTCACATTATCAACATCATTACTATCTAGTCAAGTTTATAATGATGCAAATAGTACTGCAAACATAATCATAGCATTCGTATTATTATTTTTGGCTGGGGGTATTCAAAAAACTTGATGAAATTTGGCTGTATGCTCCGAATTACCAAATGATAAAAAATAAATTTAAGGCACTAAGGCAAAAGGGAAAATACGTAAAATATCTTTTTACCAAAGGACAAAGACCTTACTTGAGAATTAGGCAGTAATTAATTAATTAACTCTTACCCATATGGTAGCAGTTTCTTGGTTATGGTTAAGTGTTTGCCACTAGGATTTCAAACTGTGTAAATTTGTCCACGTTAAGGATTACTTTTAGTAAATACGTTTTTTGTTCGTATTTTATTACAACTGTATTTTAATGCATGTGTCATTCTAGTCCTCATACTTGGGTTTTATTTAGTATTCACTTGTCTTATTTATGATTGTTATAATATTATTTTTATTATTTCTTTCTAATTCTCTTTATTCATATTGTAATACGCATTTGATCAAACTATTTGTTAACCTGCGCAATTGAAGTAATAAATGATGATGATGATGATAATAATAATAATAATAATAATAATAATTATTATTATTATGTAAATATTATAGCTATATTTCGAATTCAAGCAATATAGCCTAATTGAGGGACCACCAAAAATTTTGTTGGCCCCTTTCACAACTTTGTTTTTATCATGAATTTTACTCAATGTCACTCTGGACAAGTCCTGATAACACTTTTCGGATTATTGTCTCACTGTTCATTAAAATTGTCTTCTGCATCTCCGCAACAACCTTTTTGCACAAATCATTTGTTTCAAAAATATTTTCCTGTTCCTTTATTGTCTCTTTTATACCTCCACCTAGTGCAATGATCACAAGAGGCACAACTCTGACTTTGAAACCAGGTCTTCGCTCTCTAAGTTCAAATGCAAGCTGTCTGTAATTTTTTTTTTTTCAATTCTCTTCTTGTCGATGTTACTTTCTTGTGGGCACGCCATATCACATATCCAGATATTATTCTTTTCGTTTTCTTCAAGTATCAAATCTGGTCTTCTAGATGTTGTCGTCTTTCTCAAATTAAACTCAAAGTACCACACCAGCTTTGCTTGAGAATTATCCAAAACATGTCCCCTCGACCATTTTTCCTGGTACCATTTCACATTTTTATCTAACAAATTGTATTCCTTTGCCCAGCCATTACCATTAGCGCTCTGTTGTGTCTTATTACGTACTCACTGCTTGCTATCGTTTTGGATCCAGCCAAAAGATGTTGTACGGTCTCATTTTGTTCACCACACAATGTGCACTTGCAGCATTCAGTGAGTCCCCTTGCGGCTTTCCATGCTCTAGTTTCAATCATTTGCTCTAGCATTGACATGATGGCTGATGTCTTTCTGGGTGTCAAATTTTGTTCAAGCCATATGTTAATGGTAGTCTTCCTCTCTTTTTTCTTCTGTGCCTTTTTTAAAGCATGATTTCACCAATTTCCATTATTATTATTATTATTATTATTATTATTATTATTATTATCTCGCAGTATAAAACTTTGGAATGCTGTCCACATTATGAGTAGTATAGGGCGCATAACGTAACCTACACCACTTGAGAAGCTACAATTAGAAGTAAAAAAATTAGGTACGGAACCTAGTACAATTCTAATATACATAATAATATGAATCTCTCTACTTAGAGAGCCAATTCAGAATATTATTAAATTCTATACTCTGTAAAACCTGCGCAAAAATATGATATCATTATCTCTACAAAAAGCCTATTTAGAAAATTATTCAGTCTTATACTCTCATTATCTCTTATAAACCTACACGAGGCCATCATAATTTGGTTATCTCTACTAAAAGCCTATTTAGAATCATATCAAACTCTTATCCACTATAAAAACTGCGTAGAAAATAATTAAAATACAGGTTTTGCGACAACCCTTGTGTTTCTGGATTTCAGAAGAAAAAAGAAAACCTGAAGTCTAGTGTCCTTATCGCCCTAACAAAGTATTTATCTTAAATGTTCTGGCAACGTTCAAAGTGTTTGAGATGACCGACTTCTGCATCCGCTCGAGTACACCCCGCGCTCTCGCTCCTATTAGCTTCCTCACCGACTTCTCTAGGTGTTTAGAATAACCACCCAATACGTCAATTATTATGTTGTACTGTTCAACCCTGTAACCATTGTATCTCTGCTTCAGCTCCCACATCATGGGACCATACTTGAGCATCTTTTCCTCATCTTTCTTGGCTCTACTCTCAATCCATGGGCAGCTCATTTCATTTGTGTAAACTTCTTTCCTCTCGTGGCTGACAAGACGCGCGTCTATCCGATTTGCTCTTACTTCGTTGTGCTCTGCATAGATGGGAATATCCCAAAACGCTTCACTCGTGGTGTTCTGGTAGGCTGGTTTTGGCATCGCCGGTGAGTACCATGGTGGAACCTCTTCTATCAACTCATGCTCTCGGAGGAGCTCAAAAAACAGAATCTTCAAGGCTGCATTATGCCTGTATAGGTACTTGGTTTGTGCCAGGGAGGAACATCCAGCCAGTACATGTGCAACGCTCTCAGCTACCTTCCCACATAACCTGCATAGGACTTCACCGTCGGTGGAGGTTTGCGTCTTTTCCTTTGTGTAGAGCTTCGTAGGTAACAACTGCTCATATAGCTCATACATGCCCGCGATGGTATATGTAGGGCATGTAGCCCAACCTTTTAGCCATGCAAAGCAGCTGGTTATGCTTAGGCTATCATCGTCCCATCTGATACGGAATAACTTTCCTTGCCACCTTTTTTCTTTAGCGATCTCCAAGAGCTGCATCTCTTGAGATTTCTTTAGCAGATTCCCAGCTCTAGCTGCAGTCACCACCTTTCCCTCCGTTGTAACACACACGGGATTTAGGATATCAAGCTGAAGTGTGATGTTAAGTTCTTCAGCGTACTTGGCTGCTTCCTTTACAAGCGACTGGTGACCTGATGCCAAGGCGTGTTCTTCAAATTCTCTAACTGCTCCCACAGTCTAGATCTGGTCCGAGTTCTGATACAATTTCAGTAGCGATTTGATTTTAGTGATCTTATACTCGTGTTCGACTGATTGCAGGCCTCAACCCCCTTTCTCCCTCGGTAGATATAACAAAGAAGTTAGGCTAGCTGGGTGCTTTCCACCGTTCTCAACTATGATCTTCCGAGCTGCTCTGTCCACACCTCTTAACTCTGATAGAGACCAATGTTCTGTCCACATTAAGTACCGCAGCACCGGGAGTGCATACTGATTAGTTGCCTGTACACGGTTACAATCAGACAGGGGGTGGACCATATAATAGATATCCTGCGTAGATACTCTTTAGCTGCACACGCTAAAGCCAGCCGTTCATCCTGCCGAACGTTCTCCAGAACCTCCAGGAACTTGTAGTGCTTTCCCTCCCCAAGAGCCGTGATGGTAGTTGTCTCGTCCATCCTCATACCAGACTCGTCAAACACTTGGGCTCCTCTCTTCACGTGTACCAGGAAGGAATTATTATTATTATTATTATTATTATTATTATTATTATTATTATTATTATTATTATTATTATTATTATGTTCCTCCGAGGTGAACGGACGTGTCACGGCTCTCTCCGCTATTTTTACACACCATTTTATACTTTCTATCCTTTTTAACCGTTTATTTTCAAAATGTAGCCATTGGAACATTTAATAATATCAGACTCAGACCGCAATCTGCACGGTGTTGGTTCTTCAAGCGATCTCAAGTCAAGCGAGAAAGTCGAAGGTGAAATGGACGGAGCGGATGAATAATGATATATTGGAGTGCAAAAGGAAAACCAAGGAGCTTGTGTCTTCTGAAAACCCTTCCTGTAATGAAAATGGAAGAAAGCGGGGCTATGTGGATATCATGAAAGAGCTTTGGGACGGAATGGGATATGTACAACTAGGACTCAAGAGTCAAAATCTTCGCGACCAGGCTGCTAGACTCGAAAAAATGAATAGCAATGAAACAGCGGGGACCGTAGAAAGGAATGCTACTATGGATGCGATTGTTTCGACAACAGGAAGTGACTGCACTACTCAAGATTTGGCTGAAAACGAAAATCAAAACAAGCAAGATGTCGAGGGAGAAAATGGTAATTTGACGGTAGTAGACCTGGATTTGCATATGGCAGGAAACGAACAAGGTGTTATGGAAAGAAAGGATACAATAGGCAATTCATCGCAGGTGTTGAATGGTGTCCCAGGGTGCTTACCAAAATACACGGAAATCAGCAGGCCGCATACAGTCACCTGAGACCGAAATAGCGACGGGGAAATCATAGCAATCAGCTCACCACTTAACGTTGGTGCGTATAATGAGATCACAACATGGAGAAAAAACACCTTCCTGGTCCCGTATGGGAAATAGGACGCGACTTCATCGACCAGTTAAGCAAGCATATCAACGATCGGAACAATGCTACGCCCATGCAACATCTTGCTCTAAAAGCCACCATTGTTCTTTTAGCTTTGGGGCTACAAAAACCTAGCCGGAAGTCGAAAGCTAAAGAACACCAGGATGTCTTGAAAAACGGCTAAAACACTGGAGAAATGGCGAAATTGATTGCCTATTTCGAGAGGGGAGTATGATCCAAAGGCGCATACAGAAATCATACAAAAAAGATCCGCCAAATAAAGCCAAGATTTTTGCAAGGCTGGTGATGGAGGGGCAAATCAATTCGGCGCTGCGCTATTTAAGCGAGAATGACCGAGGAGTTGTTTTACCGCTGACCGATGATGTGACAGCTCAGAGAGAAACACCCGGAGGCGCAGGAAGCGAAGTTAGGCTCATTTTTCTTTGGACCAGTTGAAGATATCCCTGACTCAATTTACCAAGAAATTAATGGCGAGATGATCAGAGAAGCTGCCCTAAGAACTAAGGGATCCGGCGGACCCTCGGGCGTGGATGCTGTGGGCTTCAGGAGAATCTTTGCTTGCAAGTCTTTCAAGAGATCAAGTACTAACTTATGCGACTCTCTTGCTATAATAACGAAGAGACTTTGGACAGAATATGTGGATCCGCTAACCATTGAGCCTATTCTAGCAAACCGCCTTATCCCGCTGGATAAAGGTAATGGTGAGGTGCGCCCGATTGGTGTAGGAGAGGTGATCAGAAGTACTATTGGCAAATGTGTTTCCAGAGTGGGAAAACAAGATGTGATTGACGCATGTGGTGCTACACAAGTATGCACAGGTCATAAATCTGGTAGTGAGGCTGCCATACATGCGATGCATAATATCTTCGAGTCGGATGAAACAGACGTCGTTACTCGTAGATGCCTCCAACGCTTTTAACTCGCTTAATAGAGCGGCAGCGCTGCACAACGTTAGAGTTCTATGTTCAATAATTGCCACCTATGCAATAAATACCTACAGAGCGCCTGCGCGACTTATTGTTATTGGAGGGAAAGAGCTCTTGTCTTCGGAAGGCACTACACAAGGGGATCAATGAGCTATGAGCTTACATGCAATCAGCCTTCAACCCCTGATTAACCTGTTGGGCATTCGTAGTTCTGCAAAGCAGTAGTGGTATGCCGACGATGCCACTGTAGCGGGTGTGTTGACAGACATCAGAAAAGGGTGGGACAAGCTGGTGGAGGCAAATAACGTACCAGATGCTCGTCTTCATGTCCACTGCCGTGGATTCTGGGAGACAACGGGCCGCCTTTTTTTGATATACGGGTATGTCACCCGAATGCGGACTCGTACAAAGAGCTTAGCCCCAAACAGATATATAAATTGCATTAAGACGAAAAGAAGCGAATGTGTCCATCTGGAATAATAGAAGTCGAGAATGGCACTTTTACGCCTTTGGTATTCACCACATCAGGAGTGTCAGCGGTACCATTCCAGGCTTGCCGAGCTCATCTCTTCAAAGAAGCAGGAAGACTACGCAACAACAATCGCATTGATCAGAACGAAGGTGTCCTTCTCCATCCCTCGGACTGCCCTAGTCTGTTTGAGTGGAACAAGGTCACCGAAAAGAAAGACAAATGCATAGGAGAAGGACTTAGAGATAGAGAACGGATTTGCTGGACTGACATGATAATTTCCTAACGAATATTTTATGCCTTCGCTTGATGGATATTTCTTTTTCTTGCCGCAGATTTTTTATGTACTTATGTTTTAGATGATGATGATGATGATGATGATTATTATTGCCTTTAACCGTTTTGTTTCCATTTTTACAGGTTAAAACAATTCGCGATGGTCTCAGAAAAGTCGGTCTTGGATGTGTCGATGTAGAAACAATTGAAAACGTTCAAGGTATGTAAATCCGTCTGTACTTTTAGCTTAAAGCTGAAACTTTCTAGGAATTAGAGTTCCATACCGTTGGTCTTCCTGTAACATGCTTTATGGAGCTTACTATGTCTTAGGCCAGGCGGTTAAATTGCGTCAAGTCAATTTGTGTTATCTCTTCACTAGGGAAGCAGTTCAGAGCCCTCTTCGTCAGCACGGTTCGCTCGTACCACACGTGCAAGGCGTTTCAAGAGTCAGCAGCTTGCGACACCGACAGCCCTTACCTTTATTTCTTGTCCGATCCCAAGCTGCTCAACACAGCTCTGACAAGGGCACAATCACTCGTCGCTGTTGTTGGAGATCCGTTTTCTCTGAGGACTATAGGCGATTGCCAAGGACTGTGGGAAGAGTTTATCAAAAGGTGTACTGAGTTAGGAACGCTGTTTGGAATCGAACATTCCGAGCTGGAAGCATGTATTTTCCCAAGTGGGCTCAATGTCAATGCTGCCGAGTTTATACCTGTTTTAACCGAAGGCAACAGCCAACCACCCGCATCGGCTAACAATTCATTCTGCTCCAGTTTAACGTCGGCTCCACAGGCAGATGACAAATCTAACGAGGAAATCTTGAGCTCTTCTTCTTTTGTAGAAACAAATAATTCAAACGAAAATGATCTCGAAGAATCTAATGATGCATATGATTCCGGCGATGCAGGCGACGAAATGTCCGAGAGTGACGAGGTGGGTAATGCAGACGATTTTGCAGAATATGGCATAGTGGATGAAACAGTTCCTCCAAAACACTGGGATTCTATCGTGGAGGCGTTAAGAGAAAAATGCGAGGAGAAAAAATCGAAAAAGAAGCTAATGAATGAAAAAAAGTCTCAAGAAAATGCAATGGAAGGAGGACATTACTTAAAACAAGAACCCGATGAAGTATGGGCAGGTGTCACACCTCTCAAACAGAATGGGAACACCCAAAGCTTGGACAAAAGCGATACAAGAAGCAAAATAGTCCACGGAGACATCAAAATGAAGATCGAGAAAGGAAAAACTCGACTTTACCTGGACTGGACGTATAAACGTAGTGAACGTGCAGAGCGCCTCACTCGTCCTACGAAGGTAAAAGATCAAGAATGCCTTAATTCCGAGTATCTGCTACGTTTGTTAAAAGATGAACCTGAACTCTATCGCAAATGTACTTTGAGAGTTGCGTCTGATCGAGCACAAACCTTGTATGGAGAGTTACCAGATGCTGAGAGTGAAGATCTTCTAATAGAAGGAAGTGCAAAGCAGACCTTTGACCGTGACGAGGTTGTCGTTAGACTATCGAAGGAGCCTACAAATAATTGTTCTGACGATGGAGGTTCACCGGAGCGCCCGAGAGGAAAGATTCAAGGTATTCTTCGTCATCGGACTCATCTCCGTGAGCGACAGTTCGTGTGTAAGGTATCCAGGGATGACCCGCGAGTTTTGTATCCAGTGGACAAGTCAATGAGACCGATAGCTAACCTGACTGATGAAAGCTGTGATGGAGTTCCAATTTACAAAAAAATTCAAGAAGGATCTGATGATAAAGCGGTGCGTGTGAGAACCCTCTCTCTGAAAGAAGCTCTTAGTGGCAAATACTTATTTGTCGTTCAATATCTTCAATGGAGACGTGAATTTCCTCGTCCCCTTGGCATTGTGACTAAGGCTATCCGAAAAAGTGACGATCTTGCTTCAGACGCATACGAAGTTCTTCATGTGGAATATAACCTAAGGAAGAAATTTCCAGAGGAGGTTATCAGAGAGGTAGACCGACATGTTCAATCACGGGAAAGGATTCCTGACATTGAAAGAGAAAGTCGCCGTTGGGTAGAAAACGCATTCACCATCGATCCTCCCTGGAGTAGAGCCTTAGATGACGCCTTGACAATCGAAGAATTAGAAAACGGTTGTTTTAAAGTCGGAGTTCACATTTCTGACGTGTCCTTCTACGTCAGAGAGGGTAGTAAAATCGACGATGAAGCCCGTAACAGGGGTGCTTCATATTATGGAGGTAGTCCCCATGGTGACCGTGAGGCCATGCTCATGCTTCCATCCGCTCTTAGCCATGACATTTGCAGTCTGTTGCCGAATAAAGAGAGATGCGCCGTGTCAGTGTATCTGAAACTAGATAAACATGGTTGTATTCAAGATGAGGAACTTGCTTTCTGTCGATCTATTGTGAAGTCACGGTGCCGTTTGACTTACGAGCAAGCGCAGATGGTGATACTTGGAAGGGCTGTTTGTTGCAGTCCAGAAGATGGGGAGCTGACACCGATAGTCGAAGAAAGCATCCGAAATCTTAATTTGGTTGCCCAGGCAAGGAGGAAATTTCGTCTTTCCGACGCTTCGTACTTTCACTTCGATCACACAGACCGAAAGAAAGACATTGAGGCGCATGAACTGGTCGAAGAAATGATGATCCTGACCAATACTGCCGTTGGAAAGTACCTCGTGGAGAAAGTTCCTAACCTCTTACCATTACGAATCCAACGCCCTCCGAAGACGCAAAAGCTGAATGAATGGCGAAATGAATTTCAAAAAAGTGCAAACCTATCTCTTTCACTTCGGAAGCATTTGACGAGTGAGGATGGCGAAATTGAGGAACAACTCGCTGTGCCGTTCTCCACATGGCGTCAACTTGATAAAGCATGGCGTAATCAGGATCAAAGAGAGCTTAAACGTCTGATCTGCAATGATAAACTGTATCCCCAACTGGCCGTTGCCCATTCTTCTCTACATTCTCGGCAAAGTAGAGCAGAAGATGTTATCGCTGCAGACGTGTCGTGGGATGAAAGAGTACACTGGTCTTTGAAAGTTAGAGAGTACACTCGCTTCACCTCTCCAATTCGTCGGTACTTTGATATTGTCGTTCACCGATTATTGCTCGAGATGGATGGGCGAGAAAGGGTCCCTGATGATATCGATCTTGCTGATGTTTATCGACAGTGTTCATTTCTTTCCGAACAGTCTAACAAGTATGAAAACGATTGCGCCCGAGTTGAAGTTGCGGGAAAACTCATCAAAGGAAGTTGTGAGTTAACTGCCGTCGTGGAAGTGATTGGAGAAGATCATGATTTCATTCGGTTACAACTTCTTTCTGATACAAATCAGTTTCTCTCTGAGAAACAAAGGATAATTAGGATCAGCCATTTGGGTCCAATTGACCAGCCGACGCTAAATGAAACATCTGGATGCCTGGAGCTGAGGTGGAAGTTAAGAATTTATGATGCTTCCACAGAAAATCTCAAACTAGCAAAGCGAAGCAGAGACCTCGAGAGACATCTCTTTGAAGACAGAAATAGAATGCAGGCTGTCCTATCTGAAAATGCAAAAGACTTCAGAACTGGGTATTTCCTTCAAAGCGCGCAATGGCTGGCCGTTCTAGATGCGGTTAAAAAAAGCGATGATAGAAAGCTGAAAAATTCCTTACAGATCGTCAACAAAGCAATAGTGAGACAAAAGGAAACAATAGCAAGGTTGAGACGAGAGAGAGAAGAAAAGTTAAATGAACCTTTGTATCAAGAAAGACGAAGCAAGTTCAAAGCTCTCCTCGAGCAAGACGGAGCTGTTAGCAATGGTGAAGATAGTGATGATGGCTTTAAAGGTGACGATTGCAGTGATGTCTCCTTCGATGAGAATGATTTTCAGGAAAGGCGGAAATACCGGCAACAGGAAGAAAAAAGCCAAGAAAGGGGTCAGTGGGACGCAGATCAGGAAGATGATACAAAGGCACACTTTGTTGAGACATCCATTGGCTTGAAAGTTGCTGACACTGTCACTGTACACCTTTCCGCAAATAATTCTTCAGGACTTGTGTCACCTGAAATCCAGCTCTTTAACCTTGCACCCGGAATTGAAATATGTGTTGAGCATAGAAAAAGGCCTGATACATGCTTTGCAATGACAGCAACTGAAAAGGCGACCCAAAGGACCTATATATCTATCGCTCGCTATGTGGACCTTTGGTTGCCGGTGCTTCACATGGAAGCTGCAACCGATGGGGTAAGGAACGACGATACCATTATTTTAAAAAACCTTGAAATTAAATGGAAAAAGGATGAAGCTCTTGGTGGGTCGTTCAAGTTATTGGGAGCCTTTTTTCTGAACGAGAACTTTGGCAAAACCAGACAGATCGAGATCTCTCGAGGGGATTACGCTTGTGTAAAAGCTCACTGTCCAATGCCTTCCTCAAGTAGAAAATGTATCAAGACCGAAACCGGAGAGGAAGCCGGGGCCAGACATCGATGGGAAACATCTTTTGGGCGCAAAGAGGGAGGAAGCGACGAGGAAGACGATGTACAAAGCATGGGAATGCATAGCTACTGGGTTGGCCACTGTATCCTCACCGAGGCTGCTCAGCGAAAGTGCACGTTAAAGGTTTTTCAGAGCTCGATGGAAGTTCCAAAGGAATTTGATGACGGTGACAGCAAGACATGCACTTCTACAGTGGAGATAATAAAGCAGACC
This sequence comes from Montipora foliosa, assembly GCF_036669935.1. Classification (NCBI taxonomy): domain Eukaryota; kingdom Metazoa; phylum Cnidaria; class Anthozoa; order Scleractinia; family Acroporidae; genus Montipora; species Montipora foliosa. The sequence goes on along the minus strand of NC_090877.1, from coordinate 13,529,941 downwards.
ATTTCTTCCAGGTAATGAGGTTGAAAACATGTTATGAAGAAACATGAATTTATGGTTAAATATAATTCGATTTGCTAGGGTCACGTGAAGTACACTTAGAAAAAAAAGAGCACTAATGCGTATTGAATTCTAAATAACCACTTCTTTGTTCAAAAAAAGGTTATACTAAAGTGAAAACCATAATTCTCTACTTTATCTTTTCCGACAGACGAATGATTTCAACTTTGAAGAAACTGTCTTTTAAGAAACAAGGACGAGAGGAACAGCACGAGTCTCTCGCGCATTTGATCTGTTTGGGACGGACATCACGTCTTCCTGGTGAGAAGTGGATGATTAAAAGCCACGTGCATGCTGTGGTTGCCATGTAGGGTTGTAAAGTTTCACTAAGAGAAATTCACGGTTGACAACCATTCTTATCTCAATGTTATTCATTTTATTTTTACACTCAATTTTTTGTTAATCTTGATTATTCACAATTATTTAAGGTGTTGATTTAAAGCAGTGTTCACTGTCTTAGTCTTATATAATCGAGCTCAAGGGCCCTTCTGATTGTTTTTTTTTTTAATGAGAGAGGACAAAGGGGGAACCCGGATAAAAACATCTCATGGCAGAGTATAGATCCAATGTTAACTGATCTCCTATATGATGCCTAGTCTAGGAATCGAGTTAACCTGAGACACATTAGTGGAAGGCGAGTGCTCCAAAGGTACTTCATTAAAAAGTCACAAGCTGATTTGAATCCCCTAGATCGACAAATTGCTTTACCCAGTGAACATCTCTCGATTGCTGATCACGAAGAAAGATGTGGCCTCAATGCACTGAACGATTATCAAGTGACGGCTGTGAGAGCATCTTTACGGCGAAAATTTACCCTTATTCAGGGACCACCAGGTAAGGAAGAATTAATTCTTGATGAGTATGAATTAACCACTCATATCATGCAACCCACTAAACAGATACCTATCATACAATTTTAGATGGCTTAGCTCCCACGAGTGGTACAGCATCCGGACTAATCGGAAGGTCATTGAATGTCACGAGCAATTTTTACGACTATGCCAGAATTACAATCTCCCTTCTCTGAGAAAATGCCATGGGTTTTTCAACTGGACTGCTTTGTTCTGACCTAAATGAAAACATATCATCTTGAAACAAATTGAAGCTATTTTTATTTCATTTAGTTTGTTCTTTCTCTTTTAAGAGAATAACCAACGTTTTAGCGGTTTTGAGTAGTACTGCGGTAGCCCGGTAATCACCTCCTTATACTGGATTCTATCCTCTGGATTCTGTATTCCAAGTCTTGTATTACGGAGATTCCCGCAGTGGATTCTCGATTTCTAATGTTGGCGAGATTCCGAAATAGGGCCGCGGAAATCGAATTCCAAAAGCTAGAATTTCACAGCCCTCAAACAAACGTTCCCTGAATAATAACCATGACAATCATAACATGAGACTAAATCTTAAAGATATTGACTAGTTAATCATTCGGATTTTAACTCAGCCCTTCGTGCGTCTATATCTGCTGGTCATTTAAAATTTTCTGTACTTTCATTTTTAATTTCTGTTTGTTGATTGATACTTATTAGAAGACACTTTACCAATTCACCACCGCGTGAGTTCCTTTAGAAACTATCCCTTTCGTTCATTTCCATTTAAGGGACCGGAAAGACTATAACAGGAGTTCACATCGCCTACTGGTTTGCCCGAATAAATCAAAGAGAATTCCTCAAGAACATACTAGACACTCCGGGACAAGTAACTCCAGACAAGGCTCCTCCGCAAGTCATCTATTGCGGTCCATCAAACAAGTCTGTGGATGTTGTTGCAGGTGTGAAATTCTAAGAGCGGATTTTTGGGTGAACGTTTATTCCCAGCGTTCTAAAATAACAAAAGCTAAGAAGAGCAAGGATAAGGATTAATCCTTATCGTTAGGGCTGTATCAAATCACACGCCATATCACTATTCAAATTGTAACGTCGTTGTTAATCGTAGTCATTGCTTGTAAAACCCTGATGAAGAAAGGCAGTTCCTTTCGAAATATTGGCTTTTTTTCAATATATTCCATCACCGTTATATCAGCCTTGCAGCTTGCTCTTTTTAGCTTTTTATAATATTTAAATCACTGATAAGGTCCTTACGTTGTTACGCTGGTCCTTGCTTAAAAAGTTGTAAAATGAGAAAGAATTAACAATTATTCTTTTCAATGTCGGTGAATAGTGGCCGAATATTTACCGAGCTGCCAAGTGGCTCGGTAAATCTTCGGCCACTATTCACCGACATTGAAGAGAATAATTGTCTTAGTATATATACAGGAAGTGATCTCAACAACATTTGCAGAAGAAAGCCATTCAAAGTCGATTAATGACATCTCAAACATGCAAGCGGTACAAAGCATGCGCGAAAGTGTTTCCAAATCCTCGTTACAAACTAGCAAAATGGTCATTTAAGGGGGATGGCCCTTAACTACTAAACTGTTGCTAGGGACTCCTTCAAATAACCATTTCTCAAGTCCCTTTAACTCTAGAGTTACCATTTTTTGCAAGGTGTGTTCTATTTAACATTTGTTTGTCTGGTTCGACTCACAACCATATTTGGTAAATCACGTGACCAAAACAGAGAATGCCTTAAAAATCAGCGAGTTAACTATATTTTTCACACATTTTTAGCGCAGCAGTACGAGAACACTCTAACAGAAAATCTGTAGCATTGATTTTTTAAAAAAGTTATTTATTAAAAAAATTATGACGTCATGAGGCCCTCCTTTGATACACTTTTGAAAGTATCGGGTCCATTTTTTTTCCATGCTTATGTTACAGTTTACGAAAAATGATGAGACGGTTCCTATCCGGTGAAAAAAAATGCTTCTTCCTTTCGTTCCCTGAGAGTGTTACACGTTTTTTTTCACTAAAACGCACGGCAGCGGACTGGGAATAGTTGCGAATGCGCATTCTGATTGAAGTGGTGTCAGATAGATTTCCATTGAAAAAGTTACTTCTCATAGAACCATCCAGGCAGCCTTTCTGTAGGGCTCTTTGACTAAAAAGTTTCCTTAGCAACCATTGTCTTTCTGTAGTTAAGTGCCACCCCCTTTAAAATTGTTCAAATCAGAAATCTAAATAAAAAGTATGCTTCACTGTCACTGGTGGCTGTAATTGAGGCGAGGGTTACTTTGTTGCAATTTCTTTGAACCATGTAGGTCATGTGGAGCTTTCTTACACATTTTTTTAAAAATGCGTCTTTTCCCATTTCTTTGATTTCAGTAACAAATTCGTTTAGTTGGGCACACCAGTCTACAAAGTAGAATTGCTCCGAGTGAAGCAAATGTTTGGCGTGAGGATTGTTTAATTTTTAGCACTAATTATCTGGAAAAATCTAATCTCATGGCAACAGCCAGAACAACAACAACAACAACAACAATCAATCAATCAATTTCGATTCAGAAACGCTGGCGAAACGCGAGTTTACGCCGGCCATTTTGTTTTGTTTGGATCAAGCATTATTGACTCCTTAGGGAGTGAATAATGCTCAATTACTCCGAGATAGCAAAGCAATCAGATTGCTTCAAACACCAAGATCACTGAGTAAGCATATTGTAATGCCCCCTCTGACATGTTATTTAAAGGAATTATACATTAATTATCCATTTGGTTCGATCACTAGAAAACTGATACATCATCGACTCAATGGTTTTGATTTATTTAGCACGCACTTTCCCAAAAAACCTGCGTAACGAATTTACCAAATAACCTTTTAGTCAAACGGCTGTTGGTACCGGAGGTTCAAAGGCAATAATTTAATACGTATATTCTTTGCTCTCATTGTTTGCTCAATTTTTGTTAATGGACTAGTATATCATGATCCATTTAAATTAGTTATACATAAATTATACGTCAAGTCAACTTTCTCATAGACCACCTAAAATGTCTTAAGCGACTTCGACATTTTCAGGCGAAGAAATTGACATATTTTATTTTCTGTTTTCGATGAGCTGGCATCCAACATGGTCTCGTATAGCACAGAGTTAGAAAATCATTACTCAGGATCAGTTTTTAGCTTCACTGAGCCAGACTCTTGAAAGATAACAAAAGGTTTCATATAATGAAGATAGCTATGCATTTGTAGCGATATACACTGGGGAAAAACGCGGGCCCTAACTTATAGTATGGGTTAGTGAGGGTTACTTGATTTTTGTCTGTAGAATATCTAATGAAGATACCCAGCTTAAAGATCCTTCGAATATATGGAAACGTTATTGAGCAGGAAGAATTCCCGATCCCAAATCAGGTGAAACAAACTCGAAAGACCTCACCTTATCGCATCCGTGAAAACTTGAAGAAGGTTGCCTTGCATCACGTGATTAGAGATAAAACGTCAATTTATGCCGACGAATTGAAGAAATTCGAGAACAAGTTTGCAAAATTGAAGAAAAAAAAGAAGAAAATAGAAGACGAAGACGTAGACAAGTATGTAAAGGTTTGTACAGTTTCTTTTTTATTTGCGATATGCTCTCAGGATAGCAAACTGAACAAAGATAAAGATACTTAATACCTAAAGTCGGTATGATTAAAAAACAGCGCGGTTTTGCGAGATCGAGAGGGAAGAGCCTGTAAGGCGCGGTCCCTTGCTTAATGAAATATATAAAATATGTGTACTCAAGAGTTCATGACCCAAGAGTAAGATTTTCCCAAATTGGCCTTGTTCCATCAGCGTCAGAGAAGTTTCTATTCTTAAACCACGTTTTGGCAAAATAAGCAAGAGCACGATATCGTTTATTTATTACCGTAATAGCGGCCTCGCGATGAAGCTGCACATACCACAGGCGGCCCAGACGTTGTTTGTGATTTACATACGTGACAGTATTGCGTTACGTTTTGAGCCATTTAAGAGAATGTATGAAACGGTTCGAAAATCGCTCTAATAAAAGAAACTTACTTTAGTCTGCTCTTGTGTTATTTTGAAGTCTTTGTGGCAGCTGAGGTGTTCTAAAGTCGTTCTAAAGCCATTTTGACGATTTAAACTTTCCAGGTTTGCTTTCCATTAAAGTGAAACGAAAGGCTGGCGACCTGGTCGGCCGACAGTTCGAACTCGAAGCTCCATAAATTCCACTAAAATGCTCGGAGCTCGCCAAAATTCCCTCACGGCAGCCATCGATAATTCTTCTTTCTAGTTGCTTCGCCTCGGATCCCAAGGTGTATCTTATCCGCCCGAAAAACGCTCCTTTTCGAACGCTGGCTGCCCATTTCTGCTTCATTTTGATCCGTTACGAGTGATCTTGACCACGGATTCCAAAATCGTTGGCTTAGCGACCACCTCCAACACGACAAAGTCGCTCTCAACCGTAGGGAGGCACAGGTCAATTTGCTCTATGCAAATTGGACCGTATCAGGGTCCCTGGGGAAATTACACCGGAAACGGCGGGAAGCTCGCCGCTTGCAGACCACCGACTCATTGTATACAACTGATCGAGCGCTTGTAGCGAAATAATAACAATTTTTAGACATACTCTTCGTTTCACGTTAACGATTCGCTAATTCAGTTTTCGGTTAAAAAATATGCTGGGAATTTACCATATTTTCCACTCTGATGAATCATCTTGTGTTTTCCTTTTTTTCTTTGGAGGTATATCATCTTCCTCGCGTCTTGCCACTTTAGACAACATCGCAAAACCGGCTCCACCAATTAAAGACAAAGCTGGCTGCACGACCAGAACTACGTTACGTGACTTTAGCGCTTAAAAGCTGTGTTTTATTGAACAATTTTAGAGCTCAGAGGAACTGTTATATTGAGCAATTTAAGCGCTAAAGAAAAGCACTGTTTCTGAGCGATTTTAGCTCTTAAAAGCACTGTTTTACTGAGACCTACTGAGCGATTTTAAAGCTGAAAAGCACTGTTTTACCCCGAGTGTTTTACTGAGCGATTTTAGCAGTGATTTTAGCGCTTAAAAGAACTGTTTTACTGAGACCTACTGAGCGATTTTAGCGCTGAAAAGCACTGTTTTGCTGAGCGATTTTAGCGCTGAAAAGCACTGTTTTGGTGTTCAGAAATGGGAATGCCAAAAGGTCTAAAAATTAATGCCACTAGATAGTGCTCTCAAGTAGAACTGACCAACGAACAACAACGACGTGCAACTGTCTTGTTAGCATGGTAATATTTGAGTCATTTTACTTCTCTGCAAGCGGCGAGTTTCCCGCCGTTTCCGGTGTAATTTCCCCAGGGACCCTGATACGGTCCAATTTACATAGAGCAAATTGACCTGTGCTTCCCTACGGTTGAGAACGACTTTGTCGTGTTGGAGGTGGTCACTAAGGCAACAATTTTGAAATCCGTGGCTAAGATCACTCGTAATGGATCAAAATGAAGCAGAAATGGGCAGCCAGCGTTCGAAAAGGAGCGTTTTTCGGGCGGATAAGATACACCTTGGGATCCGAGGCGAAGCAACTAGAAAGAAGAATTATCGGTGGCTGCCGTGAGGGAATTTTGGCGAGCTCCGAGCATTTTAGTGGAATTTATGGAGCTTCGAGTTCGAACCGTCGGCCGACCAGGTCGCCAGCCTTCGTTTCACTTTAATGGAAAGCAAACCTGGAAAAGTTTAAGGTGGCTCAAAACAGTTTCCAACACATTCCAAGACTTAGATTTTGATGTGTCATTATAGCCACTCTTCGTCAGTTGATGCTACAATCATGGTATCAAAAAACTGCCCAATCACTGGTGAACACGTTGGTATTATTTTTGTGACACAATAGGTTACCATAGCAATACTATGACCTGCTAAAAACACCCTTAATTTCAGCTTTAAGCGCTTATATTTCAAAAACGGCAGGGTGAAATTTTTTCTTATAACAGAATTCTTGATTAGCAGGATAAGATGTAACTTTTGGCAAAGTTTAAAAAAATTCTGTACATGGGGTTCAGAGCCACCTAAACTTTTCGAAAAAAAGAACGACGGCTTTAGAACGACTTTAGAACGCCTCAGCTGCCACAAAGACTTCACAATAACACAAGAGCAGACTAAAGTAACTTTCTTTTATTTAAATCCTTTACTACGAGTTGAATTTAGAGCGATTTTCGAACCGTTTCATACATTCTCTGAAATGGCTCAAAACGTAACGCAATACTGTCACGTCTGTAAATCACAAACAACGTCTGGGCCGCCTGTGCACATACTACTTTTCCCAGTAGACCGCGACACCCATGATTTTTTTTGGCTCCTTCAGAGTAACGTTTTTGATACCGCGAGTTTGTGTCAAACCAACCACGTGGTACATTGAAATGCACCACGTGTTGAACTTTTTCGCATCGTCATCGCAATTTTACAGTCCTGTGTGCGGCGTGTTTTGTAGAAAGAAGGGATGAATTATTGTGTCAAAAAAAGGAAGGACCGATTTTCGACGATTGGTGATTGACCACATGATATCAATTGTACTCAAAGATAAATAAACTAAGAACTTCTGAAATTTCCTTTGTTAAAAAAAAAATATGTTTACGAGCAGTCGCATGTGAAATAAAAATAGCACTCAATATAGCGTGTGTATTTTGTTCAAACAACCAACCTTTAGTGAAGTTCAATCTGTTTTAAAATCCCCTTTAGAAAACATAATTTGAAGACGTTTCAGTGTTCTGCAACACTGGGCACAAATCACGCTGTATTTCTGTGAAAAATCTGGAACCACTTTTAAGAATGTTATGCAGTGTTTTGGCGATAAACCATTCAACTACAAGGCAGAAAAAAAGAGTAAGTATACCTAGTAGATTTACTCTTTTTCAAGCAACCAACCTTTAAGGGGACTGCAGTTTAGTTCAATCTGATTCAAGAACACGGTGTGAAGGAGTGTTACTAGTTTTTCTTGAGAAGAACAGAACACAAATTAGGCTGTTGTCAGTGCAAACTCCACTATAATTTGGGAGAGCTGCGGTGACGGTTTGGCGATAAACCATTAAACTACAAAGGAATGTAGGAAAGTGTATAAATAGCTCGTTCAGTAGAAAGAGAAATACTTTTGGCATCGAGTAATAATACAAATTCAATATTTCGTGAATGAGAGAATTAGGGATATGACGAGGCAAGATTCAACAATCATTTTTTTTTCTAACACAAGTTTAAGCTTAATATAATTTTTTCTAACAACAAATTTACCTTTTTCAACGGGGACTCCGTATCTAAACATTTCTTGCACCAAATTCTCGTCAGAAAGATCGACAACGGTCTTCTCATCGTCGAGGTATCTTATTCTTAAGTCTTGGTCATCCGTGTTATTAAAACTGCTTGTTACTTTGCGAATATTTTCAATTAACCTGTGCCTCGCGCTTACTGAACTTTCATTTCCGGTCGCGTTGCTATGATACCAAAGACGTCAGCCCGTTGCTAGGGACCTCGTCTGCACGTGTAAAAGAGATGAGTTGAACTTTTGTAAAAATGTGCGTGAGAAAGCGATGTTGTTGAACGTTCTGAATGTAAAATCGGAGAATAAAGTTGTACACAACGAACCAGCAGAGTTTTATCGTCGCCCAGCAGCGACATTTGGTCCACCGAGCCGGAGATTGTGAAATCAAGGGGAAAATCGCTGAGTCAAGCTGTAAGGCAGCCGTGAAACTACGTGTAACTGTGTGTAAAATTTATCATCGAACCGCCTGGTTCAATATTGTGGAAGAGTCATTCAAGTCGTGCCAAGATGAGTGCCTCAAACAGAGAAGAAGGCGAAACACCTCAACTGTTCACGCCAAGTGAGTCTACTACTTCAAGTAAACGTTCCGTTTTGAGAAAGAAATTGCGAGCTGAGAAGTTAGCACTGGAACTAAAAATAGCCGAGCAAACGTTTGCAAATGAGATCGAGTGTCTGCGAGCCGAACAACAGAAGCGTGCAAAGCTCTTGGAACTTCAAAAGAAAGCTGAAGAATCAAGATTGGAAGGTGAGTTCGAAGATGCCATCGCCCAGGAAGAAGGTATGTCAAATAAAGGTGACATTGATGAAGAGTTTAATGAATTACCTTCAGAGAATGTGAACGATCGGGTCTCGCGCTTAGACCTGGAAATTAGTAAAAACAATGTTGTTGAAAAATATCACATGGAGGAAGTTAAATCCACCAAACCAGAGGCCGTAACAGAGGTTTCTAGTGAGCCCCGTATAAAAGAGACATGTGAATCTTTTATTGCTTAAGGTGAAGCTGTGTTGAAAACCTCTGGCACAGGAGTCCCTAGTGTGCAAACGTCAAAGATAGATCAGTTGTTTGAGAAAATGCTGCCAGCCTTTGTGAAAATCGTTAAACCAAACGTGCAGAAGTTCAATGGAAATCCACTAGAGTACTCAAAATTCAAAGCAGCATTTAATGTTGAAGTGGATAAAAAGGGAGTTTATGATACAACAGAGAAGCTTAAATTTCTGTTAGATTCTGTGGATGGAAGTGCAAAATCATGTCTAGCGAAATTCATGCCAGGTTCAGATAAATACGAGGAGGCATGGACTGCGCTCCAGGAGCGTTTTGGTAGTGTAGACACAGTGGCATCAGCTGCGAAGAAACGTATAGATCAGTTTCCGACCATATTGAAAGAAAATAGTGTGCAGATCCGGTAGTATCAAGAAATAGTTCTGAATTGATAGGCATTTTCAAAGAGCATAACTTCCTTCACGAGCTTAGCTCGCAAGTCCCTGAAGCAACTGTTCTAAACTTCCTACACGCCTTTGCGGCAGATGGGCCGAGTTTGTTGAAGGAAAACCGAAATTGTCAACCTGGGATTCATTCGCAAATTGGCTAGAGAAAGAAGCAAAAATTAGTGAGTCCAAGCAGCGGTGGATGCCAGAGAAGAGAGAGTCGAAGCGTTCAGATACATCTAAAGTTGATAGGCGTAAGCCAGCTGACAAATCCCAACCTGGGCTGTTTGCAGGAGCCACGGGAGAATCTTTACGCGCCAACTGTGGAACAAAGTGCCCAATTCACCAGTCCACTAATCACACTTTGCAAGAGTGCAAACGTTTTCAGGGAATGTTGACTAGCGAAAAGGAGAAAGTTGTCGAGGAACACAAACTATGCTTCTGTTGTCTATTACCCGGTCATCGTCTGCGTAAATGTCGTAGTAAGAATAGAAGCAAAGTTGAAAACTGTGACATGCGTCATCATGCACTTGTACTTGAAGTCGACTTGAGATTTATTGAACGGGCAAAAGCGAAACGCGAATCAGAACAAGTGCCAGAAGTTGAGAGAAACCCAGCTCCTGTCTCCCTGGAAGGTAAAGACTCATCACGTCAGGCTGTGGAGCCTCTTGAGGAGTATCAACAATCAGCGTACACAAGTTGTGAGACTGGTGGTCGTGCTTTGCTTGAAGTACTTCCCATAGTTGTCTTTGGAGAAACAGGAAAACAGCAGGTGATGGCATTGCGTGACTCAGGCTTTAACACAATGCTTATAGATGAAAGCTTAGCGCTCTCACTTGGGCTTCAAGGCAAAGAGGTAGATCTCGAAATTCAAGGAGTAAATGCGCAGAAGGTGTTTGCTTCCCAGCACATCAAGAAATGCCATGTCGCACGAGTCGGAAAAGAGGAAGTCAAGTGCTCCTTGCGAGATGTGAAGACAATTCCTAGCCTGAATGGTCCGGGCCAGAAGTTGAAGTGGTCAACAATCAATCGGGAGTATCAACATCTGAAGAACTTGGACTTGCGTGACACTGACACGGGTCCAGTGCAACTCATAATTGGAACTAACAACTCTGACTTGATTCTACCAAAACAAATTCTGAAACCCTCAGGTCAACCGGAACTTGACAGGGTACCTTATGCTGTTGAGACCCCACTTGGATGGGCGGTGACTAATTGGTTACCTGGTGAGCGAAGAGTAGCATTTCCATACAACGGGTTGAAAGTGTATGAAAGAAGTTCAGTTGAAAATGAGGAGCTGAAGCAGCTGGTCATGGCTCAGTCAGAGATAGAAACCTTTGGCGTGGTCAAGCTAGCTGATCCAACCCGTTTGATTGAGGACAAGCGAGCATTGTCACTGATGGAAAAGACAACCTTTAAGAGTGTGAATGAAGATGCCTATGTGTCAGGTCTACTGTGGAGAAATGAGGAAGGTAAAGTGACTGGGTGTGAAAGCCGTCTACCAGCACTTTTACATGGATGATGGTCTACCGTCAACAGATTCTTGCGAGGAAGCTATTGAAATGAGGAAGCAGATGACAGAGTTGCTGCGTCGTGGAGGTTTCCGCCTACACAAGTAGCTGACAAATGACCCAGACGTCTTGGCAACCGTCCCGGAGCAGGATAGATCTCCACAATTCCTCGAACTGAGTGAAGATAAGTTACCAACAGACAGAACTTTGGTCGTTATTTGGGATGCCCAAGAAGATATGCTCCAGTTTACCGGACTGAAGGATGATCCAGGTACGACGAAGAGGAAGATCTTATTCAAGCATTCTCTGTCTGGGATCCGCGAGGACTTCTCCTCCCATTCTCAATCAGAAGTAAAATCATCCTGCAGAATCTAAATCGTATGAAGTACGGATGGGATGACGAGTTGAAAGAAGCTGATATTCGAGAGTGGCGTGAATGGCGCACGGAAGAAGAAAAGCTTGATGAAGTGAGAATTCCGAGAGCTCTTATCCAAGAACAGAAACCTTTACGAGAGACTGCACTTCATGTGCTTTGCGAGGCTAGCCAGAATGCTTATGGCGCGTGTGCATACCTAAGACGAGCGTTTATAGATGACACAGTAGAGTGTAGTCTTATAGCGAGAAAAGGCCGTGTTGCTCCATTAAAGTCATAGTCTATCTGCCGATTGGAGCTTATGGGAGCTTTAGTTGCTATGCGGTTAACTCAAACACTGTTAGAAGAAATGGTTACAAAGATAGAGACGATAACTTTCTGGAGTGACTCTACCACAGTCCTACATTGGATCCGCCAGACGAGCTCCACTTACAAAGCATTCGTCGGTAACCGGGTGTCTGAGATTCACACAATCATGAGCAGTCTGGAGGCCACACTAGGGGCGGGCGCTGTGAGTTGGAGATATGCGCCGACAGAGGCTAACCCTGCAGATGACTTAACCCGGGGACTAAGTCCTACGGAACTGGCGCGGGCTTTCGCTATATTAGTGGACCCAAGTTCCTGTATGGATCAGCAGAGCTCTGGCCAGAAAATAAAGTCAAAGCGCCCTGCGAGAATGATGACATCAAAGAAAAGAAGAGGGAAAGATGGGCTGGAGCATCTCAGGAAAACAAGCCCCTGTTAGGGTGGAAGAAGTATTCGTCACTGACCAAACTAAGAAGAGTGACAGCTTATGTGATGCGATTTGCAAACAATGTAAGAGCTAAGAAGGAAGTACGCCTACTGGGAGCACTTAGTTCGAACGAATTGAGAGGTGCTCAGAATCATCTTGTGAAGAGGGCGCAAGTTGAATCATTCGGCGAGGAGATACAGTGTCTGAAGATAGGTGAGGAGATCCACAAGAAGAGTAGAATTAAATCTCTTGACCCAAGGCTGGAAGATGGGTTCTTGGTTGTCGGTGGAAGGCTGCAGAGGGCACAATGCCTACCTTACAGAACACGGCATCCCAAAATAATTGACTCGCGCCATGAACTTGCACAGCTGATCGTCGAAGAAATGCATCGTATCTACTGCCACCCGCCAACTGAGCACTTGCATAATCAAATTCGGCAGGAGTATTGGATCATCCATGGTCGCCAGGTAGTGCGAAGCGCGAAATTCAAGTGCAACTACTGTTATCGCCAGACAGTAAAGCCTCAAGAGCAGCAAATGGGTAGTCTACCAGAGTGCCGACTTGAGCCAGGAATGGTGTTCAGGAACACTGGAGTTGACTTTCTTGGACCTATGTTAGTTAAGGACAGACGCAGTGAAGTTAAAGTATACGGGTGCTTGTTCACTTGCATGAGTACTAGAGCGTCCACCTTGAACTTGTGGATGATCTTTCAACAGATCATTTCATCATGGCATTGAAATGGTTCATTGCGCGACGTGGACGACCGCAGAGCATCCACAGCGATAATGGAAGGAACTTTGTTGGTGCAAATAATGAGTTGCGGAAATGCATCAAACAATTGGATGAAGAGAGGATACAAAACTTCTGTGCGCCAAAGGAAATCGAGTGGAAATTTCAGCCGCCAAGTGCCCCGCACTGAGGTGCATGGGAGAGACTAGTACAGTGCACCAAGAAGACGATGAAGGCAATTCTGGCGAACAAGGCTGTTTCCAAAGAAGTGCTGAGAACCGCACTAGTCGAAGCAGAAGGAATACTAAACAGTCGACCGATTACTCATGTGTCCAATGATGCAGGGGACATTGAAGCGTTAACCCCAAACCATTTCTTGCTGTTGCGGGCAAATCCGAGTTATGAAGATGCTGAAGTTAGTGACAGAGAGATTAATTCGACAAAGATGTGGCGACAGTCCCAAGCGCTAGCTAGTTTCTTCTGGAGACGTTTTACCAAAGAGTACCTTTCTAGCCTGACCGAAAGGAAGAAGTGGAAAGAGAAGAAACAGAACCTCAAAGAAGGAGATGTTGTCCTAGTTACTGAGCCAAATCAGCCGCAAGGTGTATGGCCGTTGGGCAGAATCGTGTCCACTCATCCTGGGCAGGATGGGTTAGTTCGAGCTGTTACAGTACGAACTCAGTTAGGAGAGTATAAAAGGCCAATCACAAAACTTTGCTTAGTACAGGAGGCGGAAGAGTAGAACTTAAAATCGTCTCGACAAACATAAATTGTGTCTCGACTAGGGGCGGGGATGTGCCTCCTGCTTCCTGAACTTTCATTTCCGGTCGCGTTGCTATGATACCAATGACGTCAGCCCGTTGCTAGGGACCTCGTCCGCACGTGTAATAGAGGAATTGAGTTTTTGTAGAAATGTGCGTGAGAAAGCGATGTTGTTGAACGTTCTGAATGTAAAAAGTTGTACACAACGAACCAGCAGAGTTTTATCGTCGCCCAGCAGCGACATAACCTTTGTCGTGAAACATTTATCGTGTGGAATGCGTCTAAAAAAACCGCCCCGAATTTGTCCTGATCATATTTGATCTTCAGCTGGTAAACAGCCGCCATGCTGACGGTTCTATGGCAGACAAAAAACGCCTCTTGGAGATAAACACGTTGTGAATGAGCATCACGTGATACGAAAAAGTCATGACGCCACACAGAAAAAAATGGCCTCACGTGGTGCACTTCAATGTACCACGTGAGTGGTTTGAAACAAATTCGCGGCATCAAAGACGTTACTCCGAAGGCGGCCAAAAAATTCGTGGGTGTCGCGGTCTACTGGGAAGAGTAGTAATCTAGTTTACCAACAGTATAATTTTTATGGCACTGATTTCTTTTATTTTTCTATTCTTTCCTTCTATCTTTCGTTTATAAGATTTATTTTGGACTTGCGTTGAAGCTGTACATAGCAGTATCGGTACTTTTCCAACAATATAATTTCTTCTAAAAAAGTTGTGTAAATGCTCTTTATGACAGTACTTTTTAAAAGCTTAAGAACGGGAGCTGTGAAATCAAAGTATGGGTGGCCTTTCTGTTGAATTGGGATAGTTAAATTTAACCAACATATGTAGACGCAGTAGCGTTTTGATCTCTGGTACTTTTCGTTAGAACAAAAGACACCAATGAACAACAGCTTTTAAAATGCGTCTATGAATGTTGGTTATGATTATGCTTGCGTCGCACGTGTAAACCAGGCTCAAGTCTCATTCTCAGGAGGAAATGGTCTGGGAGTATTTAAAATGAGATAAATGATTAAAAGCTATGGTGTATTCGTATCCCAGGTGATCTATGAGGCTGAAAGGTGGGTTATTAGAAGCGTTCGAAAGGGGCAATACTACCAAGTAATTCTATGCACCTGCTCTGCTGCTGGAAGTCATAGAGTCCTGGCTGAAGTTGAACGAGTCAACAGAGAATCTGCACGAGTCACAACCGGAAACGAAATAGTCGAAGGAGCATGCAACAATACGATTCAGTGCATTGTGGACGAGGCTGGCATGTGCCTGGAACCGGAAACGCTGATCCCTATAGCCCGGTCCAAAGCCAAACAAGTAGTTCTTATTGGAGATCACAAGCAGCTGCAACCCATTGTGACAAACAAAGCTGCCATGTCGTTAGGATTGCAAATTTCCTTGTTTGAGCGATACTCACACATGGCCATGATGCTTGAGGAACAGTACAGAATGGTAATGTATATCTCTTGTAAACTGAAGAAAGGCACCTGGGCTTAAAAACTTTTCTTTAATAAAAATAAGTTCATTTCTTCTGATTTTCAAAACGACGTCAATTGAATGCCGGATGCCCCGAGCGTGTTATTTCTTACACAGTAAGCAGATTACGGAAAGTTTCGACTGAGGAGCGAAAGACGACTTTCATAGATTCACTCTCGCATAGCAAACCTACCATTTCCAAGTTCAAGTGAACGACTTCACGTGTTTCAAATCCATTTTCCTGTTGCACTTTGGCAGAGTAGAAAATCGAAAGCCTTGTCAACTATGAGACAAAAATGTTATAGATCACAACGTGGTCCATAAGGGATATTTTTCTTGCGGTGTCAGTTACCGGAATTGGTGACACCGTGAATCAATGATGACCGCGAATTGATGAGCACTCAGCTAATGTAGTAACTCCTAGTTTGTCCCGTTATCCAATTACAGTGCTTATCAGGCACACGTGTCCCTCAGCGAAATGTTTTCATATTTCGAAAGCAAAATTTAGGTGGACGTCAATCAAATATTTCCATAACGAATTCAACTGACATCAAGAGAACAGGACTATTGTCATGGAAACATTTGATTGACGTCCACCTAAATTTTACTTTCGAAATATGAAAAAGTGGTGTTGAAGGGCGCGTGTGACTGATAACCGCCGGAAGGATCCTTCGCATTCCATTATTTAAGCAGACGCATTACACTCTACATGGCTCGGTCCTTTCACAAGCGAAGAATCAGTGAAGGGCTATTGATTGAACAATGGAACCCTGTTTGGAGGAAACAAATTCTTTCCCATAAATATAGCAAAACTGTTACCAATGTTACTTTCTTGTTTTTTTAACGTCTTCTATTCCTCGTGTTCAAAAGTAAAGTCAACTTTGTGCCGCAGAGAGCAGTATATACCATGAAAGGACACCATTTCACCTGACTGAACGCACGTGCTACACGCTTAATCCGGCGGTTCTGGTACCTGTACCACACTGACGTCGTCTCTAAATTAAGACTCAATGTTTCGGCTATTATTTCCAAAGGTGGTTTTGAAATTCAAGAATGGACTTCTCCAAACATAGTGGCAGTAAAATTCTCGCCTTTTTCATTTCACTTCTTTTAGCACGAGGACATTTGTGAATTTCCCTCGCATCAGTTTTATGAAAGCAGATTGAGAACAGCAGCGTCTGTCAGAGCCCGTGAAATGAACAGACAAGACGTCAGCAAAAAGGTCATTAATTTTTGGCCAAATCACACTGCAAAACAGTACGTGCCCATTGCGTTTTGTAATGTTGTTGGCGAAGAGAAAGAGCTGGTTGTAACGACAGACGAAGGCAATGAGCGCTCGAAGAGCAACAAAAAAGAGAAGGAGAAAGTGGTATGTCAACGAGAAGACCATGTGGTCATAAATATGCAATTCCACTCCAGTTTAGAGGCCTTTACGAGGACAAGGGAGCAAATCAAAGCTCGTTCATCAGAGCTCGTGCTTAAGAGCGAGCTACTGGTACTCCCACCTTTAATGATATTTTGCTCAGACCCGGGGCCTGTTTCTGGAATTCCCGAAAAGCCATTTGTAAAAGTGTGATCCGCTCGTTTAAAAGGCCTATTTCCACTGTTAATTGCAACGCGATCGTTTGTTATTGTTTTCAAAATGGCACTTTTGTTGAATGGAATATTCCGATTGGCTGTAAACTACTTTCGTCATGCCAATTTCTGTAATTTCGTGATACACGAAATTCATACAGGATGTACTATGCATTCAGGGTTGAAATGAGCCTTCAAAAAGCTGGTCTTTCAACATGTTCGCAAGCAATCAAAAGGAAATGTTAAAAGCTCTTTGTTTTTGAGAGAGAGAGAGAGAGAGAGAGAGAGAGAGAGAGAGAGAGAGAGAGAGAGAGAGAGAGAGAGAGAGAGAGAGAGAGAGAGAGAGAGAGGAATCCGAAACGTTTCACGACTTCTGAGAAACGGGTGGCTGGTTCTTTTAGATTCATGTCCACATTGCGGATTTAACGGCTCTTTCATTTTTTGCGTGTGTGACCTCAACGGAGACATCGTGCGTTTATTTGTCAACAGGTACAATTTTCACATATGCACATGTAACTTCAAAGGTGATATTGTGTGTTGATTACTTAAAAGGCACAATACTTGCCGAGAGGGTTTCTTAAATAGGGTCAAATAGAGACGGTCTGGGAATTGTTCAAAATGATAGTTCCAAAGTCGAGAGAGAGATGGGAGGGAGCTCTTCCTAAAGACGGTTGCATGTCTATTCTAACACACTGTTCTCCAAAAGAGAAAAAAAAAATAAATAAAAGTTAAATCACAAAGTGTTTTCTGATAACATTTCGATTTACAATGTAAATTGATATTGCAGCAATATATATATATATTATA
>NC_090877.1:13497377-13507377 GCF_036669935.1 Montipora foliosa | reverse complement strand
TAAGGAAAGAGGATTTCTGATCTAGGATCCAAGAATGGAACATTACATTGAGATTACATGAAATGGCTGTAAAGTACAATTATGTGATTTATGCGTACTCGTAAATTTTGCAAATAAACCTACTTTTTCACAACCTCCTTGTTACCTGACATCAAAATTATGCAGGCACAAATAAGACACCAGTTAGGACGTTATGTACAGCAATTTCTTTGTACAGTTTTCACGCGGAAAACCATTTTTGGAATCCATTCCTCAAAAATAAGTAAATTATAAAAACGCTTAAGTGGAGTGTGGATCTTATGGATTCACCTCATACGTAATTGGAACCTCTCTGTATGAGTTTATTCAGAAATACGGATTTGGATGAGATAGGGGAAGTGAGTCATGGAAGTGAGTAAAGGTGAAAAAATTTTTGTGTGCAGTATCGGCTTTTAACTTGATGACGTCAAACACACGTACTTTGTTAGCAATGATTGGAACTAATGACCGCACAGAGCATATTTGACGCGCCCATGATCAATACAACGGTCATTACAGACAACTTGGGTTAAGCAACGAAGGGAAAAAACAATGAGGTCGACAAGGCAGTACTGGCATGCCTTGCTAGTTATTAAACAGATAAACGTTTTCATAAAACGGAACAAGTACAGTTTAAACATAACGCTCGCACACAAGTCCTTGTAAGCATGTGATCCGATCGCGAAGTTCAAATATGAAACAGGCCACCGATTTGACTCAAAATGCAAGTCCACGAAAGATTGTTCTCGAATTCTACTCTGATTTTCTTCATGTTAACACCGGTTCCTCGTGCGAAACGGAGGAGTAATCTGTGACAGATTTCTCACGATTTTGAGTCACTCGGTTAATTTTGCATTTGGACACATTAAAGTTCAATTTACAGTAACTGTTCTTAGACCTTCCCGCAAGTTTTCTGTGTCATGTTTTTTTGTCAGATGTGTCCATGTACATCTCAATGTCGATTGTGAATAGTTTTAAGTAATATTTCAAAAACGAGTGCGAGTGCTTCAGTGGATTTCCAAACGCAAGAAAACATTTGAAATCACGAGGCCGCAGGCCGGGTAGTTCAAATGTTTTCGTGCGTTAGGAAATCCAATGAAACACGACGCACAAGTTTTTGAAATTACTTCTCTAACTTCAAAAGAAGTCAAAAATGTTTTGTACACCTCATGGTTGCTCAGAAGCACGTGAGAGCTGTGAGCAAGCACTTGTTGCCATGTCGGAATTGAGACTACAGAGAGCAGATTTGGACCCCCTAAAGCTTTGAGGAGGAAGAAGAGTGGCCAGTGCTGTTCCGAAATCATGTATACCGTGACGTAAGACAATTCCAACTGAAGGTGTTTGAAGATTGGAAGGGCTGGTACGCCGGCGTGCAAGTACCGCCCAACACAACACGTACACGCCACATGTGGCCGGTCAAGGAATTACGAACGAATGGTTATTCCGTATTGAATATATATTTTTGGCTTTCATTAGTTGTAAAAAAATAATTAATTATATCGGTACAAATAAAGGTTGTTGTTGCTGTCGAAGAAGGCAGCTGTCGACTCTGGGAAGCTTCGGTTTGATCATTAATATTCAATATCAATAAAAAATAAACTCCTCTTTTTCGGGTGCTCTCACAATTCCCTTCTCTTAGGGTACGCGAGAAAAAAAAATCGAGACACGAAGTGATATAAGCATCCTGTCCAAGTTCACGTTGGGAGCAGCCATAGTTCAAGAACGATTTTAAAGTATGATTTGTAATTCTGTAACCAATCGGAACGGGGATCAAAATCTCTTTTGTTTTTCTGCCAATTAAAGTAAAGTCGAGATTCTGGACAACAGCCAGGAAACCCGTTAAAAGAAATTGCACTGATCAGGTCTTCTTTTTTCGCCTCGCAAGAAATGGAAGAACGCTTGATCGCTGCCTACCCTGGCAACTATACAAAAAACAAACTTGGTTCTGCTCATCGCACTACTGTACCTTTCCACCCTTGCCATGCAACCGACTTCTCTGCTACCGTGAGAAGGAACCGGCAGCTATTATACCGGCTCTCGTGATTGCTCCCGAAAACGCGAGACACAAATGAAATGAAAAGACGAGAACAGCTACAAAAGAGCCGCAATTGCCATAATAAAACCTATACTGTTTTTGTATTTAGACTTTTGGACATGCTCGGACAGGTTTGCTATCGGTTTCCGAGAAAAATCAGCAGGAAGTTGACGTCATTTCTCAGAAATCGAAATTGTTGTTATTATTTGGTAATTTGAATACTACATTCAAGTTCCATATATTCAGTACTGCCCGAATACATAAAGCTAGTAGATGGTGCGTCTTTTTGAAGAGCAAGTTGTTGTAATTAGAAATACAGAAGCATCGAGTGAGAGCTGCAAAAGGTATGAATCGAGTAGTCTGTTAGTCGACAGAATGTGCTAATATTGAATTTCAGTGTTATTTCCTTGTGGGTCAAGGATGTCGTTTACAATGAAAACTTCAAACACCTGGTTCACGATATGTCTCTCAGTCAAAAAAGTTTCTACCCGTCGATTTTTAATTTGATCCACCAAAAGAGCCTCATGAATGCATGTGACTTCCAGTCAAATTAAAAGGAAATTGAATGAACTGAGAGGTCTGATTCCGACTTATAGAACTGATTTAAAAGTTACGCAGATGCACTCTCGGCTAAACTTGGTAACTGAGTTGTACTTTAACAAATATGATAGTGTTTTAGTTTAGATATGTGTCTTGCCTTCCTTGCCGTGCGTGGAGTTAAAATTTATAGTAAACGAGTCGTAGGAAACCGTAGCAAGAGCGAGGTATTAAAGAACAGCATCCAAATAGGACGAGAGACAACGCAAGATTTAGGGGGCGTTCGATTGACCGTATTCCGGAATAAGAATGCGTGGAGTGATGATTCAAAACGGTCTGTCTGGCGCTTTTGAAGCAACAAGGATAGAAAAGATATGTTTAAAATAGCATTTTAGCAAGTGTTTGATAATTTTAATGTGAACCTCCGTAAAGACGAAGGATTTCTAACTTTTATTCCGTGTATTCCTATTCCGGAATATGGTCAATCGAACGCGCCCTTAAATTGAGTCAGAGTTATTGCTGGAGGACTTACGACGTCTTTTAGTCAAAGAAAGCCATTACTGAGGGTGGCCCATTGTGAACCAAATAACGTATGAAGTATGTGTCTGACAGGTTATCCATTGTCTCATCCCTCACCTAGGGGCACCCACAACGAATAATTTCGGTTAATATCTGTTTGGAAGAAAGTCTGGCTACAATTTTCGAATATTCGAACTCAGACGTTTGAGACGCACTACGATTTTGGACATTTTCTGAACAGATTTCCTAAATGTTTTGGACATTTTCTGAACAGATTTCCTAAATGTTTCGGAAAAGTGGTGAAGGGTCTGAAGCCGATTGTGTAGAAGTTTCGGTAAAACCACATTAAAGAACGCTGTAATATTACTGATTAGAAAGGGTTAACTGCGATATAATTGGAAATAGCATAAAATTTGAAGATTTACATCTTCTGTCAAAGTTTGCTTAAGAATAATATTTTAATTAACCAAGCGTCACCTAAAATCTTCGGCCGGTGGAGGAAGGACGACTATAGTCGTAATGTAAAGTTTTTGATCAGGCCTGTCACGATTGCTTGAACGTTCGGAGGAGGCAAAATAAAACCTTGAAATTTCTACAGACCTCAAGTTCCCCTAGCGAACACCCGAACAGATAAATATTTTGTAGACAGCTACAATATAGTCGTAATGTAAAGTTTTTGATCAGGCCTGTCACGATTGCTTGAACGTTCGGAGGAGGCAAAATAGAACCTTGAAATTTCTACAGACCTCAAGTTCCCCTAGCGAACACCCGAACAGATAAATATTTTGTAGACAGCTACAAAACTCACTAAAAGAGCTTTTACAGCATTGTGAAAACCATTTTAGGACAAGAAAGCGGCTTTTTTCTCAGTGAAACGAAGAACGTAAGTACGATAAATTCCGCTTCAACACGTTTTTTAGTGGTCTTTAAGCAGACAGGAAAACTAGCAATCAGCGATAGAGAAATGTCTAAGAGGGCCGAGTGTTGGTTCAAAATGGTAAGCTGAAGATGGACGACTAGAGCCGGATGCAGTTTTCTTACTGTAAAACGGTTTGCAAGCCACTGTCAATAGAACGAGGACTGACAAATCAATTTCACCATGAACACAGAGAGGAGTAGGAGGGAATCTCAGAACAGGACTAGGGTTTCAACAGAAGTTTACATAGAGCTAGATCAATGCTTCTTTCTCAGTGAAATGAAGATAAGTACGATAAATTCGGTATCCGCCTCAACACGTTTTTTAGTGGTCTTTAAGCAGACAGGAAAACTGGCAATCAGTGATAAAGAAATGTCCAGAAGCCGTCAGAAGAAAACATTTTTGACGCCTCTGCTTAAAATATTGGACTCGCCTTAATACATCTACGTTACGAAGGAGCTTCAACTTGCCGCTCATTTTCTCATTGATCAGCCACGAATTAAGCCACGAATGCAACTGATGAAATTCACACACCAGAATTTTAACGTTGACTGAAACTGGCGAACAAGGATTAATCCAGTCTGATATAGAAGCCGCGCTCCATGTCCGTACACAAATATGTGTACTGAGTTACATTTACCCAGTCCTTTCAAATAATGTTCAGAGGCGATCGGGACGATTATATGGAAACACCACCCAGACTATCGCTGACGAGGACCTGCGCGCCTGAGACGACCTTTATCGTCCGGATAGAACTGATGTTCTATCCAAGCGATCGAGGAGGTCATAGTCGCCCACATCGTTAGAGATCGCCTGGATAGTGTTTCCATATAATCGTCCCGATCGCCTCTGAACATTAATTATTGGAAACGACTGGGTAAACGTAACTCAGTAAACATATCCTGGACCCGGGCGCCTGAGACGACCTCGATCGTCCGGATAGAACTGATGTTCTATCCAAGCGATCGAGGAGGTCATAGTCGCCCAGGTAGTTAGAGATCGCTTGGATAGTGTTTCCATATAATCGTCCCGATCGCCTCTGAACATTAATTATTTGAAACGACTGGGGCGATCGGGACGATCCGGTCGATCATATGAAAACCAGGCTTTATGCAGCATATTTATACGAATTTCCGTATACAGTCTTTTTTTACAAGAACGTCTATGTTTTTAGTTGGGGCTGAGACTAAACGTTCTTGTTATGTTTTGTTTGCGATTTGAGTCTGAGAACGTTCTTAACATGTTCGTTATCTGGGTGGTATACTAAATATGCGATTCCGATCGAAAAACACGTACACATTGTTGATGTTGAAAAACGTCCCTAAGTATTTGAGTTCATTATCCTGTTAGACCAACAGTTTTACATTTCTTTTATCTTCATTTATACTACTCACAAAGAAAAAAAAAGGCAAATGAGCAAAATAAAGACATTCTTGCCTGACTCTCATCCCCGGGGGAGGGGGAGGGGGGGGGTACTGCCATATATGGACTATATAAGTATGTGCCGCTGTGAAGGATATGGTTTTCAAGCAGTTTACTCTAGGATAGACTATATAAATCATAGCCTTTCGGTCTAGAGTAGGGTATCATTTTTCACGAACTGACCAGACTAAGGAAACCAGAAATTTCCACTCAAGAATATAAAAAAATCAAATCGGCAAAGTTTAAGTTTACGTAATTCAGCCTCAACAGTACATCAATAAATGGCTATCATGAAACACCTCTGGATATTATTAACTGTCAAGAATCAGAATTTGGACGGAAATCGGTGGGAGTTTTCTCCAGTATAGGGTAGCAAAATTCAGCTGAACTAGCTCTGGTATAGGCTAAGGGTTCCAGGGTCCCAGCGGCACATCCCCACCCAGAAATTCCCCCCAGAATATCCCCCCCCCCCCCCCGGGCTCTCATCCTTGGCCGGTATGTTCGTGGTATGTTCTTAGGCCATCCTCTTTTTCTTGTTTAGTGTCGTCCGATCGACCCAATTTTTTGACATTTTCAACCAAAAAAAGGAACCATTTTTATGTCGCTTTTTCCCACGTTGTCTTAATTTTACGATAACATCAATCAACTTTTCGGCTGTATTGATTTTGGGTTCACGTCTTGTTGTTTTCCAGGCTGCTGACTTAGCAGTCCACCGATTCTGAGACTACTTGTGATTTTATTTTTAGGTTCTTTTTTCAATCCGACCGACCGACCCAATATGAAGAAACGCATTCGGCGCTAAACGAACAAAAAAAAAAGGGGGGAGGGGAGGGGGGCTTAAGTGGCTGAACGTTGTTATAAAGAAAGTTTCTCATAAAAAAAGAGTGTATTGTAATTATGGGTTAGAGACTGTTTAGTTCTTGTTTTGTTCCAATTCACGCACGCGCTTACAGTGCAATGAACGAGAAAGTTTGAATACTGCACCAAGCGAAGCTGACTGCAATATTGAAAATTTCGTGTATCCAGTTGGTTTGCCGTTTTGTATTTGCTGGGATGGCATGCGCACTGTCGATAATTTCAGCAATTTCTCCTCTTTGAGCCCGGGGAAATCTCAAAGTCGAAGCCATGTTGAACCGGCATGACTATTCCGGGGGTGGGGAGTAGGGGGTGAGGGTAAATGGTGGGGTAAAGGTTGGTGGTAGGGGGTGGGGGTAGGGGGTGAAGGGCACCATAGCTGAAACAACCCAAACCTTTATAAAAATGCTAACCTCTTCATAATCTCTTGACAAGGTTTGATAGATTGGAAATACTTCAAATTGGTATCATTGTAAAGTAGACAGTTCAGCAATTCCAAGGATATATGTTTGAAACCTGTATCTTGCAGACAATGAATGTTATCAGGCCATGAAACTCAATTTTGAAAACGGAGAATGACATCGTACATAATTTGCTGCCCTTTCTCTCCTCCACGAAACTACCACGTAACGCGCGCGGTAACATTATCCGCGGGAAAATTGATATCATCTAAAAATAACCTAAGAGGAAATACGATGGGAATAGGGCCAATATGAGGGATTATTATATGTCTCAGATAGTACGCACGCTGTAATTGGCTAAATTAGCGGGCCGTATTCTACAGTACGGCCCGCTGTACAGCCCGCTAAATTTAAAATTTCGACAAAACATCATCTAGCGAGTTTTTCGTGTCATTTCTGTTGCATAAACTTGTACTGAAAACTGTTTGAATCTTGCAAGCAACTATTTCAAACTTAACAGCCAAGAAGATTTTGTTTTTGGGATTTTGGCACGGCATTCTTTGTTTCAGCTATGGTACCCTTCACCTCGTACCCCCAGCCCCTACTCCCCACCCCTGGACAGGGCCGTAGCAGGCCCAGAAAAACTGAGGGTTCACAAAGATTTTAAGCAACTTTTATTTTAAAATTTGGGGTTTTGGGTTCGGGGTAAGCCCGAATAAAAGAAGTAAAAATATGAACTAGGGAAATGGTACGTACTGTAATTAAAGTTTATCAGAAGTGATTCTATCCGGATTTATTGACATTTTGTTGTTTAAACTTCTGGAAGAAGAAATCCTACTTCCAACATGGAGGGGCACTGCCGAAATAGCCATGCCGTGTTGAACACTGCACTGCACAGTTTTTGTGCGTTATTTTAAATGACGTACTCTGTCAGTTGGATGTCGCTAGGTAACGGAACTTAGACCAATGAGGCGCGGCGATTTTAGAAAGTGAATGAATATAATATTTTAATGGTATCCACGGAATAAACCAGTATGTTGCTTCTGCTCCACTTCTGATTTACTTTCAGGGTTGAAGTCACGGTCGATAATGGCAGAAGGTGGCGAAGAATCACGGCTGACCTGGGAGGATAGGTGTGGAACATATAATAAAAATTTTAAAACGGTTTTCATGAGTGATCCACGTTTATTTTTTTGATATCCCGCCGAGAATGCTGAAAGTATCATTTCCGAGCTTTTTTTTCCTGCCGTGCTCTCTTTCATTTGCCCACCACACAAAAACGTTTTTCCAGTGCTCTGTGATTTTTTGTGTTTTTATTTTTGCTTATTTGCCTCAATTCTCCAATAAATTCATCGTTCACCCCTTCGAAACGAGACGCCATTGTTTGAAAAACCCTAAGCCACAAAACAATTTCTTCACTGTTGCTAAGCGACTTAAGAACCAATGAATTTTAAGTAACTTTGCCCGGGGCAATTACCAAAATTAATGAATAATGCCCTCTGTCTCAACCAAGCAGCATTTAGTAATTTTGCCTTTTATGTTATAAAAGGTAATATTTACGATATAAAGGTCGGTTTATGAGGGGGGAGAGATGGCGCAGTGGTGAGATTTCAGACAACTAAAACTGGTTTTTGCTGAATTTGCCCTTTGCTTTATAGTGAGGAGATTAGGCAGCTGATGGTGCTATCAATGATGGTAAGCTTGAAACAACAATCTCAGCGTTTTCAAAACTTTTAATCCACAAATGCACCAATGCATGTATTTGCCAATCGAGCTGGATTAACGAATGAGTGAGAGCATACGCCTCCGACCAATCAGGGGCACCCAACGAGAATATAGTTCAAAACCACTTAAACATAGCATTGTTAAACGTATTTTAGTATTTAAACGGTAGATATAGGCATATTTTAAACTTACCTTTTCGAAAATTTCAGCCAGAAGAAAGGCTCCCGAAAATTCTAGGTGACCTTTTTAGGGTAAAAATCCGTTAAAAATGGGCAATTATGCCATTTTTCAGATGTTCGAAAATCCTAAGAGAGGTAGGCAAGCAAGAAATTTTACAACAAATGTTCCGAAAATTCTAGATCTCAAATCGTCTTCCGAACAGATATTTTCCGAAAATTGAATTTGGGTGCCCCTGACCAATGTAACCCAGGTTCGATTCCCAGTCCCGGCGTCATATGTGGGTTGAGTTATTGCGGGTTTTCCCTTCTACTCAAAAACGAACACTGTCAAATTCCACTTCGATTCGGAATGCACGGATACAATTTGAACGAGCTCATGAGCGCTCTTAAGGTGTTCCGTGGGTGAACAAATTACAATTACAGTGAAGTGCAGAAACTCATGTAACGGTCAACACCTCTAAATCCATAATTATTCATACCATTCATTACAATATGCGTAAAATCGTAAACGAAAAGAGTTTTCAAGTATGTGGTATTGATCCCAATAGAGTTCCACGAAGGAAACTGACCCCACATTTTCACCTTGCCTTGACCGAATACATGTCCTTCACCTCTCAGAATTCTATAATTGCATCAATTTCAGGGTATTCTCGACGTAGAAGATCTAAGAGGAATAGCCGATAAAAATTTTCATGCTAAGGAGTACAGTAAAGCAGCTTCAATTTACTCTATGGCCCTCGACTGCCTTATTGGCTCATTGAAAGACGTAAACATTGTTGCGGAACACCTTTGTCGTAAGAGGGCCGAGTGTTGGTTCAAAATGGTAAGCTAAAGATGGACGACTCGAGCCGGATGCAGTTTTCTCACTGTAGAACGGTTTGCAAGCCACTGTCAATAGAACGAGGACTGACAAATCAATTTCGCCATGAACACAGGGAGGAGTAGAATAGGACTAGGATTTCAACAGAAGATTACATAGAGCTAGGCCAATGCTTATTTCACGTTCACATGCTTGTCTGCATTGTGTTAAAAAAAAAAAAAAAGGACGATCTATGTACATTTATCAATCATCGTGAAAACCAAAGAGCTCGGAAACAAACTCTTGATTACTGTTGTAAAACCCCTTGAACCAGAGTTTCGTAATGCTAAAGAACAGTTTCCCTTACAATGAAACAATGCTCTTTACATTTTTTTTCAAACGAACTAGTCATGACAAACAAAGCGTTCCTAAAAATAGAATTAATTGAAGAGAGTGTAGTGTAACGTGAAGTGCTAGATTTCTATCCCATATGTACCATGTGAGCGTTAGCCCTACTGATGGAACTGGGCCCACACAAGGACAGAGAAAAACTCTGACCAGGGTGGGAATTGAACCCACGATCTTCGAGTTAGA
>NC_090877.1:13469877-13492377 GCF_036669935.1 Montipora foliosa | reverse complement strand
TACATCCAGATAGTGCCAAGTTGACCACGTTTATGACTCCGTTTGGTAGGTTCTGTTTTAAAAGACTTCCATTCGGAATCACGTCTGCCCCAGAAATTTTCCAGTCTCTAATGAGTAATCTGTGAAAGAACAGAGAAGGTTGTGAAGCGATTATGGATGACATTATTGTGTATGGAAAGTCTGCCGAAGGACATGATGAGAACTTACAGAACACGTTTCAAGTCATTAAGGAGTCAGGAATTAAACTGAACAAAGAGAAGTGCGAGATCAAGAAAAACAAGCTAACATACTTTGGACATGTTCTCAGTGCCGAGGGTGTAAGTCCAGACCCAGAGAAGGTGAAGGCGATTACGGAGCTCGAAGCGCCAACCAATGTTCCAGAACTACGCAGAAGACTGATTGGCATGATTAACTACCTTGGGAGGTTTATTCCCAACCTTGCTTCAGTAATGCGTCCAATGAGCGAACTACTTAAGTCAGATACCGCTTGGACTTGGGGACCTCTCCAGCAAACTGCATTTACCAAAGTCAAAGCAATAATTTCAAGCGATACAGTGTTAGCATTCTATGATCCTAAGATACCCACTGTTGTTTGTGCAGATGCTAGTAGTTATGGGATTGGCGCGGTTCTGATTCAAGGTCCCAGTGACCAACTCCGCCCAGTTGGTTTTTGTAGTAGAACACTCACAGAGACTGAAGTCAGATATGCTCAAATTGAGAAAGAGTGTCTGGGAGCAGTGTGGACATGTGAGAGACTATCACGTTATCTAGTGGGGCTTCCAAGTTTCCAGCTCTTGACAGATCGCAAACCTCTAGTACCACTGATCAACCAGAGAGATCTTGATAAACCACCATTAAGATGCCAGAGACTTCTAATGCGCCTTATGCGGTTCAATCCTCAAGCAGAACATGTACCTGGCAAGCAGATGGTGGTGGCAGATACTCTGTCTAGAAGCCCTTGTAAGTTAGGACAGGAACCCAACACGGTAGAAGATGTTCAGAGAAGCGAGTGCAAAGGATGCCCAGCTCCTGAAAGTGATGGGATTCACACTGGACGGGTGGCCAACCCGTGTGGAAAAAGTTCCCCTCCAGATACGAGAGTTTTTTTATTCTCGTAGACACTTGTCAATGAACAACGGTTTATTAACATATGATGATCGAATAGTGATCCCTGCAGACATGCGAGAGGAGATACTGGAGCGCATTCACACAGGTCACCAGGGTATAACAAAGTGCCGCGAACGTGCTAACCTTTCTGTGTGGTGGCCGGGTATTTCAAAGGAGATCAAGGCAAAGGTGGAGTCATGCCAGTTCTGTCAGGAAAGCGAACCATCACAAAGAAAGGAACCACTGATGACCACAGACCTACCTGATAGACCGTGGCAGAAGTTGTCCACCGATTTGTTTGAGCTAGCCAGTCAGAAGTACCTAGTAGTGATGGACTATTATTCAAGGTTCATTGAGATATTAAACCTAGTTGAGACAGCAAGCCAAGTAGTCATCCAAAAGCTGAAGTCAGTGTTTGCAAGATGGGGAATTCCGGAGGAACTAATAAGTGACAGTGGTACACAGTTTAAGTCACTACACTTTGATGAGTTCAAAGCAAAGTATGGATTCAAACACACCACATCAAGCCCGCATCATCCCCAGGCAAATGGTACTGCAGAAAGTGGCGTGCGAATCGCTAAGAGGATTTTGAAACAGGAAGATCCATTACTTGCCCTTATGGCCTATCGGGCAACCCCAACCCCAGCAACTGGAAAGACGCCATCAGAGCTGATCATGGGAAGACTGATACGTACTACACTTCCAACACTGACCAAAGTTTTAGAGCCAAAGCTTCCAAACCATACAGCGATCAAAAGAGCTGATATCAAAGCCAAACGGGGCTACAACGAGTCCTTTGACAAAAGGAATGGCGCGAGAGAATTACCAAAGCTACAGCCTGGAGACCGGGTCAGAGCCAAGCTGGATAATGAGAAGCAGTGGACCACAGAAGCTAAGGTCGTCCGTGAAGACCAGAGTCCCAGGTCATACATCATAGACACTGGTGGTAGAAGATTGCGAAGAAATCCTAGGCATCTTAGAAAGGTACCTACACCCACTTGTTATGACACATCAGGGGACGACTCCCAAATTCCGGATATCAACAGTGAGCCTACTCCCAACGTCGTCCAGGTGGAGGGTACCGACGTTCCTGAAAGCAGCAACGCCAGTCCTGATGCAAGCGATCCGAATGCGATTCCAGAAGAGAGAACCTTAAGTGGTAGACTTGTTAGGAAACCTATTCGTTATAGAGAGGACATTTAGTACTGTTAAATTTTTTTTTTTAGTTTTTTTTGTTTTTTGTTAACTGTGAACTTTGAATATTGAACAGTCGTTGGTCTTACCTTAGGACCACTTATGCTTAGGGCTCTCCTTTGTTAGATTCCAGAACCTGCTTAAGCATCGTATTCAACCGATTAATTTGTTATGTTTTTCCCTAAAAAAACAAAAAGGGAGATGTGTCGATATTTCATGGTTACTTAGTAACGCTAGCGACATGCGCATTGAGGATAGGCTCGCCATGTGCTCTTGCCAAATGGTTGACGTTGTACATCAAGTTTGTTAGTTGTTATAAATAAATTATGTTGAGATTTCAAGACAATAGGTAATAGCATCAAGCAAATTGCAAACTAAATCGACGAGCCAGGGGTTGTTCGTATCACGCATTTATATCACTCACAAGTTTCATTAGTCTTATCTGCAAAAAGATATATTTTGGATAAACTATCAATTCGTCGTTTATATCAATAGCGCTCAAGGAGGCATCTAATCCGTAACAGTAATACCAGGTGACAGAGAAAGGAATGAGGAAGAAAGGACAATTCTGGTTGCCCTATTTCAATTTAATTATTTCTTCTTTTTTTTTTCAATCATTCAGGAGAGACATAGCAAAGCAGAAGAAGACTGCAAGAGGGGTATGCAAATTTTAAAAATGACACTCTTAAAAAGGCGTTATACTGAATGCTTTCGTTTTCCTGTTTCTCATTATAATAGACCGAGCCATTTTTTCTGGAAGCAAATTATTTGATCTGCTCGACAAGTTTATGTCGAACACATCCTGAACTGATTGCCTATTAAAGCGAACCTCCACTCTTACTAAAGAAGGGGAAATGTTTGGAATCCAATTTGTTTGATTTTCTTGCGGTCAAAAAAAAAAGTGTTTCTGTTAGAATTTTGACATCGCTTATTTTCACTTCAAACCTGTGATATCTTAAGGAGTTGTAACGTGTTATAGTCGCCTTACTGTTTTCAGACAAAGGGATTTTGTATAACTATCCGATCTACGATCACCGCTGTATAGAGGTTTTAAAAATAGCATGCTATAATGCATGGGAAAAACAAAGACCACAATACTGTAATGGTACAAAGAAAAGTCATATATTTTATTATTTGATTCCTTTGCTACCTTGAGTTCGCCGATCAACCGGTTTGGAGATGTTCGCTCATTAAGATTTCTTTTCTTTTCCCTTCGCCGGTGACTGTGGAACAAACAATATGCATTGAATATTTCTTTGTTGAAGGAGGGTTTTCAGATATAAGAAATCTTCTGGCTATGGGCACTGTTTTTGTTGTTTCAGTCCTATATTTTGAACCTGACAATGAAGAGGCCCGAGCAATGATGAAGCGAATTTCGCAGATGTTGAAGAATTCAAAAGGGATCAAACAAGAAACGGTAGGGCATTTTAACTTTTCGTGCCACTGATTAAGTCATAGGGTTTACCAAGGGAGAATAAAAAGCAAACGTATCGCCCTGCAAAACAGCAAATAGCACAGAAAAGTAGCTACAACGGGAAGCCAAAGCCAATGGCTTTTCTGGCTTAGGTCAGTGGCGTGAGAATCATGACAACTAACGATTTACCGAAGTGGAGAGGGCTATTGGTGCATTTACCGAGCCGCGAATTGGAGAGGTAAATATCCACTGTTTTGGTACATAGATATATACTATATAAAGATATGTGTAATCGAGGATGATTCGGTACTAACTGACAGCAGCCAAAAACGCTTAATGCGCCGATCAACTCGCAAATTCCCCCTTTACCCCCCCCCCCCTTCCTCGCAAACTCCAGGAATTTGAACTTTTAAAGAGAGGAGATCGTTCAAATTCCGGCCCCCGCGGGCCAAAATGGTGTTCAAATGCCCTACCAATCGTCAGATTTGTCTGTCAAATCCTAATAAAGAACAATCGTCGTGGGCTCCTGTCATCTTTAATAAAGCTTGTGTATAAACATGCCAAAACATTTGTCGTGGCCCTTTTATATGACGATGCCGTTTTCACCAGACTTGAGCAACTACAAAAACTCAAATATAATATTGAAACTATTAAAAGTGACTTGAAATTGAATTTATTAAGTCGGACAATGTCAATCATGTAAGTAAGTGTATGCTGCTCTAACTCCGAAACATTGCGAAGATTGTTTAACGAGGGTACTGTATACTTATCAACAACTGAGCCAAGAGCGTTTACAACTACATATATATTAAATTGTACAGTGTCGGTTCATTACCTGTAACAGAAACGTACAGCTTTAACAATGAAAAGGGTATATGAAAACGTACCATAGGAATCACGCAGAAAAATTCCTTTGGAGACCTTCCTTTAAGGACAACTTTTGAAGATCTTTTTTGTTAGGCAATCGCTTTTCCTTCAAACTCTCCCATCTCGCCCAAACACATGTTTAAAGCTGTCAGCGACATCAGCTCCCGAAAAAAAAATCATTTAAAACCTGACACTTCCGGTTCAATCTTCCCCACTCCACCCATGTTAAGGTCAAAATCCCCACCCCCGGGCGCAGAAAATAGTGAAATGCCCAGGGTTTGCCCGGGGGGGGGGGGGGGAGAAGTGGGATATTGATGTTTCGATTTGATCCGCGCATAACCAATGGTGAGGTTGGTCATGATAGCAACAGAGGTAGGAAAAGATTCGGGATCATTCGTATTTTAATAGATGATGGGTTTGGTTTGAGAGAGGAGTTAGAAACAACTGTCTTTCATTAAAAAAAGAAGGAAGAAAGAGACTGGAAAAATAGTAACCTTAAAATAAAGTACAAAAGACAACCCGAACAAAGTCAATTTCATGGCGGTATTCACCAGAGTTATACGGATGTTGCTGCTATATTTCGATTTACTTCAAAATCATCATGAGGCAAATCAAGGTTTACAGAGTGCGTCATTTAAATACAGGAGACTTATTTAAATAATATAATAAATAATGGTGACAAATAGCAATGTCCTTGTCTCGGGCATGTTCCATTGTACGTTCGTACAAGGTGCGCTCAGTTTTTCCTATGTAACTAGAATTACAGCAAGGGCAAGTAAATTGATAAACAAGATTAGATTTACTTAATAGCAGAGTTTTGTCCTTTGTTTTGGTATAAAACGAGATCTTGTTTGTTCTAGGGAGAATCCGAAATAAAACATTTTTGGAGGGTGGTATACATCTGCGGAGCTTGTGAACCAAGGATTTTGTTAATTCTTCGCCTTTCTCGCCTATGTATGGCATGTTAATCCAGATAAGCCTACTCTCGCTAGCTGTTTCCAGGGCGTGGTCCTGAGAGAGGGTCTTGTACAAACAGGAAGCCTTGGTGCGATTAATGAGGCCATAGGCTACACGTCGGGGAAAACCGTTCCAAGTAAGGAATTGTCTAATCTTGAGTAACTGGGCGTTAACTTTACCCGGGGCACAAATATGAAGGACACGGTAGAGATTTAACCCAGGCTACCCTGTGAGACCAGGGGACGAAGCTCTTGAAATCGGTGTATAGACCGGTGAACGTGTCTTTTCTATAGATACTAAGGCCGTCTGGCGCTATTTTGATATCCAAGAAATGAGGGATAACTCCATCGAAACAGTCATAGGTAAACCGGATGTTCTTGTCAAATTTATGAAACTCGCTGAGTTTGCCAGGTAACGAGTTCGGATTTACTTATAACAGAGTGTCATCTACGTATCTGCAATAAAACTTGACGGTTCCCGAGTCGATGAGTTTCTTCATTGAAATAGCTCCAGACGGCCTTAGTATCCATAGAAAAGACACGTTCACCGGTCTATACACCAATTTCAAGAGCTTCGTCCCCTGGTCTCACAGGGTAGCCTGGGTTAAATCTCACATCTACCGTGTCCTTCATATTTGTGCCCCGGGTAAAGTTAACGCCCAGTTACTCAAGATTAGACAATTCCTTACTTGGAACGGTTTTCTCCGACGTGTAGCCGATGGCCTCAGTAATCGTACCAAGGCTTCCTGTTTGTACAAGACCCTCTCTCAGGACCACGCCCTGGAAACAGTTAGCGAGAGTAGGATTATCTGGATTAACATGCCATACATAGGCGAGAAAGGCGAAGAATTAACAAAATCCTTGGTTCGCAAGCTCCGCAGATGTATACCACCCTCCAAAAATGTTTTATTTCGGATTCTCCCTAGAACAAACAAGATCTCGTTTTATACCAAAACAAAGGACAAAACTCTGCTATTAAGTAAATCTAATCTTGTTTATCAATTTACTTGCCCTTGCTGTAATTCTAGTT
The DNA here is from genome assembly GCF_036669935.1 of Montipora foliosa. Classification (NCBI taxonomy): domain Eukaryota; kingdom Metazoa; phylum Cnidaria; class Anthozoa; order Scleractinia; family Acroporidae; genus Montipora; species Montipora foliosa. Next base: position 13,485,809 of record NC_090877.1, on the reverse strand, counting down.
ACATAGGAAAAACTGAGCGCACCTTGTACGAACGTACAATGGAACATGCCCGAGACAAGGACATTGCTATTTGTCACCATTATTTATTATATTATTTAAATAAGTCTCCTGTATTTAAATGACGCACTCTGTAAACCTTGATTTGCCTCATGATGATTTTGAAGTAAATCGAAATATAGCAGCAACATCCATATAACTCTGGTGAATACCGCCATGAAATTGACTTTGTTCGGGTTGTCTTTTGTACTTCGTTATTTGAAGTTGTCGGCTGGTCCTGGATTTTGGTCAAGTAACCTTACAGTGATAGGAAATAGTTCCTATATAAGTCAATTTCGTTTATATATATATATAGTTGGAAAGAGTAAGAGTATCTTGTAGCAAGAGCTACTCTTCCTGACGAGCCACTGTTAGGGCTCTAAGTGGAAGATATAACTCGATACAGTGAATGTCCAGGTTTTCTTTCTAACGGAAATTCCTGTATGGTAACGTATTGGTCCAGTGAAAGAACGATATGGCAACGTGAAATTATTTTCTATATTCTTTGCAACTAAGTCCGTTTCGACGTTGGAAAAACAAGAACCTTATGAAACAAATGAAACTGACGAATCAACCAATGAATGGGATCATCAGTCTCTCAAGTGTCAGGTAATTGTCACGAAATGGATCAAAATGGTTAGATCATTTATATAATTTTTTTATAGTCACACGATTTCCGTTCCTTCGTCCCGACTCCTCTTCTGCTAAAAGAGTTCGAAGTTTTTTAAATTGAACTTTCCTTTGTCTGTGCTGCCTATATTGGGTGCCAATCAGGCTTGATTGAAGATACTTATTATATACGGGTAGGATATCGTCACATGATTATGTCTTGCTCCTATTTTGCCTTGGGTAATTTTAAAATCCATGGTTCAAAGTGGTATTAGATGACATTCTTAAATATGGAATATGTTTTCTTGGAACGTTCTTGGCTGGCCCACCTCGAGAAAGATGACTTGAAAACATTTTCCAGTTTCTCATCTTAATATTCCCAAATATTGAATGCTTTCGTTCAATCAATGCTCTATCCTTTGCTAACTTTACAGGCTGGATCGCAACTTGACCTATCTTACGAAGGAAGTCGAGTGGACAAGAGGGCCAGCAAACCTGTATCCAACGCCGAAGAAAAGGTAGAACAAGGAAAACCATTTATGGTGTTATTCTTCCAGGAAATTGCTAGAATTCGTGTTTTGTGTGTCCATGTCCTGAGCTTTGCCTCTTGTTAAAGTTTTACCATCTCTTACCTTACCACTTGTTTGTCATGGCTAGAAATCTCAGACATCGGATTTCTTAATAGCAACTAATAATACCAACTTCATTCATTTAATTCAATGAAAGGGAAGGATACCAGAGGTTATCCCTATCGAGGGTATCCACCCACAGCCGGATGTTATTGACTGAGAGTCGATTTTGATGAGGGAGGAAAACTGGAGTACCCGGAGAAAAACCCTCGGAGTCAGATTGAGATCAACTGCAACTCAGCCCACATACGCCCCGTGGCCAGGGTTGAACCCAGGTCACAGAGGTAGGAGGTGCCGTTGATGACCGCGAAACCACCCTAGCCTGACTCCCCGTGAGACATTCAGGGTGCCTTACATTCATGGTGTCACACAATGGACAACTCCGCTGGGTTTTTGCGTCTTTTCGGGCTCATAGGTTTAGGACACATCCAGTAGTGACATTGCGTGCTTACCATTTAGCCAAATAATCCGACCAGATAAGAATGGCGCTTACCATTTACTACTCAGCGTCCCATCCCGCATATTTTCTCGATCTTGTGAGAAAGGGCTTGGAAAAGGAACGATTAATTCTCGCAAATGGTAAGGAGTTTGTCCAAATTTTGCGAAAAGATTTTCCGGAAAATTGCCTTTCCATTTGACCTCAAACCGAAATTTTCGGATTTTTTGGCCAAATGGTAAGTACCCATTCACATCTGCTTGGGGTTCAACTGAAGCCGCTGACTGAACTATTGCCCCGTGAAAATGACAGCAATAAACTGTCAGTGAAACAAACTTTTCAACGAGTGGTTTTGGAGGACATTTGGACGAATTTTAGCCAATATATGGCGCAGCGAATATCTTGAAGTTTAGCTGAGAATGGCTTGGTGTATTTTGGCTTGTTTTTGACCAAAAAAACCGCAACAGCGACAGATGGCAGGGAGACGTCCTGTAGCGTTTCTTGAAGCTTGACTTCAAAGGATTCAAAATCTCAGTAAACAAATTTCAATTTACGTTACGGCGTGAGCCGAGAGGCATTCATTGACAGCTGGATTTACTTTTTCGAGCATTCCGCCATACTGCATGTCCTCGTGGAAAAATTCTTCGGATCTTCAAACGATAACGACGCGGAGAGGCGCAATTCGTTTCGCTATTTTTAGTATTTCTCGATTGCTAGTAGAATCGCAGTGAACAATTTGGATTTTTCGTTCAGTTTACTAGGTAGCGTTGATTTTTCATTTTTTCTCCCACTAAAAGCTATAAATTTCTTGGCCATACGACACGATGTAACGCGAAAATGCTGCGTTGAGAGCGCATGCCTGCCTGTCCAAGATCTGTAGCCATGTCAAACAATCTTTTCCTTGAACAATCTGGAAGGGGATTACAGATTGTGGCACGCCCTCTTTTTATCCTTGTCATGACTTGCATTACCCATAGTAGAGGTATTAAGCGAAGTTTCCAAATCTTAGACCCTTGAGATCACATTACATATGAGTACCTGCAAGTATAAAGGCAATGCTAAACCACCATGCACCATCCTCAGAGCACAATCAGGAGAGTATCTCTCTGACATCGCGCAGGTGCTAGGGATTCAAGTCATGAAAACGTTCTCTACTAAAGCTATTCCACTTGGCTCCCTAATTTTGGAGAGAGAGGCTTTCTTTTTGCAGTTGCTAAGAACTTTTCATAGTATCTTGCTACAGATTCACAATACGTGGCCATACGATATTGAAAACAAAGACCTTTTTTTACATCAGCAGAAGCAGTGTATAGAAGAAGAGGACAAACTTGTCGCTTCAGCAGAAACTGGTAGAAGTTTAATTAACTGCCTTGTCTTTTGATTCTATGAGAGGCCAATTCCTTTGATCGATCATTTTTGACAGTGACATCATTTCTTCCACAGCACCTGAGGAAACCATACAGTATGATGACGTCGGAAATGGGAAAACCAACGATTATGGTGAGCTTTTTCTCTTCTGTCGCACAGACCTCCCCAGCTCATTTTTGCCCGTTACTGAGTCTCTCTTGTTCGTTTTGTTTTTGCGAAATAAAGTTGTGAAACTGTTTACCAATCATCTGTGGCAGATGAACGTTGCGCATGACTTCAACTAGTTTCCTTTGCAGGGCTTCTGATTAACTCGGAGATACAATATATATCTTGCTAATCTCGTTTTCTAAGTCCGTACTGTAAGTTACAGATCCTCGTATTTTTCCCTTTAATTTATGGCCCAAGCGCGAAAAAAAGCTCGGTCTGTAACTTACAGTACGGACCTGGAACTCGGTTAGTAAGAGGTATTTGTTACCTTCTGTCATTATCATTGAACATTCTTTCATATAGTTGTACCACATCGCACTATCTTTTATGCACGTTTAGGATGGCACGGCGTATCTGACAACAGATGTCTGTCAAAGTTTTTCAGTTCTTCATATATTCAGACCATTTTGTGTTGATGTTGATGTCTAAAACCTTACTAAAGTTTCATGTAGCTCAGCTCATCTCTCTTGTCATTATAGACAAGGTCGAAAATAAACGAAAGAAAAACAAGCGAAAGAAAACGAGGAAGAAAGAGAAGAAAAAAGCGGAAAGTCAGAAAGCGAAGAATGCGTCTAGTTCAGGTAAAACAAAAAAGAGTGACTTGCCACAGGCTGTCAATTATTACATCTTATTATCTCGACCTCGTTTAACGCTCGAAGAGTTCTTTACACTTCATTTTCTGCAACTCATACTTTAAGCCTTCACTGGCAAGGATCATCCATGAGGTTAGACATTTGAAAGTCTGCTACTCTACGTTGTTACTGTAGTTCATCATCTAAACGCCCGTTTCTGCAGACTTCGATCTTACCCCACCCCTTCCCCGAAGGTACAGAATCACGGTTTCTTCAGAAAATCATTTCTTGATTCACTTGTGCTGTGTTTTAAGGGAAATAAAGCAAATATCGTAGAGGGTTAAAATTCAGTTTCTGGAAATGTGCTTCGTCCGGACAATCAGCCTTACCTTATCTTTTTGTCTCTGAGGGAGAGAAAAAGTTGGACTTGTGACTAACACGCGAACTTCGCATATGTTTGCAGATCAGAAACCACTACCAAACATCCAAACCCAGTCATCTGATGAAATGTCAGAGGAAGACAATTCTCAAGACACCTACTCAGTCACTGGAGACACCGACGACATAAGCCTGGGATATCTCGATCGTACCACTTCAGAAAATATTTCACCCTTTTTTCAATTACCTTCTGGAGTTCCTGCGGCTTTTGTTGGTGACGAGGAAGACGAATTATTGGATGGGTTTACTGAAGTAAGACGCTCACGCCGTCCCTTTGGACAATTTGCAAAAGCAAGTACAAGTAAGCCAGCATCATATCATCAGAACCAGTTGGAAAACCAGCTATCACAGACTGCCTTAGGAGAGAGAGAAACTGTGCATTCACAGTCAATGCTAACGCCCCAATCAGGTTCTATGAAGAACATAAAACTGAACCGTGCAGGTAACGAAATGGAAGGAACAAAAAATCAAAATACAAGTAAGGCACCAAATCTCTCAAATTTCGGGGAATTTCCAACCCTGGAAAATCGTTTGTCTCAAAGGTTAGGTCAGGGCTCCATAAATACGTCTTATTCCGCTGTTGGGCATGCCTCAAAGGTAACTTGTTTGCAGTCGTCACCTCCAACTACCTCACAAAGTCAACAGTCAGCAACCATTAACTCCGAGCAATCGTACCAAGGGCTTCCTCTCGGTAATTACTCCAATACAGGCTCTTTCCCCATAGCGTCGATAAGAGGTGTAACTACTGTTAGCTCTTTCAAACATTTCAGTGATGCCAACATCAGTTTACGAAGCCTCAATGATGACCAACGACCGTGCCATAACGCGATCCCTGACGGTGTATTTGTAGTGTGTGACCACTTTTTGCGAGGACAAACTGCTCCGTCGTTGAGAGTCTGTACCACTTGTCAACATTCTGAGAGGCACAGCCTTTTAAGATTCGCTGTCTGGAACAACATTATGCATCGCTGGCAAGCAATAAGACCCTATCCCGCTTCTCAGGTCCCACCAAGAGCCACTTTGGATGTGTGCCGACATTTTGCGACACACAGGACTTGTCCAAAGGAGCCATGCACGTTCCCTCATGGGAAAGTGGAATCGGCTATGTGGACAATGGAACGCCAAGGAAGTGAGTATCTTCAGAAGAGTCTTGTTTAGTTTTAATTGAAACTGCCTGTAGATAGCACATTAGGGCAGAGTAGGCAATGAAAGGTCTACAGTGCAAGAGTAGTATTGTTTCTTTACGTTACGCCCAGTACTAAATTGACAGTAGCCTAAATGCAACGTTATCTGCAGGTATCATCTCACAAACTTGTTTATTTAATCTCGATAGTTCTTCCGACACCTCAACAAATTATTTCAGCTGAGCGATTTAAGGGAATGCAGTCCATGTCAACTGGGGTGTTGCCTACTTCACGTTTTCCAGAACAGATCGCAGACACTCAACGCCAGGAGAACGCCTCAGCAGCCTCTTTAAACCTATCTCTGTCGAGTGAGAACGAATTCCCTGGCTTAGGACACGTATCGTTGAAAAACTCTACTTCAAATGTTCCGATCTTTTCAACTTGGTCCACACCTATTGAGGCCTCCGGGAAAGGCGTTTCACAAATTAGCTCGACATCATCTGCCATTAAGCCGTCCCATGTCAATGCAGAAGATCTTACTGCTGACACTCAAAGATGCACAACACCAGATGTAACCTCACAAGACACAAGTGAAAATGCCGTATTAAAGGAGAGGAGTCAAACAGACGTCATCGAGAGGATCAATTCGTCTGCGTGGGGTTCCGACTCAACAGGGAGATCTACAGCTTCTCGTCTTTTTGAAACCCGTCGCAATCAAAGCAGCCAAGTGTCATCTTTTAAAAATATCACAGAAAAATCACCTGATTCGGTTAGTGATTTTAGAAGGATACCAAAGAATGTGGTTGTCGTTTGCAACCACTTCCTCAACAAGAATCGTAAGCGACCAGCTAGCGTAAATGAAAAGGTTAAAGCCTGCAAAGGGTGCGAGAACCGTTCACAGCTAGCTATACTGTACGCAGTATGGAATGACAGCAACAAAGACTGGCAGATAATAAGGCCATATCCAGAGAAGGTTCCTGTCAATGTGGCGTTCACAGTGTGTCGACAATACTCCATGAACGTCCCTTGCTTAAGATTACCGTGCTCGTTTGCTCACGGAGAGGATGAACAGCTCATGTGGACTTTAGAAAGAGAAGGAGGTGAGTTAAGTTCATTTGTATATCTTGTTAATTTACTTCAGCAAATTAAGTGTTGATTTGTTTAAAGTGTTTTATTTGAGAGCTGCCCACAAAGTAGCAGTTTTAATTTGTCTTCCCAACATATGGCTACTCTTAAGAAGGATGTAGAGAGTTTAAACGACTCTTTTGAAAGGTCAGCCTATATCAAAGCCAACTCATCATTTCTTTCTTTTTTTTTTCCATAGTTCTCCCCACTCCACGTGAAACTCTGACTGGATCGCCTGGGAAGGTAACCACAGAGGCAACCCTTTCTAATACACGCTTGAAGTATAGACCTTCCCCTCCTGGAGTGAAAAATGGCGCTTACAAGTTATGCAGAAGGTATGTTTGTGGTTTCCATACGGTTTTTACAAATCGCCGCCGTTGTTGCGCTTTCGAAGAGCCTTGAATAGTGCCAGTCCACGTGGATTTCCTTGAGGCTCTACAATTAAGACAGGGACACTTACTCAATGTTAGGAATCCTCCTAGCTGACACTTGTTCATTCCATATGACTACCCCCATCCCTCAGAACCTGCCATGGCGGACATATACTTGCATGTAGGACATATACTTGCTTTCTTGCATAAATTAATTTTCTCTCACTTGAACTGCCATGTGGGTTCTTAATAGACTCCAATTGGTTGCGGTTAGTTTCTTACAAATGCAAATCTACAGAAAAATGCTGGGAGGTGCGAATACCCAGTGGAATAACTGTCCATCAAATGAACAAGCAGTTTGCAGGCAGTAGATTTCCGAACAAACCCGATCACTCCGAATAGTTTGATAGAAAATCCTACATCTCATTTGCGACATGATTTGCGACAGCTTAAGCCCGGTTCCCACTTGTGCAATAAGCACAAGCTCAAGCGTAAGTATTAAAAAACACGTGTGGTAACTGGCTTGAAATAAACGTGAAATAAGCATAAGCGTAAAGCGCAAGAAAGGAAACTTTTTCCTTTGCTTGCGCGTATGCTCGTCATACGGTTGTGTTTATTTCACAAGTGGGAACCGGCGTGAGTTTGCACAAGCACGACGATTCGCACACCATCTTGAATTTTACTAGATCTTCTCGGACGTTATTACTACGCTTGCGTATGCCAAATCTCACTGTGTAAACGGCGCAAGCTTATCCTTGTGCTTACGCTTGTGCTTATCGCTTTAGTGGCCGGTTCGTATGTTGTGTCATGAGCGTCTTAACACATTTTTATTAAGCCTATTGTGGACTGCAGGCAGACCTCTCGTTGCGACTAATTTTTGCCACTTCTCTAAATTGTAATGACAGAGAATTTCACAATTTTTGTCTTCGTTCCTGTCACGTTTCACTTTACATCATTCAGAGCTGAGAAATCATCAAGCATGATTCACACGAAACATGCTTGGTTTAACTTTAATTACGTTCCGGACGAGCCAAACTCCCCTGTTTTTTCTGTTTGAAAATAGGCAAAAATTGTCATTACTTTGAAAAAAAAAAAAAAACTCGCCTTAAATGCACGAAGGACTAGTTGGTTTACTTTCCCGTGCGACAGTTGTTGAAGCGTTTTTCGCAACTCTAATGCGTAAAACACAAGTGTGCGCCGCTCTCTGAGAAGCTGTCCATTACGAAATCGACTCGCTGGCTTCTCTGAGCTTTTTATAGTTTGTCGCCCGATACATTTTCGGTTTAATGAAGGGGTAGTTTCTAAAGAAACTGTGGTGCTGCGTCGGTGGGGAAGTAGTATACAAAAATTTGGTTTATCAACGGAGTTGATAATGTAAATTGGCCACCGTACAGAGATTCTAAAAGCTGACGTTTCGAGCGTTAGCCCTTCGTCAGAGCGAATCGAGGGATTATGGGTTACGTGTAGTTTTTATAGTAGAGTAGGAGCTACGCTATTGGTGGTAACATGGCAACGTGAAGAATAGGAATATATTAGTTAAATGAAAAGCGTTCGTTAATACCGTGGGGATTAAGGGTGCCGATTTGAAAGATGAATTTTTGTTCCAGATTCTTGCGGCTTTCCGTCGTACCTAGATGTAGGGAAAGGCCGCAGATAGCCATGTGTTTTTTGGAGTGGTTAGGCAGATTAAAATGGCGAGCGACTGGCTTAGATGCATCCTTGTCATTCTTCTCAACATCGCGAAGGTGTTCGCGGAATCGGTCACCTAGTCGTCTACCTGTCTCACCAATGTATAATTTATTGCATAACGTACAGGTTATGCAATATGCGATATCTTGCTAGTGTTAACAATGAAAAGACAAGTTTTGCATCATGAGCGCGCGCATTTGAAAGTGCCGGGTTGCTCGTTGGTTTTGAGCGCGCTTCTAACTAAAAAGTTGCCTACGTTTTTGTCGCGTTTGAATGAAATAAGTGGAGGTTGCGAAAAGATTCTACCAGTCTCGGGATCATTTTGGAGTAATTTAAAATTACTAAGAATTATGCTTTTGACTGCGTGATTATGAGGATGGAGAGTGAGGGTTAATGGAATTTTGTCATTCTTATCTTTCTGTGACGTTTGTAGTGACGACTGTCGATCAAATTGTTGGGCGCGATGATGGCCCGCTTTGACCACAGAGACAGGATAGCCACGTTTTTCGAAGAACTGGCACATCTCCTCTGATTTGCTGGAAAAATCGGAGTCGTCACTACATAGACGTCGAAGTCTAAGAAATTGAGAATAAGGAATGGAGTTCTTGACATGTGATGGATGTGACGATGAATACAACAAATAACTGTGTGAATCAGTAGGTTTGTAGTGCACGTGCACACTAGTACATAGCATGTTGCCTCTAATAGAAACTTTGATATCTAGGAAAGCCAATAAAGTTTCCGAAATTTCCCAGGTATATTTAAGAGCCGGATGAAAAGAGTTGACGGAGGTTATAAATTGATCGAGTTGTTCTCTGCTGGATGAAATAGCGCCGATGCAGTCGTCGATGTAGCGGCCGTAGAGTTCAGGTTTGGGGCCGCTGTACTGATTAAAAAATTGGTGTTCAACATATCCTACAAAAAGATTGGCATAGCTAGGTCCCATTCTTGTGCCCATCGCTACACCATTAATTTGTTTGTAATAGTTGCCGGCGAATGAAAAACAGTTAAGCGTTAGAACTAGTTCGGCAAGGCGGAGGAGCGTTTCCGAGCTAGGTTCTTTGACAGTGCGTTGATCGAAAAAGTGTTTAAGTGCTTGAAGACCTTCGCTATTAGGAATGACTGTGTATAGAGATGTAATGTCCATGGTGAAAACGCTTTACTGTTTTACTGTTTTTCATTCGCCGGCAACTATTACAAAACTTGTCTTTTCATTGTTAACACTAGCAAGATATCGAGACCTAGGCGATCTGTTACGATCACCGATCGTTTCACATGTACCTCCGCAAATGTCATTTATTGCACAACCTGTACGTTATGCAATAAATTATACATTGGTGAGACAGTTAGACGAATAGGTGACCGATTCCGCGAACACCTTCGCGATGTTGAGAAGAATGACAAGGATGCATCTAAGCCAGTCGTTCGCCATTTTAATCTGCCTAACCACTCCAAAAAACACATGGCTATCTGCGGCCTTTCCCTACATCTAGGTACGACGGAAAGCCGCAAGAATTTGGAACAAAAATTTATCTTTCAAATTCGGCACCCTTAATCCTCACGGTATTAACGAACGCTTTTCAGTTAACTAATATATCCCTATTCTTCACGTTGCCATGTTACCGCCAATAGCGTAGCTCCTACTCTACTATAAAAACTACACGTAACCCATAAGCCCTCGATTCGCTCTGACGAAGGGCTAACGCTCGAAACGCTTTTAGAATCTCTGTACGGTGGCCAATTTACATTATCAACTCCGTTGATAAACCAAATTTTTGTATACATTTTCGGTTTAGATTTCTTTTTGCCCGATTAAGAGATTGTCCATGCTGGAATCAATCTTACGGCTTAAACCAAGCACAGATATTTTAATGCTTTTTAATGTGGCCTCAAATCCCAAGCAGCCGTTAAACTGGCGGCATGAAGCCAACATGATGAACGAATTTCTGATGCGTTTCGGATGCGTTACGCTGGCGACAGGGAAAGTGAAATGATGATGATCAAACTTCTCCGCACAATTATTTGTGGCAGAGTTGAAAGGAAAACAAATTACTTGATTAGTGACATTCGTCACATAATTCGTCAATTATGCTCAGTCCGAGAAATTTAAGATACATAACAAAAGGTTGATTTCGCATGTAGACAGAGGCACCCAACGAGAATGTTGTTCAAAACCACTTAAACATAGCATTGTTAAACGTAATTTAGTATTTAGACGGTAGATATAGCCATATTTTATCCCCTAAACATTTTTCATCTGTTCGGATTTCCTAGCTGAAAGTCTAGTGATCCGAAAACAATAAGGATCAAAACTTACCTTTTCGAAAATTTCAGCAAGAAAAAAAAAGGCTCCCGAAAATTCTAGGTGACCTTTTTAGGGTAAAAATCCGTTAAAAATGGGCAATTATACCATTTTTCAGATGTTCGAAAATCCTAGGAGAGGCAGGCAAGCAAGAAATTTTACCACAAATGTTCCGAAAAATCTAGATCTCAAATTGTCTTCCGAACAGATATTTTCCGAAAATTGACGTTGGGTGCTCCTGATCAGAGTTGGTTTGAAGGCATCTCATTAGGTCCCTTTACACCGCGGAGGAATTATATTAGGACGTAAAGTTAGGGTATACACCGCACATTCTAACTTATTTGCGCTTTTTTCGCGTCATGTGTAAGACGAGGGGTTTGAGTTTGTCGATCAAAAATACAGAACAATCTGGCGGGGCGGCTGGTATCACCGACCAGCAGTCGAAGAGAAAACATTGGTTTGGTTGACCGGTATTCAGAAACGTTTTTTCGCATTCCCGTTCCTATCATATTTTATTCTATCGCACCCAGACGCTGATCAAACATTCGCATGTAGTTTGCTTTGATTGCGCTCGCAAACCGAACATTAAGTGCGGTCTCCCGCTCGTGTTTGAAAATGGCTAAACATTGTAATTACCTTTTAAAACCCACCCATCAATGCATGAATCAATATGTTAGCTTTAACTGTGCTATTATAGTGACAGTTCTTCATGCATAATCACAATTTCAGACGCCTCTATTGTGTCATTTGGTTGTCATGACAACTAAAGATAAACTTTTAAAAACCGTTCGCAGTTTGAATAATCATCAGTTCTCACATCTTTATCGTCATGGAAAAGTGTTGCCGACCCGAAGCAGGGCATTTTAGACAGCTAAACGACATCCAGTTGCCTAAAGTTAACAGGCGAAAAGTCGAGCAAGTCACCGTCCTGCCCGATGAGTACATCGTTGAGCGAATAGTCGCTAAGCGAACGAGAGAAAAAACCGCGGAGTATCTTTTTAATTTGGGCTTGTTATAGACCTGAGGAAGCCACGTGGGAGCCAGCTGCACACATTCCTCCCTGGCTGCACTCGCATTTTAACTCAAATTTCCAATAGTTTTTACAAGTCGTGTACATCTCCCGAGCGTCTCGATAAAATAATTGTAATCTGGTCTTCATTTTGCAGCCTACAAGTCTTGACTTCTACAACCGAGATGCTTTTAGAATGAAAATTAAAGTAGGGCGTTTGCCCATTTCTGGCGCCATTTCTTTTTAAAATGTAGTTTGTCGCTTTCAAATTTCGCGCTTCAGCGCGTCACTTTTATGCTAATGCGATGATTAGTCCTATGAATATTAATGATGTCCGGCCATTCTGCGCCATGCTCAGAGAGGGGCGCCTTTCTTGCAGTTCCTGATGATGTAGGCGTGTCCCGCGACTTTCACTTCAGTTTTACGCCTATTTTAAATGTTCCATATCTGTATTAGCAAGGGCTTAAGAGAACATGCAAGATTTATTAAAAGCTTGCAATAATAATAAATCAGTTTTGTTTTGTGTTCTCTTTTGTCTCCTCAGTTGCTACACTCGGGAACGATGCAGGTTTGGGCGGGGATGTATCTTTGCCCATTGCAGCGAGGAACTTAAAGAATGGGAACAAGAATACCAACGAAAAGAGAGGGAAAAGCGAATGAAAGTCCATCAAGACAATGAAGAAACTGTGTCCATTGAATTAACATCAGCAATTTTGAAAGAACCCCAGGAAAATGTAAGTAATCAGTAAAAAAATGAGTATGTAAAAAGCCAGTTGGGAGGACTGCCCCTCATGCAACTACGCTCTGTCGACCGAGAGCGGCCCATAGGTGAACACATACAGCTGTGCTTATGCCACCTCCTGCGGCTGGGTAGTATTTTAATGGATAGACAACACAATTTGCAAATTTTGTTCATCGAAGTCAGTGCCAAAACCCGATTGTTACTAATCCTGGGTTCTTTGTGGTCAAAATTAAACTTTCAACTTACCACGATAGTGAGCCTCCCTTAGCGTTTCTCGAAAGTCCCAAACCTTTTCGGGCTTATTTCGGGTGACATAAAACGCTTTGTGCCTTCAAAAGGAAAACGTATCTTGTCGTGAAATTGCAATTATTTGTTTTTGCTGGTTTCGAAAGCATGTACAAACATATATTTTTCAGAAGCAGCAGATCCTAGTTTCACGAATTGCTTTTAGGGCCCGAACAATTTTTGGGGCTTTTGAGAAATAGGCCCCAGGATGATTAACCCACCATGATGATACCATAAAACAAATGGCAAGGAACTTGTTGGCAGTCCTTAATACATTTGAATTCTGCGTCAATACATGGCAATTACCAACAACTAGTCTCTAAAAATGTCCAATGGATAACTCCAATTCACTCCTCTTTTTGCAATGCACAGCTTGTGCAGGATCTCGCAGGAGTTAATATCACCTGCACTCCTCCGGAACTCAGCGTGAAACTTCAAGACAGTAATGACGTCCACAGATTCCAGTGGACATTCACCCTTTTGTTTGAGGTCAGTAAACTGAGTTGCATGGGAAAACCTTTCCAACAAATTCAGGAATTGTAATGCTTTCTTAATAAAGGTATTTCCATGAACCCATACACAAGATTAACAATCTGGTATCAGGTTTGTCCTCACCAACGCCAGAATAGTGTCTATTTTTAAACCAAGTTTTGCGAGAAAACAAATAATAGACCAAATCTGGATTAAGTTTCTTTGTCTATTGTACTTGTATTACAATATGTAGCATTTACATTATATGGAAATACCCGGAAAAAACGTTTTATTCCTCCAAAAGGGTTTGAATTAGTTACAACATTGAGTTTGCCGATTTGGTCTATCCTCGGTTTTCACATGACGTCACGACCGCCATGTTGGTGCCCCTAAACAAAGAAAAGGCGGCCATGTTGGTGCCTTGACCAAATCCTCTGGGAATTCAACTCTATTATTATGCAAACGCTTCCTTTTGTTTTCGTTGAAAAACATGCCTGTTGATCACGTGAGTGAAAACCATCAATTGGTTTAAAAATAGATACTTTTCTGACGCTGAATTTGGGTAAATCTTACTCTTGGGTGATGGACTCTTTCTATTTCATACTCCTGGTAGAGCGACGCGATAGAAGAAAAGAAAAGCCTGGTACTTATAAGGAGCGTAACGCTGAAGGCTCCGTGCAAACGGACGCAACATTGTTGGTCAACATCTCTCAACATGTTCCTTCCGTTTGCACTCCCTGTTGCACGTTGTTGCGTGTTGCGTGTTGCTGCGCGAAGTTTGAAACTGGACAAAATTTGGAACCAACAACTCACAACATTTCTCTTGTTCCGTGATCGCCGAAGCGCGGCGCAAAACTGTTGGATCCGTTTGCACACCTCTAAAACACTGCTGGGACAAGGCAAGTGCATATGCGGGTCTCCATGGAAATAGAAACGCATTAACATGTTGAAAACAATATGGAAGCCGTATTTGTTAGTTTACGGGTAGTATCCTTCCTACAATACACTTTAGGTGTTTACACTGTTGAGAATTGTTGCATCGGTTTGCACACCACTGCCAACACCATCCAACATCTGCCAAACCTACTTCTCCCACCAATGTCGCGAATTGCTGCGCCCTTTTGCACGGAGTCTAAGGTTTTAAAACTGGGAAGAGCCGAGCCAAATCCAAGTAAATTACCCAATTTAAGGTTTCGCAATGACTAATTTCCATTGTAGACCTCTTGCCTAAAAGTTCAAATAATCAATACACTTGTTTCCTTTGAACTTCCAGCTCAGTCTGAGATCTTTTAGATTAGCATGTCGATTGCTCTCCCACTGAAACAAAGGCAATGGCTACACCCTAGACGCGCCATTGCTTCAACGGGAGATCGTCTGTCTAGCTTAGTGGAAAAATAAGGCTAAAAGGTCAAAAAGGTCCTACGAGACAATTTGTGAAAAGCCCTCATCCTTCCCCCCTTCCCTCCCCCGCATCCACTGCCCTGCGCCGTCTACTCCGCCTGCTACACTTAAGCCGTGTACGTAACAAGACTTCGGGACATTCGGTTGTCGGTCAACATATTGGGGGTTTATTTCAGCACCTAACTTTCTTGGTACGTTTGGCCCGGCTCTAAGAAAAAAACTGATGTCTCAATATTAAGCCTGGGCCTTACATGTTTTCTGGATGGGTAATATATAGAACCATTCATGATCACATCTGCTTTTCCCTTACAAAATCAGTTTTGAGATACTTTTAGCAAAACGCTTACACACGGCAGGAACTACAATAGTAGGTTTAATTTGTGCAAACTTTGATAACATCGAAAAAAGAGAGAGATCGAGGGGAAGGAAAGACGCTTATAACTTTAAAACACAACAGAAACCTAAAGAACCTTACTCACCCACTTTACATTGTGCGCCTTTGTTGGGCAAGCAGCGTTGCGTTGTAGTGCACTCGAGAGAAGAATTAGAACAATTTGGTCAGGAAAATAAAAAAACTTCGAAGATCCTCGAAGAGGATTATCCTGTGAAAGTAAATGAATTTCGATCTGAAAACAGCGGAATACCTTGCTATTTCGAACACTTTTCTTTGAAGCGAAGAGGTGCTACATCTGCAGTGAATTCAAGAGGGAAATACAGTTTCTACGCGTGGTACTTAGTTGTTTGAACCTATAACTGGACCTTAATTAATAAGCAAGCAACCCATATTTCTTTTATACCTAAGCAATTCGCAATGGAAATAACAAGGCAAGATAGTTTAATTCGCTGCTTGCCCGGTTCTTGGTAAATACTGCAAGCGGTTAGGGATAAGCGACTGTAAAGTAAACCAAAGATAGTCTCGTGTGGCACGAGCAATACACAGTTGTAGTAGTAGATGAAATGCTCTTATTCTACGTTCCTACAATTTCTTCTTCAAGTTTACCAAGTCTTCAAACGTGTGTTGAATCCAAGAACAATTTCTTCTTGCAGTAAATAAACACAAGCTGACCTTCTGACACCTATAGTTTTCAACATTTCCAGACCAAGAATAAAAATGTCAC
>NC_090877.1:13452377-13464877 GCF_036669935.1 Montipora foliosa | reverse complement strand
ATTCAAGCCAAAGATCTCTAAAAAATCTATGAATCCTTGTGTCAATGAGGGTTTCTTTTAAGATCACGTGATCACAAGCCGATGATGATACCTCATGAAATTAAATAACTATTTTCTCATTTCCATTAAAACCCTGTCTGAGCATGCTTATATTGCATCCGTTCTTACACCTCGTATTCGATTAAAATTTCTTCATAAATATTTTAGGTCTCAATTCGTTGGCATTGGCTGTTAGATAAGAGACTAAATGAACGCCAAAAGGAGGTCATCAAGAGGATAGCTCTTCGGGAGTGGAACGCCCCACCCCTTGTGGTCTTTGGCCCATTTGGTACAGGAAAAACGTTCACTCTGAATCAAGCTGTCCGTCTACTGGTGCAGATGGACAAGTCACACAGAATCCTTCTTTGTACCCACTCAAATCGCGCAGCTGATATTCATGTGGAATTACTGCATAAGTACTTGACAGAACAGAACGGTACACCAGCAGCAAGGCCAATGAGAATATATCAACCTATGAGAAGGTATTCACCTTAACCTTAGTGTATGGATTATAATTTATTTGGCACTGTAAAGCGCATTTGGGTATTAGGAAAATGCGCTATAGAAATAAATTATTTATTATTATTATTATTATTATTATTATTATTATTATTAACAAATCGAAAGTGGTTCAGCGCTTTCTGTACTCATATCGATCGACAACGATATTCGTCATCACAGTGGTCCAAACATGACGCGTACAGCGTCGTCGAGACTCTTATCGACAACTGCAAATTAGCCAATCAGATTACGAGATTACAAGCTATTGTGGTAAAATTCACTTTATTAAAAACTGGATCATTGGATAATGCAATTCGAGAGTTTTGATTGGCTAAGCCATCTTGGGTTATGAGCCATTATACCATGATCTACAACAAACACGGCAAGCATACGCGTGATTTTTTGGGCCTTTTTATTTTCATTGTAGTCTAGTTTTCTATATTTTGGGGTCGTTTTTAATAAAACAATTATTCCGCTCACGCTTGTTGGATATGAGATGATTATAGCCAACTCGGCGCTACGCGCCTCGTTGGCTATCTATCATCTCATATCCAACGCGCGCTTATGGAATAATTGTTAAATAGCTTCAGAGATGTCCTCGGTGTTCCTTAAAGGGGCTATTGCAGAGTTTTTAGGGAAAATCTTGAGTTAATCACAAACAAGATGATTTTGAGCAAAAAAGACTTTTAACGAGGCGATTTGCCGCGGAAAACGTCGGGCCGACTTTTTTCAAGATTACCCAAATGCAATCAGTTTCAATCTTGTCCATTTGCGTCCATCCATGCCTATCTTTCCTTTTGCTGTATATCTGTCTTGTTGTTCAACAGTTTTAAGTGGTTCTTGAAAGGTTTCATTGTACTTTTTGGGCATTTTGGATGTCATGACACTACATGCTTTTGCAAGACATAGCCCCTTTAAAGATCTTGCGAGGGAAGTAGGTTAAGCCACATGTAATGTTGATGATAATACGTAATATCACTATTCCCAAATTTAGACTTTTCAGTCGTAAAGTTGGAATTCTTTTTCTGTCAAAACGCTCACATACTCTGCAAGTTAAGGGGAACGACTTCCGTTGACAATGAAGGGTCTATTTAACAATTAGACCCGTAGCGCGAAGGGTCGAATTGTTTTAGTATCACCCAACTAGTGGGACAGAAAAGGCAATAATGCAAGTTGAAAATATATTTATTTGGAAATAAAACGAAAGAAAGCGTCACGCTTTTCCCTACTCGATGACTTTTACTAATATTCCTCTAGTAGCGTAGCCAATCAAAATGCAGCATTTGCATTAGTTTACTAGTTGGGTGATACTGATAGAAAATAGAACTCAAAGTGAAAGAAAGAAATGTATATATTTGAAGTGCGTGTTATAGACGAAAGATAGAGATGACCCTCTCAAGTAACTAGACAATTCAAGCAATTGTCTCTTTAAATATAGACACCTGAAAGATTTAGGCGGCTTCAAAAGGGGATTCGAACCCATGACCTCTACGATGCAGGTACAATTCTCTATCAACTGAGCTATGAAGCGACACGGTTGAGAGCAGGTCAGTTTGATGGGCTCATTTGTTCCCGTGAATGATGGACTCAATGATTCCAAAATACTTGTTTTATAGATGTCCTAAATTTTCATTTTGGCGAATGAATATGTTCGTTACTTGCAGCCTATCATAGCTGCTTCTCTGTTTTGTAGCCTGGGCCCTTTCCTCGTAAGTCCGGAAACGCCATGCTTGACATACGATTTGCTGGTCTCAAAAAACAACGCAGAGTCTCACCATTTTAAACTTCCTCCTGTGAAAGGTACAGTCGACTTTGTGACGGGTGTAATGTTTTACCTCTGAGCTTGGTAGAGCATTGCACCGACATTGCAGAGGTCATGGATTCGAATCCCGTTGAAGCCGGGTGTCTATTAATTGACAATTGTTACATTGTCAAATTAAGTGCGAGGATCAAATCGTCGTTTGTTGACAATTTGAGCATTTTTTTCTAGATTGGAGACTGCATCCGAAGTAGCGAGAAATTACTGTTTGATCAAAAAGGGGGAGTTCAAGCTTCCTTCTCGAGATGACCTTGTTGAACATCGAGTAATAATCACTACTCTGAGTACATCTAAAGTGCTTCTAGACCTGCATGTTTTCCACGGTTTCTTCACTTACATTCTAATTGATGAGGCCGCTCAAGCACTTGAACCCGAGGCTTTGACACCGCTGGTCTTCGCTGGTCCTAATACAAAAGTTGTTTTTACGGGAGATCACATGCAGGTAACTGTTTAGTGTTTAGAAGATGGAACGGTAAACAATATTAGGATAAATCTGCTCAGGTTTAGGAAACAATTTTCGTGCGTCATTCACTTCTTGCCAACCCCTTCTCTTCAATACCCAACACACTTTGCGCAGCAAGAAAATGCACAGGACCGACCTTTTATTGGAAGAAGAATAACCTCAAGTTATAAAATAGCCTACAGACTAACATAACCTAAGATTTAGAACTGATAACGTGCGCTAACCACTCTTTTCTCTGCTTTCAGTCAAATATCTTTTCGGGTTGCCATCTGTGCGGTATTTGCTGTCATCATCTAGTATTACTTGAAATATCTAACTGGAAGTGTCAACTGGTTGGGTATTTATTCCAAAACAAGACTACTATTATCGACCATATATCCGCCCACCTCTTTCTTTTTTCAGATGAGCCCAGAGGTTTATTCACCCCAGGCAAGACAACTAGGACTGCAAAAATCCTTGGCAGAACGCCTGTTTGACCAGTACAGCGCAGAAGAAGAAGAACATTTAAGGCGGCAATCCAATGTGTTGTTTCTAACTGAGAATTATCGCTGCCACGAAGAAATTCTCAAGTTTCCTTCGTACAACTTTTATGGTGATAAACTGATTGCTCGAGGTTGTGAAATGCAGCCAGCACACCCAAAGTACGGTCCTTTGCTGTTCTTTTCGGCGCGCGGAAGGGAAAAGAAAGAGCACGATAATTCCTATATCAACCTGTCCGAGGTTGATGAGGTCGTCAAAAGAGTGAAAGAAGTTGCAAACAACTGGCCTACTCGTGAATGGGGCGAGAAGAAGTTATCTGAGATCGCAGTTCTATCCTCCTACCGTTACCAGGTGAGATTATGAATTTTTTGGGAACTTTTCCCTGACCGCAGATATTGCATGAGTTATGAACTCCATGGCCAGCTAACGACCGTAAATAATACGGCTGCACGCGCACATTTAATTAAATATGTCTCAGCTTATTTTTTTAATTCCACGAATCTCCAGTTCATACCTTCACACTCACGCTTTTACAGCCAAAGTGGACAATGCATAAATGTACGCATATATAAATGCATAGATTGATAGATGGATGGATGTTGAACGAACAAACAAACGATTGAATGAACGAGCGAACGATCAAACGAATGAAGGAACGAATGAACGACGTCTCGTAAATATTAAAACAATTTATTTGTCATTTAAAGGTCCAAGCTATTCGAAATAGACTGAGAAAGGAAAGAGCTTTTACGGATGTGAAGGTGGACACAATCCATAATGTCCAAGGTAATGCGAGCACGCAGATGTTCATACTTCTTTGTCAAGTTCGAAGACAATAATTTACTCCATTTTGACCGACTAACAAATTGGACTGTCAAAATTAAAAATTTACGTGACCAAACTAATACTAAAGAGATTAAGCATCGGGCTTACGTGACACGGCAAAGGCGAAACGGTGTGCTGTTGCTTGTCATAAAAGAATGAAAGTTATGTTATTCTCTCTTCACCTGATGCTAAATCTCTTCACTGAATCAAATATGCCCTGTGTTATTTTCCTTACTTATTTTATAACAGGGGAGGAATTCCGAGTGCTTTTTATTAGCACTGTCCGTACATTTCACACCTGCAAGCCACAGGAGCAGGAGCTAAAGGAAAGTGGAGTTGATCGACAATTGTACTGGGAATTTTTGACTGATCCAAAATTATTGAACACAGCGGTCACAAGGGCGAGATGTTTGGTGGCCGTTGTCGGTGATCCCGTATCGCTTTGTACCGTTGGAAACTGTCGCATCATTTGGAAAGATTTCATAAAAAGATGCAATCAAAATGATGGACTCTATGGTACAACAATGGCTCAACTTGAGACCGAAATAAACGCCGCCATCGCCAGCATTCAGCTCAACCCAGATGCACAGTCGTTTGTTCCAAAATGTTCATCAATGCCAGCAACAAGAGGTGACTCCAGCCCATGTGAAGAACATAATGCTTTCAGTTGTCAGGAAGCTGTTGAAACAACTGGAGATGAAGAAAATGGTTCAAATATTCTCCAGGAAAGAAAAGAAGAAGACAACGAAATAGATGTTGAGCAGAATAAGCAAGACTGGTCATGTTCCACCATGGCTGCCAACGAGCACGAACAAGGAGTAAAAGGGGAAAAGACTGAAGTCCAAGATGAAGAAGAGGGAGAGAATGAGGCTGAAAAGAGGAATCTAGAGATTGAGGACCTCCAAGATGACTTTATCGATGATGAGACTTTGCTTCCCAGAGATATAGATGAAATCATTTTAGCTTATGTAAGAGAGTGCGAAAGGACCAAACAGCAAGACGATGATAGGAGAGGAATGTTTCAAGATTCTGAATTTCCACCACTAGAAGCTTCCAGATCCCAAGCCGTCAGAGTACATTCCTCTCAGAAGGTGCAGTATCCATCTTTTAAAGGCGTGGGGGAATTGACAGATCTGTGCCCTGAAATCCGGGTTGTCAACGGTCGAGTTGAAGTGCGTCTTACAAACCTGGGCCTTTACAAGTCTCCCTCTGAAAGGGCTCAGCGAATTACAGCTTCTGCAAAGGAGCAGGAATTCTTAGATCCTTCTGTCCTTTGGGAACTTCTACGAAAAGAACCTCAAAAGTACATTGTCTGCAATCTTCGTTTAAGTCCTGATAATTCCCAATTAGGATATGCGGAGGTTGAAGACACAACAACTCCGGACATCCAAATCAAGGGAAGAGTTCGCCAGGCCTTTGACAGAGACAAGATCGTTTTAGAGCTTCTTAATCCTATCAAGACAGATAGCTCAAAGGTAGATGAAAATGAGCCAAAGATCCAAGGAAAAATCGTTGGTAAGTGCTAATTATTTCACGAGACTAAACCGCCGATAGAAAATTACCAAAAATCAATTTGAGTATTAGGAACGCACATTAAGAGGGACACTAAGAAACGAGTTGCTATTACCGGATGATACCTGAAATCGACTATCGCTGAAAATTAGCATGAGTATTTTAATATACAGGGCCGTAATAATGTAAGGTCTGTGTAAGACTTAAGTCCTTACTTCTTTGTGAGATGCAAGTGGGAAGAATATTTTAAACTTAAGAGCAGACACAGATACTTCATCAACCGAGCGTTAAACATTTCATTTCTTGTATGTTCTTGAGCAACTAAAAGGAAATTTTCTGGCTTTTAATGACTTCTTGGAACATTTCACCGTAAAAGAGAAGTTATTCGTTCTTCTTTCGATTTGACAAATGACATGCGAGAACGTCAAAACGTCACCCGCACCTGATTTTTAAATACGGAGTAAGGGTTGACGGTCACCCATGGACCATGGACTCTAAGCCGGTAGCCTCGGAGCTAACATTATATATGAGATAATGATTAACGGGTCATGAATTTCTTGTTAACAGGGGTTCTAGAACACATCATAAGTCCACATGAACGCCAATTCGTCTGCACTACAAATTACGAAAACCCTACCGTAATGGTGCCCATCAACAAGTCGGCCACAAAACTGGTAAATCTTACAGATAGGGGATGTGAAGGTATACCGATCTACAAGAAAGATCAAAATGACAGAGCCACTAAGGTCAGAATATTGAAAAAAGAAGATGTACTCAGTGGAAAGTTCCTGTTTGTTGTGAGATACCTTCAGTGGAGACGAGATTGCCGCTACCCTTTGGCAATGGTAGTTAGGGAATTGCCTCGAGGAGAAGACTTGAAAAGTAGCATGCAGATTTCGTACGCCGAGCGTGGAATTAGGAGGGCTTTCAGAAAAGATACGTTGAAATATGTGACGGAAAACTTTCCATCCAATTGGTCCATTCCTAAAAAAGAGTACTCCAGTCGCCCTAAGGTTGGCGAAGCCTTTACTATCGATCCTCCGAAGTCTTTGGATCTGGATGATGCCCTGACCATAGAGGAAATCTCCTTATCCACCTTTCTAATAGGAATCCACATTGCGGATGTCAGTTTCTTTGTTCAGCCAGACTCTCCCCTTGATCAGGAAGCATTCTTGCGCTGCACATCATATTACCCTGGTGAAGAAGAAGAAAACATTCCCATGCTGCCACGAGAGCTAAGTGAAAATCACTGCAGTCTTTTACCAGAAAAGGATCGTCTGGCAGTGTCTGTTTTCGTGACGCTCGACGAGGAAGGAAGGATCACCAAAGAGCCAAACGTGAAACGCACGATCGTCACGTCTTGCTGTCGCCTGAATTACACTGAAGCTCAAGGAATCATAGAGAAAAGGGAAGAGAACATCAGAAACGTGCCTATAAATATTCCAGAAAAGATCAGGCAGTTAAGCTCACTCGCCCAGAAAAGAAGACGTGAAAGGTTGGGAGACAGTGCTTTTGATCACTGGCAAAACGAAGGGATTGAAGAAAGTTTTGAGGCACATGAAATGATCGAGGAAATGATGCTTCTAGCCAACGAGGAAGTTGCAAAGATTCTTTCAGAAAAAAACTCCAACTTGGCGCCTTTGAGAATTCAGCTGCCTCCCAAGGACCAAAAACTGGGTGAATGGATCGAGAAGCACCGTAAATGCGCGAGATTATCATTTCATTATGCAAAGGTCTTGCAGGGGAATTCACAGTCCCTTGAGCTACTGAATTCTGAGAAGACCGCTTTCAAAATCCAAAGCTGGGTTTGGAGTGCAATTTATGAGGCTGTGGTGTCCTGTGACATCGCCAAGGTTTATAAACTGATTTGCAACGAAGCGAACCACCCTCAACTTGCGGCAGCACGATCCCATTTCCGACGGATTCAGTCCGGGGCGAAGTTTGTCTGTGAAGGTGACACGCCCCCTGCAAATATTCAGCACTATTCACTCGGTATGCGATCTTACACACAGTTTACGTCCCCAATCAGAAGATACATGGATATCGTAGTCCATCGTCGTCTTCTTGGTTTGCAGTCGGGTAGCCCATATGGTGGAAACATGTCAAAGGATGAGATTTCAAAAGTTTGTCGCCGCTCCAATTACATGCACGAAAACTCGCGTAAATTTGAAAGGGATTGTAAAAGAATACGTATGGCGTCAAGGCTTCAACAGCGTTGCCAGGAAACGCGTGCTTTTATTGAATCAATTGATCGGAATTCCACAAGTCTTCATATTTTAAAGCCAGAAGACGATCACCTCGCAGGGAAACAAAAGCGGTTGCTCCTAAGTCACCTCAACCCGGTGGAGCTAAAACAACAGGAAGACCTCGATGTCATTCTTAAGTGGAGGTTTAGAAAGTACAAAGCACCAGATTCCAACAGCTCTTTTAACGGGGAAGGTGACGAAACCTACTGTCACACTCAGGATTCGGTACTGGAAATCCCTTCCGATGATTGGCTTCGTATTATGGATGCTGTTAGGTCAAACGAAGAAAGCAGTCTTGCAACCATAATCAAGCAAATTGACGCTCGTCTGAAAATCACGTCTCCATTGCATGAAGTGGAAGAACCTCAAAAACCCGCATTTTCTGACAAAGTCGGGCCTTACAAGCATCCTCATTTCGGCGACTCAGATTCTCGGTTTCCCAGCGATCCAAGCGCTCATTATTATGAGAAGACCTTGGTAATGAGAAAATACGATTTCTTCCCTGTGCAACTCTGCCCTCATATGATACGAGGAATTCTGGTGCCTGATATTCAGTTGTTCAAGGTAAACCCCCACCTTAATATCTGTATCGAACACCGAAGATACCCACGCGAATCGTTTGCACATACAGCTAGGCACCAGGCGTCTAGAGAGCGGTATGAAACGATTGACGAGTACATTCAGGCTTGGAAGCCTGTTCTTGCTATGGAAGCCGCCACAGGGGCTGTCAAGGAGAATGACGGGTTCGTCATTGAACAAGTTAGCATTGAATGGAAGAAGGAGAAAGGTGTTCTCCATGGCACAGTATCTCTTCCAGGGTCCTATTGTCGTCATCGTCAACTGGAATTTCATCCTGGGGATCTGGTGTGTGCTCGTGTCCCTTATTCCAAAACGGAAACATCGGCTTCCAGTGAAGATAGAGATAAGGTGAGTTACAGCCAGGTTACCGCACACATCTTAACGGATGACTGGGTACTCAAATCGAGCCTTTTTTATATTGCACTTCATCTCCTAGTCGGGTATTATTTAAAGGTTAATGCGTAAAAACCAGGATTGTGAATAAATAATCATCACATGTTTTAGTCTCTGCTTTGAACAAGTTGTCCCTCGATCGCTTTGCCGTGCAAAATGTGGAAGCTATAGAGGGTTTGCGTTTTCATTTTATTCGTTTGTTTTTATTTTCGCGTCGCTTGCTACACGAATAATTAGGGGGCTTAATTAAGCAAGGGCGACCAGGACAACTACTTGATCGCCATGAAACAATAGACTTAATGAACAAAAGCAAAGGCTCTGCACGCCCTGCAAGACTTAGTGCGTTTTATAATTACAAGTTGGTACATATCTTAGTCGTTCTCGTTCTGACAACGACAAAAATTGACCAAATTTGTGGTTATGAGGAGGCCGCGAGCACCTGACGATGAAGTCTCAAATTCCTCTCCAAACATCCACACCGTTTTGTTTCTGGAATGTTGATACACACTTTCCATGCTGAACGACTTGCAGTTATAGCAAAATTATTACAAAAACGGGAAAGGATATTTTTTTACAACGTTCTCGTAGCCGTCGTCGTCGTCCTTCCTTAAGGCGGCGAAATACGAGACACAAAAAACCCTAAACTTGGCGCGCAACATTGTTTCGTTGCAAGTTTGGGTCGATGTCTCCCGTTTTTCACCTTGCATGATCAACTTGTCGCGCAACAGAAACATTTGTTGCAGGTTGAAGAAAGTTGTTGCGAAAAGTAGAGCGCGGGTCTACTCTGAGCAACAAACTTTGGCTTTGTTGCTCGTTTTTCATCAAGCTCACAACTTGTCGCGCGACAAATGTGCTCGTGTACTAGCAAATCAACCAATCAGCGTCTTGCATTTCTTTAACCCGCAACAAATGTTTTGTTGCGGCTCAAGTTGATCACCCAAGGTGAAAAACGCGAAACATCGACCAAAACTTGCAAGGAAATGATGTTGCGCGACAAGTTGAGGGTTTTTGTATCTCGTCTTTCGCCGTCTTTAAGGACCTTTAAGCAAGGCTTACGACGACGGCTAAGAGAACGACAAAACAATAGGTTTAATTACAGAAATCAACAGTTATGCACGCCCTGCACGTGCGTTTTACATTTTGATAAATTTCTTTGCCGTTCTCGTCTTGACAACGACGTGAAATGATCAAATTTGAGGTCACGTGGTGGACGAGTGCACCTGACGATGAATTTTCAATGTTCTCTCTCGACTTAGAGTAATCGCAAAAATATTACAGTAATATAATATTTTTAGACAACGTTCTCGTTAGCCGTTGTCGTCGCCTTGCTTAAGGGCCCACAGACGGATTTTTCGAGCGTTGCTAAGCAATTGAAATGTTACTTCCGGTGACTGACATCATCATATCGTGAACTGGCCAGAAAACCCTCTCACAAGCACAAATCACCGCACAAACTATTGCTTGCATCGAAGGTTTTTCTTCGCGCTTCCTCGCGCTCGTTTTCAGATCAACTGCGCATACGTAAACAAACTGACTTCCGGTTTGAGAAAAAGCTAAATTTCCGGCGATCTTTAAATTGAACTTTTTTTTTGTTTGGCATGTTCCCCCCCCCCCCCCCCCTCAAATACAGACTATTGCCTAGCATTATTTTTTCAAATCATCTTTTTTGAAAATGTTATGGGTATTTCAGTATCGTTTATTTCTTTAAAAAGAACATTTTTTAAAATAAAAAGGAAACCATGCTTGGCTGGATGCAAAAACGAATACAAATTATCAAAATATTTTAAGCAAAAGCCGATCGGCTTTTGCTTAAAATATTTAGTTTCTGAACTTGAAATAACGCCGATCAGATCAAGCCACTGATCCAACGTACACCGACAGGAAAATTGTCCACGGTTGCTTGCTTCGAAACTCACAAATTATCAAACCACTGATTAAATACCCGAATTGCGTAGCATGTAGGCAAATTTAGAACTTTCTTTTATTGGTCACGTGACCATGGGTGTGGCATGATGACGTCATATTTAGGGTCATTGGTTTAAGTTGGAAACTGACCAAAATTATGCCAAATTCTCTCAACTTACCTTACCATTACATCCTTAGCAACGCAGGCCCCCAAAAAAGGTCAGTAGGCCCTTAGTTATAAGGTTACTATTAATAGTAACACAACACAAGGTAAAAAACTGTAGGGGGCATCAGAAGTAACTATTTGATTAGGGGTGGAAACTTTTCATATAATATAATGCAACTCTATATTCACCATGATTTAAAAGAAAATCATGTACGGGAATGATTAAAAATCACAAAGGTAGCAACTGCAAATCTAGTATGTTAAAAATTTAGTCAAGTCGTTTATATTTCTTTTTGTCTTAATTGTCGTGAGCGACTGACGATTTCTCTCTCGAGATGGGAAAGGGCTACAAAGTAGTATGAAAAGGGACTTCCCGTAATCTACTTTTCAGTGGTCTGTATTTCCTTGGAAGCTAAAAATTGATATTTACGATGTGTACAATATTTTAGTGACATTTTTGCCTATTTTTTCAGATGTCTAGAAACTGCTGCGATGAACATCAACGCGGTTCTGACTTCTGGGTAGGACACTGCATTATTAAAGAAGCCCTAGAAGCAAAGAAAAAGGTTAAAATAACAATGAACCTGCACCAGGCGTCTTCAAAGGAACCAGACGGACTTATCGACGGTAGCGGTCACAGGGGTACTCTTGAGATTATCCACCGAATTCTTCCTCAAAGGTACAATGTAAGCCCACTGAATTGGGGTGATAGGCACTTTAAAGGGAACATCCACTCTGACTAATGAGTAATTGTAAACCGAATAAAATAATGTTTGCAATCAAATTTGATCGACAATTTTCTTAAAAAAAAGTGCTGTGTCGAAGAAAAGTGAATTTTAGTATCACTTACTTTCACTTTCAAATTGCCGGGCGCCGCCATCTTGAATAATTGCGACGTGTTGTGGTTGCCCTATCATTTAAACAACAGGGCAACCACGACGTGTTACAATTATTCAAGAAGGCGACGCCTGGAAAATTTGAAAACCAAACTGAGCGTTTTTGAAATTTATAAATTTCAGATGCAAACGCTTTCATTGGAAAAATTGGGAACAATTTCTATTGTAAAAAATATATTCTGTGGTTTTAAGTTATTTTCTTGTTTTAGTGGAGGGGTGGCAGAGACACGCTATTTTATGAATTAAAGCAATACTCTAGAAGCTTAAATACCCTAACGTCTTTTCGTCAATAATGACGACAAAACAATGGTAAAGCTTCGTTACCAAGAAACATCTTAGTGCGCTGTAACCATTTTTCATTACCTGCAGTTTTGGATGGCTAATGGCTTAAAATTTGACAAAGTTACCTACACTTTGGAGGAACTTAAATAATTTGTATCAAGTCAAGTCAAGTAAAGTCCTATTATTTCAAGGAAGAGGGCTTACTACCAGAACACCGGGATTAAAAATATCAACCTGCCTTTGGGTGTGCTTCTAAGAACAACGGGCAATAAGCTAATAAGGAACTATAACAAATTTGGTGACATCATGATGTAAGCCTTCTGCCTAAAAGAGAACTCTGCACCTTTCAACATATTTTAAGCGCCCCTGTGATCAAAAAAATCACTTCCCTTTT
>NC_090877.1:13442377-13447377 GCF_036669935.1 Montipora foliosa | reverse complement strand
TCATGCATTTGTATTGGAAAGCGTCCAGCTTCTTTGCTTCTGTTTTCGTGAGTTTCCATGCTTCGCAGCCATACATCAAAACTGCTCTGACAATTGTTTTGAACAATTGAACTTTCGTCTTCCTGCTAATTTCGTTACAGTCCCAAATTCTTCGCAGCCTGTAGACAATTGTCTGGCTTTACTTAGTCTCTGTTGTATGTCTTTGGTCGCCACGCCTTCTTTATCCAGCAGTGCACCTAGGTACTAGGTTTCCTTCATCAGCTTTGAATTGTTATGGCGGAATCTCACAAAACGCTTCAGGCATTAATTTGTGACATTTTGTTTCCGTGCGGAGATTGGGTGACTTCGAACGCGTAAGAAAAACTTCAAATTAGGGAGAGGCTTGTGAAGATTTGTCAGTTTTAAAAAAATGTCTGTTGTCGAGCGCGCGCAAGATGATGCGTTTGGTACCGGGGTTGGGTAACGGTATGATTACCGGTATGTTGCGAAAAGCAATATGCCACGTCAATATTCTAACATGGCCCCAAGGCTTTCAGGACAAACATCCATATTTGGTGTTGTCTTCTTTGTATCCAGTCTCTTTTGGGAATTTAGAGACAAAAGAAACTTTAAAAATTTACAAAATAATTATCCCTAAAGCCTCAGAGCAAGTAAGAATATTGATATATCGAACGTGGCCTATTTGAGTAAAAAAAAATATTTGCAAAAGACGCACAAAAGTCTCCGACTGTCGCTAGAGTATTCGAAAACAAATTCTGCGAAGATGAAAAAAAGACTAACGACTTCTTTTTGTGCTTGCACTGTTTGGTTTTGTGAAAGCTGCTTTTGCACAGCGCGGAAAGGCCTAGGAACGAGTTTAAGCCGAAAGTGTTACGCAATGTAGGTAGCGGGTCGCGTAAGGGATGACAACAGGAGACAACTCAGAA
Organism: Montipora foliosa; assembly: GCF_036669935.1. Taxonomy (NCBI): domain Eukaryota; kingdom Metazoa; phylum Cnidaria; class Anthozoa; order Scleractinia; family Acroporidae; genus Montipora; species Montipora foliosa. The sequence goes on along the minus strand of NC_090877.1, from coordinate 13,446,451 downwards.
GACAAAGGGAAAATAGTCATTCTTTATATTCTTTTATTTACTCTCTTCCCACTCAACAAGATTTTGTGCTCAAAATGGTTACGTATATATCAGGATAGAAATTGCCCTACCCCTACCCTCTAAGCTGGGATGACAGCATTGCGTGACAAATAAATGACGAACCGCTGCAAAGTATTCAAGGTCAAGCAGCAATCGTTCAGATGTGGTAGTATTTTGGTGCTGTGCGAAGTAAGCAACTATCCACAAATGACTCAGCCGTTGCTGAGTTAGATGCAGTGGCGATCAGTTGCGCCGAAATATGGTATTTGACCATTAAATACAATGACAGTTGGCGATGTAGATCAGAAATTGTGTAAACAGAAGGAAACTGTACTGCTCTATATGTGCCGAATGGCGGGAAAAACACGTTAAATCGGCTTTTGGATCTGCCTTATGCAGCAAATAAGGTTAGAACATTTCGAAATTATCATCTCTGTGTCTTTTTCAACTTAATATGGGTCAAGTCATGTGGCGCATGCTAAAATGTATGGGTAACCAGTCAATTGATATTTGACGACGGAAGGGCAAATATTTGCATTTTTAACGTACTTTGAAAAGCTCTCGCGTCGCTCACAATCATTTGCCCAAAGAAATTTTTACAGGAATCTGTAGACCATTCTTCTACGATTCAACCAGCAGAAGCTTAGTCCATTTGAAGGTTTCGCACGTGATGAAAATTAATTATATTTACGAAGTACTTTTAAGTGAATGAAATACATGTCTTCGAAATTTAATCATTTTCCACCCAAAACGACAGCACAACATTCACTAAAATCGACCAAGCACACATTTAAACACTGCACAAAAATATTTGAGTGTTCTAAAGACGGACGAATAATGTCGTTTTGCATGCGAGACTCTCAAAGTTGTTTAATAAAATGGTGCGTGACATGGCCATTTTAACGGAATTTGGTAATTTGCATATTTCTCTCAAATAAAAGGATATTTTGCCGAAAAAACTGTCCAGTAGTTATTGTCATGCCCTAGCCTATCTACCATGAAAATATTAGCCAAATCGAATTTTCGACCCTTGCCGCGAAATTAAGAATTTGTCTGATTTTTACAGGCAGCCACTCTTAAGTCTTATTCATGGACCATTAATTAGATTTCAAAGAAAGGAATAGAAAAACTTCACATCACACTCCGCCAAGGTATTCGCTTTTCTAGGTTTTACGTTATGCTAACAAAACTGAGTTTTCCCCCAAAAATTTAACATCTTTTCCTTTCACATTTTACAGAAAAATTTGGGGCCGAAATCCCTTGCAACTTGTCTTTGAGACAATATGGCTTTAAAATATTAAACCAGTTTCAAGAGGCTGCCGTGAGGGAGGCACTGTCCAAGCCATTTACTCTTATTCAGGGTCCCCCAGGTTAGTCAAACGTGTTGTGCCTTTAAAGTTGGTGGTAGAAGGAAAAATTTACTTGACATGGTTAGTCCACGATCACTTGGAATCCCGACTACAGATACAGTAATTGATGGACCAAACCCCGCGACTAGACTTGAAAACCGCTGAAGTGAGTTGCGAAGTGCAGTCGGTGAAGCGGGAATTCATGGTGTTTCATTTATTGGTACAAAAAAAAAAAAAAGAAAAACGTTCACTCAAGGAAGGAGATTGTTGTCACCAAACGGTCATCTTACTATCAGGCTAGGAGTTCTTTGTTATTGATTCGAGTTGCAAACTGAGCGGATAAAAGGCACACCAACTCGACAGTGAACATTGACAGGGCATCCTATTGGCCGGTAAAACAATACGCCAGAGAGAAGGAAGGGAACTGACATCTAGGCTTAACTGTCAGTCGACCAACAATAGCCCGACTTCGTTGACCAATCACATCAACGACCATCCAGTGTTTCTGCCATCTACTGAGATTGCACAAATCATTTGAGTGTGAAGGTAACTTCTGCTCAGGTTTCAAAACAGACTGTCATTCAATGACATCCTAAACAGTCCTTATCCGATCGTACTTTACTTTATCATGAATGTTCCGTTACTTTTAAATTAAAGATTTTGCTCTTTTTATTGCCAAGGAGATTCGAGTTGACATCATGTGCGTTTCATTCAATCAGGTACTGGTAAAACAGTCACTGGCGTACACATAGCTTACTGGTTCTCAGAAAGAAATAAAGCTTCGAAATCGTACAAGATTTGGGAAAAAGGCCAAGGACAAACGGAAGAATCTCCTAAGGCACCACCTCAAGTAATTTACTGTGGGCCGTCAAACAAGGCTGTGGATGTCGTCACCGGTAAGTTGTGCTTCTTCAGTTTGCTGTTAAAGGGAGAGAGTAACACGGTATTGCGCATGTTCTGGCCATTGCGAATGTCACCGTTTATAAGCCAGTCGGAAGCGTACGTGTAAAAATTTCTCGTTTATAACAATCACTAATGAGCTAGTGGTTGAGCAAAATTTTCACACGTACGTGTAAAATTCTCCTCGAGAATTATAACGTCACTTCTGATTGGCTTATAAACTGTCACATTCGCCACGGCTACAGCATGGGCAATACTGTGATACAATCCCTTTAAAAAAGAACTCGGCATTCATTTTATTTTAAAGCTCAGCAGTGTATTTAAATGAAATCAAAAATTTTCAAAATGAAAGTAAGCCCTTTAAAAATTTGTACATTTATTCAACGTTTAAACTAATGCAATTTACAGTTCCTAAAGCGCTTCTTGAGTTGGTGGGTCAATTTTTCATGATCAGCAAGAATCTTTCTTAACCTCAATGGTAGTGAACCATCGGAAGAGATACGAAATATCAGTAATACAGGTGTTTAAGCGCAACGTGATTACAGTGCAGATTGACGTTAGGTTCTTGTCATAATGTTATGTTACATACTTACGCCTTATGATTGAGGAATCCAAACATTTCGTGAACTTTGAAATCCGCGAGACATCGCGAGATCATATTAAAGAATGCTTGATTCATTGTAATTCTGTCTAATTCTCTCAATACACAAACCGACATTACAAATAGGAGTTCACCAGCAATCACGTCTCCCTATATATATCCTTTCAACGAGCGACATAAAACGTTACATTTTTTTTAATTACAAAATTATTTACAATACATATTACTTACAATGCTGATCGTAATACTGACAAAACTACTTACAACCCTACCAAAAGAAAGAGTATCAACATCACCACAATGTAACCAAAACACCAAGAGATTCCGAAGACCAGCACAATTGACAATTGTGCCTTAGAATCTCTTTTATTTTACCATAACGCCGTATGTCAAGTTCAGTTTCATATTTCAAACGCGCCGTAAATTTAAACCATTAATATTTGGATTCCCTTGGTTCCTTCTGCAGTTCCAAATGTAAAGCTTTGCGATAAGCAGGAGATAATTAAGTAAGGGGCATGGCTAGACGTTACTTGCTTCTTTCGCAGTCTTGCTTCGTTTGATTAGGCTTGGAAGGCAGTTGCTGCCTGTTATTCCTTGATCCCGGTTACGTGTGTGATTTTTTCATTCGTTGAATCTTGAACATCTTACAAGAACGTGCGTCCCGCCATATAATGGTGTCGCAGATATTTTGCATTTCGGCTGTGAGTTCCTATGTATTGACTTGAGCGTGTCTCGATGCGTTGCCTCTACATTGCGATGTTTGGATAACTTTTGATTCTGCTGTCGTAAAACATCGACACCTGACCAACTTGAAAGAAACTGTTCTGTTGTTGTTATTGTTGTTGTTTTGTTTGAATTTAATGACAACTGATGCGCAGGTCTTAAAAACCTTCTCCTTTTATCCTTTCCTTTCTTCTTTATCTTGTGAAGATTGACGTTTCAAAGCAAGGAGTCTAGCAGTTATTTTGCTTTTACTCCGCGTCTGAAACATGCTAAAAAAGACCTGCTTTTTAGCTAAGGCAGCATACACTTTGAATTATTGTCCACGCGAGCGCGTTTACTTTTTGCGGAGTCCGTGTTAAAAAACCTTTAAACCGCATCTGATTACCACCTCAACAAAATTCATGCCCGAGTCTACCCCACGCTTAGATCGGTACACTTCCGGCCGGATCAGGAACCGGGGTT
>NC_090877.1:13427377-13437377 GCF_036669935.1 Montipora foliosa | reverse complement strand
AATCACTGAGCCTGAGGCGAATAATTGTTTTAGTATAAATACACAGGTGATTATTTCAAAAAAGAGAAAAAAAAAAAACATTTCAACGCGAAATCATCTTCACTTACAGTGGCAAAACGACTACTGGCAGCCATTTTGTCCGTCGAGGTGATTATCGGCTGATAATCCGAGATAGCGAGCCAATGAGAGCGCGCCATTTTGTATAATCACCTGTGTATTTATACTAAACACAATTATTGTAAGCAGAAGTAATAAACAGATAACTAGACTGATATTAACAAAATTTTTTAAAACAATAAAAATATATGGATAGTAATTACACACCTTAATGTACCTGGCAAATTGAAGTTTCAACATCCCCCACGGGCATACCCCGGGCATTTGACTCCTTTCCCTGCCCGGGAGATGGAATTTGATCATCTTAGTCTTCCCGGGGGCGGGGCATTTGATCACCACTCATAGGGGTGGGGAATTTGATTGGTAGCCTCGATTTCATGTTACGTTTCCACGTGGGTTGATAAATCATGGCGGAGACAAAGTTAGATGCATTCAAAGCTAAAGATTCCGCATTCGTGGCTGATTGGTTGAAAAGCAAAGGCCGAGAAAGCAGAAAGCAAATCGTTATCTTTAAAAAAGTTACGACATTTTTTAATTTCCAAGACATGTTTCGATGTTACGAACATCATCGTCAGTTACAGAATATTTGAAAACCCGTTAGGACTGTACAACAACTAGGCGATTCATGCATAATTGATTATGATTAAGTGACAAGAATTACATATTTGAGTGAGTTACAGAGTGTTTGAATGAATGTAGAGCCTAAAGCGTAAGTGTCAGGTTGACGTGATGAACTTGTTGGTTTAAATTAGGCTTTTCCCATATTGAGTTTAAGTTGAAATTTATTAGGGGCGGAATCAAGGATATCCAAACAATCATTCAGTCAATTTGACTGGTACATTAAGGTGTGTAATTACTTGTTATCCATGTATAACACAAGACTGATAAGACAAACTATACCCTGAAGATAATCAGGTGCTCATGATCACACGCACCTTCAAAACCTTAAAATGAAAATAAAAGCATGTTAAATGGAGACAGATAAAAATTGAAATTTTGAGCAGTGATCGTCGCACTCATCTGTACAATTTAAGCAACTGTTCCTTATTTAAATGCACCTGAAAAATCCAGGCGGCTTCAACGGGATTCAAACCCATGATCCTCTGCGATACCGATGCAATGCTCTAATGCTGGCGCAAAAAGTCAACCACGCATTAGTATTCCTTACCCTCTGTGGCGTTTTGATTTGACAGTCAGAAGAGCCACACAGAAGACTAATACAATATTCCAATGTGCTTGTCATAAATGCATACAACAATTTCTCACCTCATTCTCTAGATAAATCAAGTGAAGCTATGATCCTCGCAGTTATGAATGCAATCTTTGCAATTGCGCAAAGAAGCCCGAAAAATTCAGGACTTCAACTACCCCGTTTAAGTCCTGAATTTTTCGGGCTTCTTTACGCAATTGCAAAAATTGCATTCATAACTGCGAGGATCATAGCTTCACTTGATTTCATATCCGCAGTTCATATATGATCCATTTCATATATCATTTTATCGTTGCTCTAGATAAATATTCCCTTGTATGTCACTTGTTATATAAATAGACTGTTACAATCACGGGTCTCATGGAGATTTGTTATCACTTTGAAAAAATTCTCTTTTGATATAGTTGTTTAAAGTAAAAAAAAAAAACAAAAATAAAAAACAAAACAAAAAATAACAACGGCAGTAGACTAACAACCTTTGTGGCATGATTATGGTGATGCAGCAAGAATCCCCCTACAAGAAGGCGTTCCTCTCCACTAACAGAAATAATAATCTAATCCAAGAGTTGGGGAGCATATCGTAGGCTTTCTTGGAGTCCACACTAATTTTCTCTTCTCCCGATAGCTTATCTTCAAGATATTTGTACATACCGTCTGATTACATTTCTGTCTGTAATTTCCACGCGAGTGGTAGGCAAGATCTTGCTGTCTGCCTCAATATGAATGCTGTGCTTAATTAAGCAGATTTCTGTAAAGTTCTTCAACTCTATCGAATTCCGAGTTGTTCTACAAAGTCCTTAGACTTCAATGTGATGGACCCAAAGGCACCAATTACCACTTGCATCTTCCGAAGTCGAGCCAGCTCCATCTTCAATTCTGAATAACCGTTATCTTGTCAAGTTGATTTCTGGCGATCTTGTGCAATTACCTGGGATGACTTTGTCATCTGTCACTGATCGTCTTCCTGATAAGGAACCGCTACATCAGGTTGCCCGTGTTCGATGACAATCTGTTTGGCAGTCATAGTCCTAGAACAGCTTAGACTCAGCTGTTTACTGGCCTTCGTTTTACGGGACATGTTCGAACAACTTATCAGCTACAGTGTCGCTCTATACTGGTTTGAACTAGTAACAACTTGCTGATTATAAATCGAACTTCTCAAGGGCCGGAAATTCGTCTTTTTCTCTTGACGTTTCCTGCACGCACTCCCTTCATGAAAAGCATACAGACTCCCTCTAGATGCCCCGATTTTGCATACAAGACTGAAACTGACGACCTAAGATCACTAAACTAGATTGAAACTTTCTGTTTCAGAGTATCTAATGAAGATTCCAAGCTTGGTATTTCCAAGCTTGAAAATTCTGCGAGTCTACAGTGATCAAGTCGAGCAAAAGGAATTCCCTATCCCTAACACTCTGAAGCCAGCAAGAACTACACGTAGTGATGACGAACTCAAGATTTCCAATGAAAAGGTCAGGTCAGTGTCCCTTCATCACGTGATACGCAGTTCTCGTTGCCCGTTTGGGCAAGAGCTACGACAATTTGAAGAGGGATTTGCCACGCAAAGAAGGAGAGGTAAAAAGATTGGCGAAGAAGAGGCTAAAGAGTATCGCAAAGTAAGTAAAACAAGACGACTATAAGGGCGTTTCCGTGGTACGCACAATTCGGAAAATGGCTAACATTTACCAGAAAGACGAGTCTTTTGTTTTAACTAGCAGTTATTTGTTTTTAGTAATAGATGAAATATGAGTGGGAGACCTTTATACGCATTTAAAACGACGAGCCGCAGGCAAGCCGTTTTAAAGCCCATAAAGGTCGGACGCGAGTCGTGTATGTTACTTGTAAAATCAAACAATAGATTGTGTTTGTTGTGTCAACATAATGAGCTGTCCCATAGGAGCCCATAGGGCGTGGAGCTGTCCCATAGGATTTTGCAAATATTCAGCATTGAATTTAGCAATTCATTTTCATAGAGCTTTAGTAGTAGAAGCATTGCTGGTCGGTTTCTCTCTCCAAAGGTAAACAAGAAGAGACTAGTTTAGTGTCGGAAACCACTCCGAAAGCAACACAATACAACACTAAATGGAGTTGAAAAGTCTTCGAGGAATGGCAGCAGCGACGGCAAAATAAATGTGAAATGTCAGAACTTGTTGGAGTGGCCGGTCTCAAATGCGAAGCTGTTCAAAATCTGACCGTCGCCAAATACGCTAAACTTTGCGATTACGTTTAACTTTATGACACCAATAATCTCCCCGGGAGCGTGGGGAAATGAAAGACCCTGGGAACGATGTTTGACCCATTGGCCCATTGACCACGCATTGGCCAACTGAACACAATGGTTCGATTCACAAAATGTTTAGGAACGACTGAACAAATTGATTAGTAGGTCGATTGGCGTATTCGTTATGCAAATGGTGACAGTGGAACACATCCAAGAACGAAGCAAGATCTAGAAATTACGTGAAAAGTTCTACCTTTAGTGCTTGCCGTTGTCAAAGAAAAATCATCTGTCAACTTTATTAAATACCTTCAGATGTGAGGTTACTGTGTCATTCATCGCGGGCGGAAAGTATTTGAAAGTAAATTTCTGCGTACAACATACGTACGGAATTTCGTGGCCCAGTGATGAGCCCGTGCTCAGAATGCTCGACTTGGGAAATGAGTGGGGAGTTTGGAGATACTGACGGGAATGAAAATCGTAAGTCCGCGCCCTTAAATTCCGTCTACATCTGTTCCAACAAATTAATGCCTCATCCGCTCCGTGAATGAGCTAAAAAAGGGGAGTTTTTTTTATTTGCGCCAAGTCTGCACTCTGCCGAAAAGGTGGGTGCCATCTTCGAAATCGCACAAAATGTTATAAATGCATTGGAAAAACCAGTTTCATAACAACACTGCTGTGATGGCGCATCAGCATCTTTTACGAACGGGCTTGAGTTCACAACAGGGGGTCAGCTCTGGTTAGAGTCTTTTCGTGTCGCTTTCCACGATATAGGGAGTTTTTAAAAGTAAAATGCAATTTGTTACTACGAAAAAAGAAAACCCAAAAATGGCTGCAGTATCTGCAAAAAGGTCTATTGAATTTAACTCGTAAACCACTGCTTATTTTAACCCCTATACAGGTAATCACACAAGCAGAGCGATGGGCTCTGGAAGAGTCTGGCGCGCAGATTATACTTTGCACATGCGTAACAGCTGGTAGTCCAAGGATAATATCCTCGTGTGATAATATCCAGGAGTGCATTGTGGATGAATGTGGTATGTGCATGGAGCCTGAATCTCTCGTTCCCATCACGTGCTCAGGGGCCCGACAGGTGGTTCTCATTGGTGATCACAAACAACTGCAGCCAGTCATTCAGGATCACGTGGCAAAAACACTTGGTTTGAGTGTGTCCATGTTTGAGAGGCATTCAAAACGAGCAACAATGCTAAAGCTGCAGTACAGGATGGTAAGAAAGGTGTTTCAAGACCAGTTAGTCCTTTCCATCCATAAGCAATAAAAAAACCCCTCTCCGCCCTCTATCGGTCTCTGAATTTCGCCAATGCTCATTTAATTAAAAGGGAAAGGTCAACGACTAGATTGAGTCGAGTGGCGGGCTTTTTTTTTTTTTTTTTTTTTTCATTACTTAAATTTGTACCTTATGATTACCTGCATTTTTTCATAACTTAAATTGTACGGGGAGCTAACTAGAAAACCTATCGGTTCGCTTAGCTCCTCAGCTCGAAACTTACTAGCTAACTAAAAGAAAAGAAAAGCTAAAATGCTATCGAAACCTCATTAAGAATTTCAAATCAAAAAATGTAAACAACAATATGAGCTGAATTAACATTATCATTATCATTATCATTATCATTATCATTAACCGAAAATGGGTGTGGAGTGGGGTCCAAGGTTTCAACAACCTTCCGGCTCATTTCAGGTTCTAGGATCATAATCACGTTAAGACAAGAAGCTTGGCATTACGTTTTGTCTTGTTATTTTAGCACGAAGGTATTTGCGAATTTCCGTCCAAGCAATTCTACGATGGGGAACTTCAGACAGCTGACGTGGTAAAAGCATGTGATCCCAGCCCGATCACCTTTTGGCCCGCGATGATTCGCCAGAAACTTGATATTCCTATTGTATTCTGCCACGTAGAAGGACAGGAAGAATCCTCACCCATAGCAACCTCAGAGAGCAACGAAGAATCCAAATGGAACATGAAGGAAGTTCAAAAAGCGGTAAGCTGAAGGGAAACTTTAACATTGATTGTGCCTTGTGAGTTGTGGGGTTGGTTGGTTGCAAGATTGAGGCTCTGTTTATTCACTTCTTTTTGTTCGTGAGCAAATAGGTGATCATGGGAGGATAAGACTAGCTCTGGCAGCAGAAAGGAAAGACTATAGCAAAGACAGCTTTTGGTGCCGTGTTTCCGCATCCAATAATGGTTCGTCCTTTCAGGGACTCAATCAATAAGGCTTATATTTATTCATTCAATCATTCAAGCAATTATTCATTCATTCGTCCTGAAAAACTATATCAGTCAAAATGACAAAAATCCTAAGCCTTCCAATTTGACCGTTTTGTATATGTTTCAGGTTTTCGTAGCGAAACACATTGTGAATCAGTACAGGCCACAAGTGCGCATGTCAGAGGTGGTCATACTGTCACCATACAGAGAACAGCGAAGTAAAATAAGCGAGCGACTGAAGGGAGCCTATGAAGAAATATCAGTCACCACTGTAACAAAGAGTCAAGGTAAGGTATATTGAACGATCATATTTCTACGAAGTTACAACAACAGACCAATTGTTCTTCCAGTCGAGTGGAAGCGAAAGCACCACGACCCTCAAAACAAGAGCTTAAAGTTGACGGAAATATTAACAACTCCTTTCTGTCGTGTTCAGCCGCAACTGTCGCTATTTGATGTGGATCCCTTTAGTTTACATCGCTGTTACAATATGATTCAATGCAATGTGAACATGAGCAACATTTCCCACCCAGCGATATACTCTCGTGCCGTAAGACTACGAGTAATTGTGTCCTATTCGTTTTTCAGGAAGCGAATGGGATTACGTCATAATCTCTCTAGTTCGATCAATAAAGAAAGACGAAATCGATCTAGAACCGACTCAAAGCTGGCTCCAGGAACACCTGGGATTTTTGACGGATGAACATCAAATGAACGTGGCACTTACGCGTGCACGCAAAGGGCTTTGTATTATTGGTAAGCGGAAAAGATCCAACAATGTTGCATTCTGCTCTCTCTAACAACCAAGGTTTCTGGGGATTAAAAACGGTCAAATTCGAATTCCAAACTTTCGTCTCACATACTTTTTTTAAATATTTGACTAATCGCACACGAGCCGCTAGGACGCCAACGGCCGGAGCTTATAGCATGAAGCTACTGAGGATATTTCTACTCCCCCCTGTACGGGATGATAGTCCATCGCAGGGTTACCCTCAGCAGCAGCCGGTGCCCATTTGTACACCTGGGTCGAGAGAGACAGTGTGGAGTTTCTTGCCGAAGGGAAACACGTTGACGGAACTAGGCCTCGACCCCAGCGATCCCTGAGGTGCATGGGTGGGGGTATTCATTTGGCTGACAAAGGCACATCGTTTCAAAATATTAACTGCGCACATACACAGATCCGCTCACAGTTTAGAAACCTGGGGATCTGTTAAAATTTTAAGTGTACATCAGTTAATACTGAAAGAGAATCTCAGTTGAAAAATCAAACTTGAAGCCAAATGTGGTACCGATTATGCAAAGAGCACTGTTTGACACAGGTGGTTTCTTTTCGACTTAGGAAACAAGCATCTTCTTGGAATGGATAAAATGTGGGCAGACTTGTTACAGCATTATGAAGAAAATCATTGCCTTGTGGAGGAAAATTGGCCTTGGTCGTAAACTGGATGATTTTTTATGGATCTCCTGCTTTTTAAAAAAAATATTTTGTACTTTGATCCCATGTTTACAGAACCAAGGTCTGGTATTATGGAGAATTTTCATCTTTTTAAATCCGTGTTTTTGAATTTTTAAGCAAAGGCTTTTTCTTTATGTATGTAAATTGGTAAATTCCAAGGAGTAAATGGTCCTTCGAATACAATAATGTCGTCAACATAGGCTTGATTGACTGTCGTAGAAAGTTTTGCAATACAGACCTTTTAAATTTCTGTTTGATTTTTTTTCCTTAGCGTGAGAAAAAGAAAAGCAAAAAAACAAAACCAGTGAGAAACTCAAATAAGATTATTTTAGTTTTCTCCTTTTTAGACCATTCTCCATTCAAATTTTACGGATGTTGGTTGCCTTTTAAGGGTTATGTTTAGTTCAAGTTTAATGATTTCGTTGTAAAATGTCGCAGTTGTAGATTTAAATTGGAATGATAATGCTAATAAATTTTCTTACTTTTTTTTTATATTAATGCCTATTGTTATTTTACTTCGAGGAGTGGTAGCGCTTGGTTTGAGGAAACCCGGATCAGATATCTATAAACGATATTTTTCCTTTTAAAATACCGAATTATACCTTGTTTTGTATAGTCTCCCCCGCAGCCGTTCTTAGTGTCGTCACGCAACGCTCCAGGAGCGTAGACAGGTCTAATTCACATTTAAACTTAAGAAAACATTGTCGCCGGGTTCCGGTCATATCGCCATCGCTAAAAATGTCGCTTCACGGAATAGGCGAAACAAGTGCTTTTGCCGGAACGAACCGTCGGACACGAGCTATGTAAAGGCAATTACTTGAGCAAGCAACCACTGGAGGCGGTCGGAATGACGCGGGGAGGGCCGCGATGGTATGGGTCGAGGCAGCTACCATTTGGCGCGAAGTAGGAAGTTAAGCTGCGAAGTAGACGCGGCCGCCGTTCTGTTTTCTTTGGTTGTTTCTTTTTTTGTCAGTGGCTCAGTTTGTCTTTAAGAGAAACACGAGACCTTTTAGCTGTGGCATGCTTCGAAGGATGAGTCTCTTTTGCTGCATTATTTGAACTCCTCCAAAAATCTCGATTTTCCGATCCTTACGACGAATACGTAAGATTTGACTTTGATGAGATGGACGATTAAGAGTGTTAATCTGAATTTCGAGTAAAGAAACGCGACATTCCTGCTCATCCTGCTGCCTTGAAAATACCAGATGAGTTTGTTTGTTCGCACTGATCGGTTGCCGATGGCCAAGAAGAGCTTTGCATGTTGTTCCGACGACTTGCCCATCCTTATAGGTAGTCTGATATGATAGCGCGCTTTTGACGACCGGTTCATGTCCTTAGTATGATAACAGTACTAGAGTACATTTATAACACTCATAGTCACAGGATACTACAGTGCAACCAAACCATTCTGCAGCCAGCGTGCCTGCGTAGCAGGGCGTTTGGTGAATTTTAGAAGCTTCTTTCCCCCGGGGTTGACTTTCTTGTAAATGGCCACGCGAAAAGCAAGCGAAGGGAGAGGGGGCGAGGAGGAGGAGCGAGGAACTGCCCACAATCAATCCCACAACATTTTCGAAACTTCCTATTTCCAATCATGTGTGACGAGCACGGGTTTGGTGTCAACTCCCAACCAATCATAGCGCGCCTTGTGTAAACATTGGTGGTAATACATTTAATGCGCTTGGGAAAAAAATTTGCAAGATCGAACTGTTATTTCAACTTACCGTTAACGTTTCCCTGTGCATGTTTCTACTGTGTGCCGAAACCTACATTGGGAAACAAAAAACTTCCCAGTGCGAAAGGCAGAACACGAGAACAAGTCTCATAAAGCCCTGGCCAAACTATCGAACAAAGTTGGATTGAAGGCTCCAACTTTGCTCGATCCAACATTGTTCGACAGTTTGGCCGCCCATGTTGGAAGATGTTCGTCCAACATTTTCTGCTCGATCAAATGTTGGATAGAGTTTGCTTTTGATCAAACATTACAACCAACAATTCTGTTTGACACAGCAATGTTGTAGTGTTTTGCCGCTCTTCCAACAAAGTTGTGTCCTGAATCGAGTCACGTTCGTATTGCTAGCCAATCACGAATCGCTATCTTATTTTCAAGCCAAGGCTTCTTGCATCATTTGCAACGGAGATGGCGGACAAGGAGCAAGGGGACGTCGTGGTTGTTGATGAACAGCCAGAAACCGTGATCAGCGAATAGGAAGCAAGGCCATGTCTGTGGGACACTTTTAGCCTACCTAATCATTATCGCTGTTTGGAGATGTCTGGTTCAATAGCGTTTAAAATTCCTGCAAATTGATCCGAGCTCATAATCATCATCCCCTAAGCGCGAATGTATCTTGCAAAGAATATACCCTTTTCTACACGTTCTCTTAATCATTCTTTGGTTTTTCCTTGTTTGAATACGTCCTTTCCGTCCTAAAACAACTTCCGTAGCATAACGCTTCGCCACATTTTCAAATTTTGCGCCAACTTAAACTTGAATTCGTCAAGCAATGTTGGATAGTGTTTTGCCACTACGTCAACATTTACATCCAACAATGTTGCATGTGGGATCCAACTTTGTTCGATAGTTTGGCCAGGGGTTAACTCCGAGCCAGCCCGTCACCTCGCAAAACATCCAACTCGAGCATACACATGGAACATTGCGTGCACCGAGAAAACCACCATTGGGAGGGCCTGTTGATTGTTTGCGAGAAACCAACCCTAAACAAACAAGTACATTCTTTTATTGAGAAACTGTTCCCCTTGGGAATAACTTAATCG
>NC_090877.1:13417377-13422377 GCF_036669935.1 Montipora foliosa | reverse complement strand
GATATTTGCTAAGAGTTCGCGAAACGATCCCTTTCGAAATGCACGCTTGATGTGGGTCTACCACGAACAGTCTGTGCATTTGTATTGTTTTGAGCGTATTGGACCTAACATCGTAACTCACTTCTGTCATACCTGTAATGTATGCCTACCCGGTATCACAGAGAATCCCTTCTCAGGTTATCGAGGAGAAATTAAAATGAAGTGGAATGAAAATTGAGCCTTCACTACATATCTGCGGTATTGCCCATTGCACGTGACGGACATTTGCGAAAAAATACACTGGTGGACCTACAGTCGGTCGCCCGACTAATAAGCTATTGCTGCAGCTTTTTTTTATCTTATGGCCCACACAACTGGTTGTATATGTAATGATTGAGAACAAGGCTTAATTAAAGTACAATTTCAAGCTTTTAAGGGCAGATGTCAACTGTCTCAGTGTTGTTTTGTATTTGCAATGAACAATAACCTGGGAATGAAAAAAAAAATGATGATACAACTTTAGTTCTTTAGTTAACCCATTCACATTTCAAACGCCCTAGGACGACGTGACAAGTTTATTTATATCTTGCACATGTGGTTTGTTGTTGTGATAAGTTTGCGTAGTTGTGATTGAACTGTTTAGCACTGGTGAATTATTATAATTACTATTACCAACAAAGGACCACTAGTAGAACTCGCAACTAATCCTATGATTTAGATCATAGGATCAATTTATAATGCATTAGGACTTTTATAGTACTGTATATGGTGCTAAAGCTACATGGCACGTAACGGCCGACAGCTCAAATAAATGGATGTATGGATGGATGATCCATTTTATTTAACTGACTTTTATGATTTTTGTGATGTTAGAGTCGCTCCATTTTTTAGTCCCATCCCTTATTTTAAAAAAATGTTAATAAGCAAAATATACTTGAGCCATCTATTTTTGGTTGAAAATAACTTTATTTCAGTTTTTAGACACATAAAAAACAATGTTCATGTGTGCACACTGCCTTTTAGCATCCTTTCCATTTCTGTGTACATATCTTCACACGTTTTATTTGTTGTACTTGTGGCAAACTAAGAAATCGAGGTTTGGCTGCTTGGCTCACCGGTTTCTTCTTTTATAATTATTTAGATTATCAGTCTACCAGGCAATTCAGGCTGAAACACACCTGTCTCATGATCACCCTGCCTTCAATCTTCGGGCTCAGATACAACACACATCAGCTTTATAAGTTGCCTAGCTTTTTCTGACAAGCCTCAACAAATAACAATTATGTATTATGTAACTCTTCAATCTGGGTTTTTCCATTTTACGACAGTAGCTGTTTTGTTGTCATTTTGACAAGATAACGGGGATGAAACTTGGTGCTTCCGCCTCAAGGCTGTTGCAATCGCACTTTCTTTACGATTTTTCTAAGCGAGTTGTTCTCGATACATGCAAGTATCATAAATAGCTTGGGAACTCACACTGTCTCAATTGTTTACGAAATCGCCAGTGATGTTTCTTTTCCTCTTAACATTTGTTCCTCAAGCTTAAGTCCACACACGAACGGCAATAATTCACAAAAGCACTTCTAGGCTCATAACTGCAAAACTTTATTTAACGCAATATATATTAAAAACAAATGTCTGCATTTTTGGGGGATAAATGCATGAAATTTCGAGTTTTAAAGATAAATTTCCCGTACATTAAAACAAGTTGCAATCATTTCGGCCGATGGCAATGCTTTATTCGCGACGATAATTTGAAAAGCGGAACACTAGAAGACGACTACATTACTTGCTAAAAATTTCGGACGTTAAAATTGGGTATGCGGAAAATGAAGACCGAAGACCCGGAAAACGAAGATCCCCAGAAAAAGTAACATACCAAACAGCAATAACAAACCACATCATTCATGTTATTTGAAACGATCGATAAGCTATCTCTTGTGAATTACGGTAGGGTCTTTGTTTTCCACACTCCAGGTCGGTATGTGGAAAACGAAGACTCCCACAACAATATAAAATGACGAACGGAGAGAAGCCAAACACAATATCCCTAGTGTGTTCTGTTGCCGAGGAGTCACTTCAGGCAAATTACTGCAGGGTCTTCGTTTTTGGTCTTCGTTTTCCACATCATAACGGCCTAGGTGTGTGGAAAACGAAGACCCTGCAGTAATTCGCCTGAAATGACTCGTCGGCCACAGAAAACACTGGGATGTTGTGTTTGGTTCGCTTCGTTCGTCATTTTATATTTTTGTGGAGGTCTTCGTTTTTGGTCTTCCTTTTCCACATACCAACCTGATGTGTGGAAAACGAAGACCCTACCGTAATTCACAAGAGATAGCTTATCGATCGTTTTCAATAACGTGAATGTGTTTTGTTATTTGCTGTTTGGTATGTTATTTTTTCTGCACACCCCGTTAAAATTTCGGACGTTTAATCTTCGGACACGTTTTGTCTCATTTCAGACATATTTCGGACACAAAATTCGGAGACTTTGTTGAAACACGGCGTAATTAGATTCACGCCTTTAAAAACATGAATATAGACTTAAACAACAACTGTGAAATTTATTATTTTACTGCACCCTCAAGGTTTTAAAGATACACCGCCCGCCGAGAAAATAACACAAATTCTATCAAGTCGTAATCTCAAGCAGTGTTTCAACTAGGGTTCCGGCTTCAAAAAGGAAACTAAGGGCTTTGGAGCTTAAGGACTGTTACGAAAAATAGCATTGCGTGACAAGCGTTACTGTCTAGAAGCTTCGCGAGAGTTACGAGTTTGTTTATATTTAGGTTTGTACGTAAGCGTTTCTAAATCGGTGTGTTTTGTAATCTTTCTATAATTAGATTCATTACTAATTTAGAAAGTTCTAGAAATTTATTGTCCGAGTATATAAGTAGACGAGTCCAAGCGGAGTGTTTTTCTAACTAGTTTTTCACAAGCGAAGAGAGTTGGCGTTGGCCGTGTTTATTCAAGTGTGACAGAAGCTGTGTGCATTCAAGTTGGCGAAGGCCGTGTAAGTTTGTCGAGTACGAGTTATTTAGAGTTTTACTTCGTGGAAACTACGTTCACTTTGGAATAAATCTTCTTGTTGTTGTTCCGACAACCCTGCGTTCAGTTTAGTCTGCAAGCTAACTTTCCTCAAAACGTTCGAACTCGTAACATTGGGGGCCTGTCCGGGAGAGGAATTCATTTGTTTGCTGACTACAGAAACCAGGAAAGGACAATTCAAGAAAGAGTTACACCTAAAGTAAGAAGAACTGTACAAGAGAGTATATTGCGCTTTTGCTGTGAAATACTGCTATGGAAATGGAAAAGCTTTTGCAGATGGGAAAAGAATTCGGATTGGAAGGAGAAAAGCTGCTCGAGTTTGTAGAGAAGCAACAAAAGTTAGAGGAAGAAAAACAAGAAAAACGAAGACAATTGGAAGAGGAAAAAGAAGAGAAGCGTAGACAGTTTGAAGAAGAACGAAGAAAGGAACAAGAAGAAAGAGAAGAGAGACGTCGAATGCTTGAGGAGGATAAAAGAAAGGAAGAGGAAGAGAAGGAGGAAAGGCGCAGAAGGGAAGATGAAGAGAGAGAAACTAGGCGACAAGAACGCGAACTAAGAAAGTTGGAAATGGAAGCCGAGTTGTTGAAACAGAAAGAGGCTATTGAAGCGGCAAGAAGAGAACATGAGCTGGAGATTGCACGTTTGGCTGTGGAGAATCCTGACGGACGTCCTGAAGTGAGAGAGGATCGGGCTAAGGCACCTAAACTCCCCTCGTTTGTTGACGGCAAAGACGATTTGGACGCGTATCTGCAGAGGTTCGAGAGATTTGCCGAGACAGCTAAGTGGAAAAAAGATGGATGGGCATCGAAGCTCAGTGCTCTGTTGTCTGGACGGGCACTAGAAGTGTATTCACGTCTATCGGAGGACGCAGCTAAGGATTATGACAGGGTAAAGATCGCGTTAATGAAGAGATATGACCTTACCGAAGACGGATATCGTCGAAAATTTAGAGCATCCAAACCAGAAGTCGACGAAAGTCCGGAGCAGTTTATTGTGCGACTGGACAGATACCTGTTACGGTGGCTAGAGCTTTCGAATACTGCGCGAACCTTTGATGGTCTTAAGGACTTGATCGTGAAAGAACAATTTATTGACTCTTGCCCTAAGGATTTGGCAATTCACCTGCGAGAAAGGGCACCTGAGACTCTAGCAAAGATTGCGAAGATCGCTGACCAGTACTTGGAGGCTCATGGTAAACACTTGTTCAGCTCAGCGAGCAGAAAGCCAACAGTACAGCCTGAGAGGGACGAAGCCAAGAACATGCAGATTAATCCACCAGCTCTGCATTGCTTTAAGTGCAACACCCGAGGTCATAAAGCTGTCAACTGCCCAACCCTAACAAGAAAGTGTTTCCTATGTGGTAAGCAGGGACATGAAGCTAGAAACTGTCGATCAGGTGGACGCAGACCAGGAGGACAAAGTAGGGATGGTAACCCTGTGCAGCGTGGTCAAGTAAGTGCCAGTTGTCTAGTTCAACCACCTGAGGATAAACCTACTGATGAAGAAGTTAAGGCCTGTATTAAAGATGATAAGCTGCTGTTAGCCTGTGGTAAGAAGATTCCATTGTTGAGTAGTGCTTGTGTTGAACCGTTGACTGGAGTGAGAAGTAAAATGCCTGTCGTGAAAGGTAGAGTTGGAGAGAAGCCTGTTGATGTCCTGAGAGATACTGGTTGTAGTGGAATTGTAGTAAAGAGGGACCTTGTGTCTGAGGATCAGTTAACTGGTGAATTTAATGTTATGCTGCTCATTGACAATACGGCAAGGAAAGTTCCCATCGCAAAGATTGATGTTGATACACCTTATCTCAAGGGCCAAGTGGAAGCGCAGTGTCTTCCCGATGCTGTTTATGATTTAATTATTGGTAATGTACCAGGCGCAAGAGCCGCTGACGACCCCGACCCAAGCTGGCAAGTTCCTGTACAAGAAGCTTGTGCTGTAACCACGAGAAGTCAAGCTAAGAAAGCTGGAGAACA
>NC_090877.1:13394877-13412377 GCF_036669935.1 Montipora foliosa | reverse complement strand
GTTAATGATAATTGGATCTAGGCAGAGATTAAACACTCAATGTGATGAGGTTGATATACGTATTGATGAGTAGATCGTACTAAATCCCTCGGTCTTACCATTGATGATCGGCTTTCTTGGTCAAATCATGTAGACGAAATATGCAGGAAAGTTTCCTCAGCTATAGGAGCCTTAAAACGAATACAGCACTTTATCTCAGCTAATACTGCGCTTCAAATTTATAACGCTTTAATATTACCTCATTTTGATTATTGCAGCCCTGTCTGGGACTGCTTAAGTGGCCAGTCAAGTGATAAGCTGCAAAAATTACAAAATCACGCAGCTAGGGTAATTACTAATTTACCCTTTGATACGAGCTCCAACGTCCTTCTCGATACTCTTAAGTGGGCGAAGCTGTCTCTTCGACGTAAAAAACAGAAAGCACGAATTATGTATAAAACAATTCATGATCTTGCCCCGGAATACCTTCAACGCCTTTTCAGTCAAGGAGATGCTGAATATAACTTGAGAAACTTAGAAGGTAAACTTACTCTACCCAAGCCAAATACTAATTATTCGAAACGAAGTTTCTGTTATAGCGGGGCCTGTTTGTGGAACAATTTGCCCCAATACTTAAGAAATGCTGACTCTATTGGGCAGTTCAAACGCCCAATCAAGCAAGTATCTGACCTATCGGATTCGCACACGGCAATCATGTAAAACAGTTGTAAGCGTTTTTTTTACTTTTTTTTTAGCTTAACTGATGATTTTCCGTGTTAAAATAAAGTTTACTTACTTACTAGGTAATTTCATTCACAGGCTGCTGTTTGTTTTGCTTGAATGAAAGCTCTCTTGAAATCACTGACAGTTTGCTTAGTAAGTCGAGGATGTTTTCCTTTCAATAGACGCATTGCCTGATTGACTCCGTGTCTTACAGCATGCTGACCTATTTCTGCTCTTTTCTAGGCAGTCCACTTGATGTAGTTTCTTCGCTTTCTACCTTTTTTTTCTGGGATATTTTTCTTCATTCGTTACTTCTTCAGTTTCTCTTTCAGTGAGGTTTACAACACCTACATGTCTTCCAGCTTCTTCTGTCGGTGCCGATGAGATTGCTTGTAGAGGGCTTTCAAAATAGACATCGCTGCAAATGAAACTAATGGAGGAAAGCTCTCGAACAAAGAGAAACGAAGGAATGTTTCGCTCAATGACGTAAGACATAAAAAAGCGCGGGAAAGTCTACACAGCGTACCGCAATGAAGCGGGAAATAGCAATAACAGCCAGACGTAAACGATGGTAAAACTTGCCAATTTCGAGAACTTAGAACTATTTAAACTTTAAACACAAATGGAAATTTTCATCAAGTACCTAATTGCTAGTCGAGGTTGGGATGTTTATGGTAAAACTGTCTGGACAATTCCAAAGAAAGGTCAAAGATTGTATGGCCAGAAAGAACGAGATGCAGACGCACGTCTTGTTGACCAATACGCTGTCGCCTGGATGACGAAGATGCAAAGTAAAACTTGTACCCGATGTTGTTGGCCATGTTCAACAAGAAATATCACCTTTGATGTACTTTTTTCTACATCACGGAGGTAGTAGCATCGATGCAGTAGTTGAGGATGAAAAGTATAGGCCTTCTCCAATTGCAAAGGGATGACTTGAGATAGTCCTCCGAGCCACGTTTAAAATTGACGACAGCAAGCGGTCTCTTCTTCACCGTCAGAAAGAACTTATTGAAGAGAACTACGAGCGTCTTGACGAATCAGCTACAAATGAAAAAGAATCACTTGCTAGTGAAAATGAAGAGGATCTGTCAATTGTGTTCATGATTGATGGTGAAGCAGAAGAGGACTAGCACTAGTAATGCCACTGGGCTTGGCTCAAAATATGTGACTATTTATGCATGCAAAAAGATATTTACAATTTTTTTTTGTAAAAGCAACAAAAATTTTTCCTTTCCAGTGATATAAAGAGCGACTAAAGCCCCATCCGAGTTCTAGCTATATCACGTATATTGGCCTTGAATACATGTGATGGCGTCCCCCAAGAAAGTACTTAAAAGTTTTATACTGTACTGTCAAAATTTCGAACGGTTTTATTTTCGGACACTTAATTTGTCCGAAATTAAGAGCATGTCCACCAGAGGACCAGGCAGAGATGATGCATGCCATCTCAACGATTTCAGTGAAACTTGACCAGATTGAAGGACATACTCAATAACTCAAAGAGCCAAAACAGTTTAACAATTGCAATTTTCTGGGGAAAGTTACACCACCCCTACTTTTTTTAACATAAATTTCTTTAAATACTACACTTAATAAGGGTAAAAGTAAGGGGCTCTTAAACCTGAGCAATTCATTCAATTCCATTGTGGCCTCACACGAGTGTGAATACGTCCTTCTTGAGTTATACACGGGAGTTTCATGTAATTTGATTGATTTCTTGTCAATCAATGCAAGTTGATAACTAACCATGCAAAATGGCATAGCAAACTATAGTGATTTTGAGGCCAAATATCTCCAGTGGCCAAGTCCTTCCCAAAGAGATAGCTACATCACGGTTCAGTTCCATATTTTGGCCTGTATGAATTATTAAAAAAAAAATTGAGACCCGCAATTTTTTGTTTGTAGATGGAGCTCAAACCCTGCACATCTTGCACAAGATTTTAGTTTAATGACTAACGTTATAAAAGTTTCTGCATAAACCTCAAACACAGATAAATTTTTCAAAAGTACAAAAAGATAATAAAGTTAGAAGGTCCAGGAATTGGTACAAAAACAAAGACAAACAAGTGCAGTCTCAGAACACTGATACAGCGGTTGTTGTGAACCTTCATAATTCACTCTTCTTAAACTTGGAATGCTCCCTTGATGACATTATCGCTTCGCCTGAACACTCCATGACACTGAGATTTGCACGCTATATTGAAACGATGTGAATTAGTGCTTAGTAGCCAAGCTTTGAAATGTGGACAGAAGTCTGGGCATCACAAAACGCGCAAGATGAGTCGCAGCAAAAGGAATCGTTACTGTTCAGATCTAGTAATAATTATTATGTAAACTTTCCCTTTACGTATATTAGAAGTGTGTCTGGCTAGTCGTTGCTTTTAACATCCTCGCATGGACTGCTACCGTAGGGTCGTAGACGAAAACAGCCAGCGACGTGCTAATGAAAGGTCCACTGTCATCTTCCCTGGTGATGTGTCTGGGTGTTGGGTGTTCAACCATGCGGTGTTGTAGGGTTAATTAATACCTGTAGTATTAGAGCACCTTGCGAGTTATGTTCCGGTTGGATTTGCTCCTTAACTGCTGGAGAACAGTGCAATACCATCAGGTGCTGTCATTTCTGGTAGTGTTAATTAACTCCAAGGTCTCCCCCAGGTTGGGCATTCTGCACTTGAACTCATCGCCTTCATCACCTTCAGTTCTATCATGAAAACGATATCCTTCCTTTTTCAGTACATAAATCCGGAAATAAGTCGTGCAGGGCTAGTCCCCCGTAAAGACTGCTAGGACCGGATCGAAACAATTCTTAGCAAAAGACTTGACTACGAAAACTACAAGAAAACTTCAAAAACGACGAAAGTCAGCCGGGCGGCAGTGTATTACTGACTTCATGACGGGCCAGCGGGAACTCGGCACACCATCACGAACCGTTGGTCCTGATTATTGTCACTTGTTTTCCTTCAAAACTCTTGTAATCTCAACATATGATGTACGTGCACTTTTTCAGACAGGAAAGTTACATCAGCTGTGCTGATGCTGGTATCGACATCATCGGCATCCAAGAGCACAGGCTCATCACCACCAGTCTAACAGAAGAACTTTGACCTGAGGACAGAAACTGGGTGTTTACTTATGGATCTGCCACTGATCAAAAAATAGGTGGTGTTGGTTTTGTCATCTCCAAATCAATCTATAAGTGCATCCAGAAGGTCGAGGTCATCTCAGAAAGAATCATCCATGCAACATTCCACGGGAATCCCAGGCTTTCCGTTACAGTCGTGTGTGCTTCAACAGAATGTGGTCCAACAACAGCTAAGGACGACTTCTATAATTCCCTTGCAGAACATCTAGAGCAACTCAAGAGACATGACATCAATCTTGTTGTTGGGAATTTTAACGTCAGAATAGGTACAGACAGTCATCATACTAATCCTGAAGTTGTCGGGTGGTACTGTTACCATGATCAGACAAATGATAATGGTGAGAGATTGGTCAACTTGTGCGTGGAGCACAACCTTCGTCCAGCACAGTCTAGATTTCCCCATTCCAACTCACAAAGTCTCCTCAAGCCAGAGCAAGGTGGAGGAACCTTAACACCAGACTGAACGACTCCTACAAAGTAGAAAAGACTGCTGTACTTAACAAACAAATGGAAAATCACCACTTGAAATATAATCCATTCATTATCTGTAGGAACATCAAAACCAACGTCAAGGTGAAACTGAGGAATGGCGCACCCGAGAATGAAACACATCTTCTTGAGGAAGGACTACTTCAGTTCACTTCTGAACAATGACAGTGGCTTCACTCCATCAGACCTATTTACCGAGAAAAATTTAGAGCTTTCCCAAAAAATTCGCAATTCAGGTTCTGACGGGCAAAAAAAAAAATGGTTGAAAGGGTGTGTATATATTTAATAGCTTAGGTACTTTATCACAGTGTCCCCAATTATCTACCAAGCTAAATACTTAAGACACTAGAATAAAGGTTTTGTTGTTGTTGTTGTTGTTGTTGAAATAGTTTACTATTCCTACTGAAAACATTTTTACTGATGCGCCAAGGTTTCTTGCTTTCTTTACTTTCTGGCGTAAAGATAATTCTTTGGCGTCACGAAACATCACAGTTCATGTTTCATCGAGGTATTTGAATAATAAGTTCAACAACAATGTCATGACCCTGAACTTGGAACAAAGAAATTAACCTGACATTCTCTGAAAAAATGCAGAAAACTATTGCTGCAATAAGTCGAGACAGAAAATTACGAACACTAACGGGATGGCGCAGTGGTGAGAGCACTCGCCTCCCACCAGTGTGGCCCGGGTTCGATTCCCTGATCCGGCGTCATATGTGGGTTGAGTTTGTTGGTTCTCTACTCTGCACCGAGAGGTTCTTCGGGTACTCCGGTTTCCCCTCTCCTCAAAAACCAACATTTGTCTTGATTTGTGTTAATTGTTAATTTCAAGTTTACAGTGTCCCCAATTAGTGCTCCAGCGCTAGAACGACCAGACACTTAGATAAAGTTCCTTTCCTTTCCTTTTTCACTGTATTTGTATTATTTTCAGCTTTAATAAACCATTTTCTCACCTTGTTTATTTCAACGTACGTTTCCCTTTTCTTTTTACAATGTAACAGCATTTCTTAAACCCCAGGAGCAGAGCGAGGAACAAAGTTCACCTACCAATGGAGCAGGCTGACAGCACCATTGTCCATCCACAAGCGCACGTGCGATTCTCGTTACCACCGGTAGAACCATCAAGAGAGGTATTTTGAAAGGAAATTTTTGAAGAGGCAGATGAGAATACATGCCTTTGGTAACACAGCTCATTGGCTGCAGAGTAGGTGAGTAGAGCTCCCGTTTTTTGCGCAATGAGAGACAATGTGGACAGTGATGGTGGGGAGAGAGGGGCAGGGAGTCGGAATATCCCTCTTATGGGCGAGACCTCGCAGGAATGGCAGCCGACTCCCCAGGTTGAGCACAAGCTACAGAGCCTCAACAATTTCTTAGGAGAAAATCAGACAGGAGCGTCAGTCCTGTAAGATCACAATGCAAGTCTGACGTGCTGACTATCTCTGCCCCCACACAGCAATACTATAGAAGGAATGCTGAACAGGACGTTGACGTCGTATTAGACGCCATAGCCCCAGGAAACTCTACGTGGCTTTTCGAACAGGTGCGCAGCAGGAGTGAGATCATCCAAGGGGTCTCAAATGCAGGAGAAGGCACGTTAGTGTCTAGAGGTGTCACTTGCTATGAAGAAGCAGGCTCATGGTACAACAGACAGCAAATATTGTCACTTTTTGCAGGCGACTATTCCAAAACAGAATTGCTCCAGATGATCCCTGGCCTCACCAAATGCAAGTGGAGGATCGATGAGGCAAGAAAGCATGCTTTCAAGAACAAGCATTGGTCAACCCATCGAGCGACCAACGCTGCAGAGGACACGTCCTCATCCTGTTAAGGTAGATCACTTTCTGGATTTTAAACCTAGCCCCTCATTCCTCCAAGACGTGGCGTATGGGACAACAAATCTCAAACTATCAACTGGCGAGAAAATTGAAATTCCCAGTGTGGTGCGTACCGTCATCTAGTGCAGCTGTACTTGAAATACTGTACTGAGTCTGTATTTGAGCCCTTGAGAAGATCTACACTAGTTAGCATCATAAAGGTTAGCCTTTCTGTAACCGTTGTTAGTCATGCCTTTGACAGCCGTCATTAACTACCAAATTTTCTCTCCTGTTGATTCATGCGCAAAAAATTGGTTAGCATATCTTGCCTTATTTGATAGACTCCCTTACACTTTTTGCCACATAACACAGTAAATGATCGATAGATTTACTGGAAAGTAAAATAATCATTTCTCTTCTTCTCACATATGCGCAGCGTCACAAAAGAAATTACTGGCTGGCCTTGACAGTACGCAAACCAACGCCCTCGCCTCTTGAAGATACCATTAACCAGTTGCACCAGCATGGTAGGCTAAGATTTCTTTGAAACACACGCTAAAGCTAGTGGGTTTTTCTTTTTTGTAGTTATTTGCTATCCAAATAGCAAAAACGCCATCATGACGGGATATGATGTAAACAAGTACTCCTCATGTCTTCACTGAGCCTTGCTGTACCTTTCTGCTCACATTGGGTAGAAACTATTGAGTGGAATCTCGTTGCGTTTTCTTTTTCATTCATCAGGTCTGGACAATGAAACATCAAGTTCCATTTAACGCCGGCTGAAAACAGCAAAGCAATACCTCAAGTCGGATTTCAAGATCCACATTTCCCAAGGGGAGGCCCTGTTCCGACCACTGTAGCGTGTATGCCCTCAGCAGTGGCAGAGTGATCATCGCGGGACATACCAGCACCAACACAACATCTGCTGTGATCACTGTGATGACTTATCCAATTAGCCTTGTCTTGTCTTCCTCTGATGTACATTTAGGGTAAAATGTAAAGGGCCTATTTCCCTTTTTTTTTTGCATCAACAGTTCAATTCTAGCGGCCCCGGTTTCAGGAAAAAAAATAGCAATTGGTTTCGTCCTTTATCATTGTAATGTTGCAGTGATACAGACAGACGAGAAGAGCTACATTATGATGTCGAGAGCGCTATACCTAAGCTAGAAGAGTGGAAGGCGCACATTGTGCGAGCTGTCCAACAAGATGGAGCCAAATCCTTTGTGATCGATCATCTGTCAGCCAGTCAAGTTCTCCTAATGGATTGGGCAATAAAGTTCCTTCCCATCAGTTTCCAAGAAACCCAAAGAGACTGGTTTTGGAAAAAAGGAAACTCCTGGCATGTGAGTGGCAATCACGAAAGATGAAGCTGGCAGTGACGTTGAGGTACTCGTCTCACATTATTTACTCGAATAAATACCGGGTGAGGTAGGGTGCTCCATTTTGTCTTGTTTGCTTCTATTCAAATGTTTGGGCGATAAGCTAATCCGGTCAAATGCCCAGGCCTGTAAATGGCTTTGGTAATAACTATACGATCGTGACAGTGCAACAGACTCATGTTTGGTGGAGATAATGAGTTAACCTTTTGCAATTATTCTCAGACAAGGACCTTCATTCCCCTGTTTGATGACTGTACCCAGAATTGGTTTGCTGTGGCATCTATCCTAGCGCACACGCTATCCCGCCACCCCATGTGAAGAGGAAGAAGATGATGAAGACAGGGTCCCATTCGCTTGCCCGGAGGAAGGATGCATGAAAGTGTACCAGTCATTTGCTGCTTTGCAGAGGCATCTCGATGTGGTGAAGCATCTTATAAGACTTGAACGCGAGACTCAATATGACCAGGTCAACCGTAAATGGGCAGAAACCTGCCAGTCCCTGGATGGTGGATATCTTCAGTCTATGCCTTCGACCTCGGCTGCAGCAACTGTCGACCAACCTGACAATCAAAACGTAGTCTCTGCAGAGGAAGGATGGGCTATAAAAAAGGTCAGAAATGCTGTAAACTTCTCCGAAAGTGTGAGAAACTATTTACGGGAGGTGTTCCTGCTGGGGGAAGAGACAGGCCACAAGGCTAACCCGGGAGATGTAGCAACGCGCATAAAGGGTTTACGGGACAGTAGCGGGAAGAAGAGATTCCAGAAAAAGGAGTGGTTGACCACTCCGCAGATTTCCCGCTATTTCAGCAGGCTATCAACCCTCAATAAAAGTGGTAGACTGCTTCGCAATACAGCTGCCACATCTTCCCATGCAAATGACGATGAAGATGTAGATGAAGTTGAAGACGATGTGTTGACAACAGAGGCCACTTCAATCCGGACAAGGCAACAGATCAGGCGCGAAACGGAATTGTAGTGATACTGAACTGTTATTGATATAACTCTCTGTTTGTTTAAGGATCAACAAGGAGGTTCAAAGTTTGGTCATATCATACACCAGAGACCTGGCCCAGGTTGCTCGAAGCATGGCTAGAGCTAACCAGCATTAAATACCATGGAAACCTATCGGTTTTGATACCTTTTGACCAACTGTTAGCGCCAACCAGGCTTCGAGAAACTGGCCCCTGACCATCAATACTTGCGTTAGTTCGCTCAAAATGTTTTCGGTGTAGAGTTTTCTGAGTGGGCAAGCCGAGGAAGCTACAATGCAGCTATATAGAAGTGATTAAGGTTTGAGACAGACGTGGCCTCGCGCTTCTGGCAGCCAACAGATCAATACACTACCTCACAGTTTTCAATGTCATATCGAATATATGCACGATAGCCAAGTCCTCACACGAATCCCTTAAATTTTTCGCAAGAAAATCACTGTGAGCAACAAGTCACCTCTTGTGCTAGCTTATAGTACCAATTTGGGAATAATTTTGGCGGAAATTCGCGCAATTATTTTCAAATCATCTGCCTGAAAGTCAGTACAGAAATAATATGTAAGTGAAAAAACTTCACCTTTGTTAGTGTTGTAAATAGCGAAAAATAGTATTGTGATTATTGTTGAGCCAATTGAATATTTTTATCAATATTATAAGTATTTTTAGAAGTATTAACGCTGCTATCAATAGCGTTAGAAAACGTTTAATATTTGAGCATTAATGTACTGTTAATCCTTTTTGATTAAATAGATATTAGCGTTGTAAATAATAATAATAATTATTATTACTAATTCTTCTTTTAGCTGCAACTACTATCACTTTTACGGCAATATTTATCCATTGGATTATCCAACACCTCGTCTGCGTGAAGTTTTTCTCCTGCCGTAGTTTTCCAAACATCCTGATAGTACGTACTATCCCTGTAAAGTAAGGAGGAGTTCTCTTGTGTTGATTCCCTGACTCCTCTCTACATTTTAAAGCTAGACTACTAAGCGCAAATTCGTATCGTTTTAATATGGCGTACGAATTTCAATGTCATGGAGTGTTCAGGCGAAGCGATAATGTTATCAAGAGAGCATTTCAAGTTTAATAAGCGTGAATTAGGAAGAAGAAAAGGTATGACAAGTGAAATTTTGTTATCTTAAGACTTTTAAATGCATATGAAGGTTCACAACAACCGCCGTATCAGTTTTCTGAGACCGCACTTGTTTGTCTTTGTTTTTACACTAATTAGAACTTCACTGGAACTTCTAACTTTATTGTCTTTTTGTTGCTTTGAAAAAATTGAGATCTTGAGGTTATGGCTTATCTGTGTTTGCGGTTTATACAGAAACTTTTACAATGATAGTCATTAAACTAAAATCATGTGCAAAAATGTGCAGGGTTTGAGCTCGATCTGCGAACAAAAAAATAGCGGGTCCCAATTTTTTTTTTAATAATTCGTACAGGCCAAAAGGTGGAACTGAACCGTGATATAGCTATCTCTTTGGGAGGGACTTGGCCACTGGAGATATTTGGCCTCAAAATCAGTATAGTTTGCAATGCCATTTTACATGGGTAGTTATTAACTTCCATTGATGTACAGGTAATCAATCAAGTTACATGAAACTCCCGTGTATGACTCACGAAGGACGTATTTACACTCGTGTGCTGCTACAATGGAATTGAATGAACTGCTCAGGTTTAAGAGCCCCTTACTTTTACCCTTATTTAGTGTAGTATTTAAAGAAATTTATGTAAAAAGAAGTAGGGGGTGGTGTAACTTTCCCCAGAAATTGCAATTGTTAAACCGTTTTGTCTCTTTGAGTTATTGAGTATGCTCTTCAATCTGTCTAGGTTTCACTGAAATCGGTGAGATGGCATGTGTCACCTCTGCCTGGTCATCTGGTGGACATGCTCTTAAAATCGTCCGAATTTTTTTGCAAGTAATCTAGTTCCTTCCCTTGCATGCGATTGGTCTTCTTCCTGATTTATTTCTAGCTTGTGCGCTCTTCGAAGGAGTTTTGACCAAGGAATTTGATCTTCATGACTTAACAAAATCTTTTAATAATAATAATAATAATAATAATAATAATAATAATAATAATAATAATAATAATAATAATAATAATAATAATAATAATAATAACTTTATTTCTATAGCGGTATTTACAAAAGCTCTATATCGCTTTACAAACTAATTAATATCTAACTAACAATAGCACTAAAAACAAAGATCAATTAAGAACAAGTCTAAAAAGATAAGTTTTCAATTTGGATTTAAAGACATCGACTGACCGACTTCATTTAATGTCCAAGGGAATTTCATTCCAGTGCTTTGAGGCAGCGACCGAAAAGGCCCTGTCCCCATAGCTCATCAGGCGCACATTCGGTACTTCTAATAAGTGTTTAACAGCTGACCTAAGATTTCTTGTAGGGTTGTATGGGACTATAAGTTGACTTAGATACGGAGGCGCCAGATTTTTGAGAGCTTTAAAGGTTAACAATAATACTTTAAAGGTAATTCGCTGCGTAATGGGTAACAGTGTAGCTCCTTAAGAACGGGGCAAATGTGCACAGCCCTAGGTTGCCCAGCTACAAGGCGAGCAGCGCAGTTTTGAACGCGCTGGAGCTCCTAAATCATATAGGTTTTAGGTTGAATTGGTCGCATTTAGTAATTTGCGGGTCCATACGAGCCAGACAGGAAGAGCGATGGAAATAAAATGGCGACCGTAGATGTGGTATTTACCTCTTGAATAAGGGATCACGATGTGACTTCACTGAATGAGGTTCTCTGATTGGACAGAAAGAAGACAATTGCGGAGATCTCCGCCCAATCAGGAAATTAGAACTTAATTCGATCTGGAACTCGTCTGTTAAAGGTATGTTTCCAGGGGCTCCTTTGTCTACTTGAAAACTTTTCGGCAGTGCCGATTCTCGTCCCGTCTCGACTGACTGCCCCTGGGTCTCCGAGGATGGTTGTTAAACGCATGCACGTTAAACAATAAAATGAAAAATAATTCCGAAAAGTGAAGTAAACCAAGGAAAACCTAATTATGGCAAAAAGGCTTGAAAAAGTGGACTTGAAGTGCTGTACAATTTTCATACAACCGGGCAAGGACAACTTAAAAATAACGCTCGCACACAAGTCCTTGCAAGCATGTGATCCAATCACAAGGTTCAAATATGAAACAGGGCCGCGCAGATTGGCTCAAAATGCAAGTCTACGAAAGATTGACATGTCTTAGACTGCTACCTTGATTTTTTCTATGTTAACACCGCGGTTCTCCATATGACAGATTTGTCAGTTCTACTTTCACTGCACTCGAAGAATTTCGCATTTGGACACGTTAAGGTACAATTTTTAGTTCTTAGGCCATCCAATAAGGCGGACTATTCTTTGTCGTGTTTTATATCAGAAATGTCCCTGTGGTAGGTACTTGGTGTCTCTTTTTCTATTGTTTCAATTTTTTTTAAACAAGGTATAAAACGTTCAGTAATTATACAATTACCCTAACGCTCACCCTAATCCTAACCCTGAAGGTTTTACCGTGTTTAGATAATTTTGTGCAATAGATAACCACTAAATGACAAAATACACCAAGTACCTACCGTCCCTGTACATGTTACTTCTGGCTGTGCACCGTTTAACGGTAGATCAAACATATATACACAAGACAGTTCCAAGGTTCCGAGGAAGTGCTGCTGTACACAACACGCTCATGTGCATCTGGCCAGTGAAGAAATTACGAACTGGAGAAGGCAGCTGTGGACACTTCGGTAGCTTCGGTTTGATCGTAAATATGTCATCTTAATAAATAGTAATGATAATAATATTAAAGTGCACCTAACCCCAAAATATTTTTTTCGCTAAAATGAATCTTTGCACCTGTCTGAAACGCATTGCGGCCATCTTTTCATTTTTCTAACAAATCCAGTAATTTTAGAGGCTTCGAAAGGTGCGAAAAACCAAGCATCTTTTGTTTACGACCGAGTCAGAAGGGGAGTGGGTCTACTCCTGATTTGACGTCACAATCTACTTTGCATGCATTTTTTACAAAGAGTTAATGCAATGTAAATCAGCTTGTGACGTCAAATCAGGAATAGACCTACTTCCCTTCTGACTCGGTCGTTAACAAAAGATGCTTGGATTTTCGCAACTTTCGAAGCCTATAAAATGGCAGGATTTGTTAGAAAAAGGAAAAAATGGCCGCAATGCGTTTGGAACAGATGCAAAGATTCATTTTAGCGAGAAAAATATTTTGGGGTTAGGTGCACTTTAACATTTTAAACTTTTAGTTGCGGGGTTTTCAATGAAGCACAACTACCCTAACTTTCCAGAGGCTCCTATTTGGGATTCTCAGATTTATCAAAGTATTTTGCTAGCTCGAGTAGATCGCACAACCTCGTTTCCAGGGTTGTTCCTTCACTAAATGAGGAAAAGCCGTGAGAAGGAGGTTGTAGATTTACGTGTTGCATTTCTGGAAGCAGTAAACGAGTGCACCCTTTGGGTGCGTATTTACTGTTAACTTGTGCAAGGTAAAAGGTCGAAAGTGATGGACATTTCCGTCACAACACGACAAACAAATCGAATGAGAACAGACGCAAGGAGTAGAATTACTCTACTGAATGGTGACAGTTCTCTTTGATGCAAGGGACTGAGGAAATATTCAAAGTTCAGTCTACTTTTACATGAATTTGGCTACTTTTAGTTAAATCATACCAGTTCTACTTTGGAATAACATGCGATCAGACGCATTTTTTATACCTTTCACGACTTTCGTCTGGGAACAAAAACGCCAGATCCATGTCTCTATGAATATCATATATCGCCGTTGGATGTCAGGTAAAAATCATGAATCATACGTCAAGAAATTCATAAAATGAGAGTAAATTGAAATAAACAGTGCAATGTGGTAGCAAGTTTTTCGTCAGTTTTCATAAACTCTGTCCTCCACCTATTTTTCGGATGCATTTGCAATGCTCTTCCTTAGAGGGCTTGCGATGAAAAAAGGGTCAAGCGACGAAGTAATTAATAATGGATATAAACATCCTGTCCAAATTCACATTTTTAACCATTCGAACGGGGATCAAAATCTCTTTTCTTTTTTCGGCCAATAAAAGTGAAGTCTAGATTCCTGACAGCAGCCAGAAGCCTCGTTAAGAAATTGTACTGATCAGGTCTTCTTTTTCCCCCTGTCAAGAAAAGAAAGAACGCTTGATCACTGCCTAACCTGGGAACTACACATTAAATAAATAAATAAATAAAAATTACCTTGGCTCTATACATCGCACTATTGTACCTCACCAGCTAACGTCCGGTCCACCGTGAGAAGAAATACCAGCAAGTACGCAGCTATTATACCGGCTCTCGCGATTGCTTCCGGAAAGACGAAACACAAATGAAAAGACGAGAACAACTACAAAAGAGCCACAACAGCCATAGTAAAACCTATTGTGTTCATATTCAGACTTTTGGACACGCTCGGACAAGTTTGCTATCGGTTTCCGAGAAAATCAACAGGATTTGAC
The DNA here is from genome assembly GCF_036669935.1 of Montipora foliosa. NCBI lineage: Eukaryota > Metazoa > Cnidaria > Anthozoa > Scleractinia > Acroporidae > Montipora > Montipora foliosa. Next base: position 13,398,348 of record NC_090877.1, on the reverse strand, counting down.
GTCAATTCTCAGAAATGGAGGTTTATCAATATTAGTCAATTTCAATACTACATTATTCCATATCCTCAGTATTGTTCGCTTACATACGAACTAGTAGATGGTACCTCTTTATGAAAAGAAAGTTGTTGTAATTACAAATATAGAGGCATGTAGTGAAAGGAAATCCATTGAAAGCAAAAGGTAAGAATTGAGTAGTCTGTTTGTCATAATGAGTGTCTCAGCTGTTGGTATTTCCTTGTGGGGTCAATAATGTCGTTTGTTATGAAAACTTCAAACAACTGGCTCAGGATATGTTTTTCAGTCAAAAAACTTCCTACTAAGGCACAGTTAGCGCGCGGCCTTGGTGCAAGAAGTCCTGAGTTCGATTCCCGGACCTCACATCCTTGTTTCGACTTCTTTCCGTTCTGCGGTGTAGCTTACGTAGCTTTAAATACCCGTAAAACGGAGCACTGATGGCGAGGGGGGAGTAAAATGAGCGCACCGTCGACCTCAGGTTTGTCAGTTGAATTACTGTTACGAGTTATCGACGTTAAATATGGTTGCTTTACTTTACTTTACCTGTCGATTTATAATTTGATCCACCACTGAACTATTTGCATGATTCGACATTGAGTCTAGGTTTCCATTTAAATTAAAAGGAATTTGAATGAACTGAGAGGTCTGATTCCGAGTTATAGGACTGATTTAAAAGATATGCATGCAAATGCCTGCACTCTTGGTTGAATTTGGAAACTGCTTTGTACCGTTTAACAAATATTATATAGATATAATTGTCTTGCCGTGCATGGAGTTTAATTAAATTTATAGGAACAAGTGGTAAGAAACAGTAAGAGCAAGGTAAGAACAGCATCAAATAGTGAAGGAACACACTGTATAAGTTGCATCCCGTAAACTTAGCCAAAATAAAACGAGAGACAGCGCAAGAGTTAAGTCAGAGTAATTGCTGGAGGACGTACAACGTCTTTAAGAAAAGGTCATAAGCTGAAGTGATCCCATTGTGAACCAAACAACTTATTACGTAAGTGACTGACAAGTTATCCATTGTTTCAAGCATGCATGAGCACAAACCACAAATATCACTTGAGTCATGATAAAGAAGAATCGAGAAAGCGTCGCATTTCCTTGCAAGCGTTCCTGCGTCGTCTTTCTCTGAGATCAAAGGTGATTTCAGAGGAACGTTAGTGTGATAACGACAATATATTTCGCTTTAACACGTTTCTCGGTGCTATCGATTAAAACGAAGCTAAAGAAATGTCTAGAAGTCGTTAGAAAAACGCTTTTTATAATACGAAGGAGCTTCAACTAGCTTCATTTTCTGGACAGCCACGGACAATGCAATGACACTCACACAACAGAATTTTAACGCTACCCAGTCTGATATAAAATCCGTGCTGCGTATCTGTACGCACATATGTCTACTGAGTTATATTACTGATATAACCCAATATTGATTCTAATTATTCTCTTGCAGCCTTAATCAGCATATTTTTATGAACACTTTCCCTTTTTATTTATTTATTTTTTACAAGAACGTCAATCTCTTTTAGCTGAGGCTTATCATGTTGTTAAAGTTGTGCGGTATACTAAGTTGGACTACAAACTGAGTTATTCTCCAGACAGTGCATCATGCAATAAGAAAACCGCATTGCTAAAAAAAAAACGTCACAGGGTATTTGAGTTAATTATCCAGTAATGTCAACTGATTTACTTTTCAGCGTTGACGTCACGATCTGTCATGGCAGAGATTGCTGAAGAATCACGGCTAAACTGGGAGGATAGGTATGGAACATAAACTGCTCATTGTAAAAGAGATAATCTAGACGACAAAACTAAGTGAGTCTGTAAGTTTGAGATAGTACTTAAATAATTTTTTTTTTCTTCTGAGAATTATTTTTTCTGCCAATGCTAGTTATGTTATTCATATCAATGGTGAATTACTTACTATGCAGCTGCAGGGTAATCTTTCAGAAGCTTTTTAATTCCCGTCGTACCGAGCTGATTCGCGAAATAAAAGAATGTAGGTTTCTTTCTTTGAAAATCGTTTCATCTAAACAATCATACGCAGACGCTCTACTCCAATTTTATGTCAGACTTGTTTTTATATCCGTCCCTACGTTCAACTTTACATTTAAGTCAATGCAGGAAATGCCGCACTGCAGCACGGAACCCGCGTTTTTTGACGGGAAGTTGCGTGGTCAGCGCATTGCATTTGACACTGCGTTTTAGTAAAATAATCAAACTTTTGAAGACAACGAAAACACAAGCTACGTATTTTTTTTTATGTGTTGCACAACGAAGAAAGATGAGAAAGGAAGAGAGAGGGAAGAAGAAAACCAAATTGAATAAGCATAGGACGAGAAAGCGATGATCAACTCGAAAGAGAACGATTGAGAGCGCGAGAAAAATTGAGGAAATCATATCGACGAGCAGAGGAAGACAGAGTAAACACGAGCGCGAGAGAATAGACTGAATAATGGTAGCGAAAACGAGGAAAAGACCAAGAACGAGAAGGGGAAAATATATTAATTTATAGCAATGAGCAGGCCGGACTGGTCGTATGGTAAGCGGACTAGTTATAAAAATATCTGAAAACAAACTCGTCAATAAAGAATGATTGAGAAGCTCCGCCTCTAGATATTTTAATTAGTCTTTTTCTAATGAGTTTAATTAATTTAACCACTCTGACCTTTGTTAATTACTTAAAGTGACAGAATCTGATTATTAAAACTAGTTTTTGGTGATTTTACCCTATGGTTTATAGCGAGGAGATCATGCATCTGATGCTGCTATCAAAAATGGTACGTTTAAAATAACTATCTCACTGACATTTTTAAAACTTTTAATTAAGCCACAAATACACCGATGTTTCTGCCATCGAAGAACGGATGAAGGCATGCGAAGTGTAGAAACCTATGTGAGGAGCACCATATAGCCAAAGCATACTGACCGTTCGACAACACTCAACAGCCCCAATTTCGTAATAATTATGCCATACATTACAGTATGAAATGAACGGAGTTTTCAAGCAAAACATGAGGCATTGATCCCAAGAGAGGTTGAGAGGTTTTCTCCGGGTACTCCAGTTTCCCCTCTCCTGAAAAACCAACATTTGACTTGATTTGCGTTAGTTGTTAATTACAGTTTACAGTGTCCCCAATTAGTGTTCCAGCGCTAGAACGACTAGACGTATAAAGTTCCTTTCCTTTCCTTTCCAAGTGACGTCGGAAAACCCCAGAGTTCACTTTGTCTTGACCGAGTACATGTTTTTCGCCCCTTTCATTTCAAAACTTGTACCTATTTTCAGGGTATACTCGACGTAGAAGTCCTAAAACGGGTGGCCGATGTTAAGTTTCGTGCAAAGGAGTATAGTAAAGCAGGCTCAATTTACTCAATGGCACTTGACTTCCTCATTGATTCATCGATGAAACAAGTGAAAGTTATCGCGGAAAACATTTTCCGCAAGAGAGCCGA
>NC_090877.1:13382377-13387377 GCF_036669935.1 Montipora foliosa | reverse complement strand
ATATCCTCCATATTGCCCGCAATTAATCTGACTTGTGTTCTTGTGGACAACGCGCAAGTACTTTGTGTGTTCCCTGCGTGTTGGTTCTGGAGATTTATGAACCTAATTCTGATTGGCTAAGATTTTTACGTCACAGAAATCATTTTGCAGCTCGCTTTCGCAGACGCTATTTTTTGGGGGAGAGAAACGACTGCCGGAAATACGTCTGGGTTCACAGTCTTATTTCTGATTGGTCAATGACGAATGCAGAAATAGCTTATAAGGTGCCAAAAGGTTATAGAATGAAATACAAAATCTGTTATGGAAACACAGCTTTGCAGTAATTTTCAGGAGTGTATAATAAATTAGAAAAAGTATGAACTTGCTCATGCATTTCGGGCCCGGGATTTATGGTCATTCGTGATTTTTGAAAGTTCTCAAGTTGCACTCGCCGAATTTTGAGAATTTTTGAAATATCACTGATGCCCATAAAAACACGAAATGCACCCTCGTTCATATGATTCACGTTCATACGATTTCCTATACTTATTCAGTTCATAACGGAGAAAAGAAAAATACCGTTCCCACTTTCGTACTCACTTTTTTTTCTCTTAATTCAAGTTCAGATAATTTTTCTTCTTTGTTCACTAGAAAAGGCTAGTACGCTATGCTGTCTGCGTGAACCTGTAGCACCGCGCACCTTGAGCATCCGGCTATCATGCGGGAGGTTGCTGGTTCGAACTCCAGCCGCATCAGCATTCAGGGATCTTAAAATAACTGACGAGAAAGTGCTGCCTTTGTAATCTCAACTGCAAATGGTTACACTTTCAAGTCTTCTCGGATAATGACTATGAACGTGGGCCCCGTCTTACAAACATCCTAAATGTTAGTAAGTTCCCTGTAGGACGCAGTTAAAGAACCCATACACTATTCGAGAATTAAGAGTAGGGGATGGAGTTCCCGGCGCTGTGGCTGTCCTGTTCTCTCCAGCAGAAGAGGCCGGCTTGGCGTGATGTCGCTAAACGTCTTACTGTGTATGAGACTACCAAAGCAGAAACAGTCATAGGTCGAAAATGGACTTTGTCGAATGCTGTAACATGTAGATGTCAGATGTCTGCCTAACATTTCCACTTTAATTTATCGCATGAGAGGGTTACAGGCAAATTTCACCAATATACTTTTTGCTTAATTAATTCATTTTTTATCAGATAAAGGGCAACCCCTTGCCTTTATCATTTACCATCTTATCTTTATCGCTGTTTTTGTGTTTTATTGTCTTTGAAAAGCCTCTACGGGGAAAGTCAATAAAGTATGTATGTATGTGCCATGATTTACTTAAATGTTTCACGTGAATTGCTTTTTAGTGTAAAGATATTAATAGAACCCTCACAGATGTAAGAGAAAAACTTAGCGAGAAGATCAAAAAGGTACGCTTCGATGTTCTTTGTGCACTTTTAAATTTTCTGAGATATCAATTGTGTTAGTAGATTGAACAGATTCGTATGAATTCTTATTTGTGTTTTTTGTGGTTGCTTCTGTTTTGTTAATTACTGGTGAGTTTCTTACCCAAAATTACATTCGCCGTTTTGTCGCCTGTATCAGATTTAACTGGAATGGGACGAATAGAAATTCCTCGCAACCAATCAACTTTACATTTCCTTTGAGAACTTCAAACAGCTAACCCTAATGGTATATGTCAGGGTAGACAGTGCTGTCCATCGAATATAAGACCTGGTTAGGGTTACTCGAAGCATGGTTAGCGCTAACTACTGTTAAATAGCATGGAAACCTACAGGTTTTTGTACCTCTTAACCAACGGTTAGTGCTAACCAGGTACCACGTAAATCGAGCAACCGGGCCCTGGGGTACAACCGGTAGAAAAGGTAAATAAGATGGATCGACTATATAAACCATGATGTGAACAAAGCGGCTGTGTGAGACTTTTAACTGGTCCTTCTTAGGAGGAGGGATCTACTTACTGTCTTACAATGGTTGGTCCTCTTTGTGGTGGATGGCGCTTCATTTAGGGTTGTCAACTTTTTATTATGTTCGCAGGATGAAAGAGTGGCATGCGAAGTAATAATAACAATGGTTGAATTTGGAGAAGAGGAAATGGAACGTGGAAACCTAAACCTGGCCTTAGAGCATTTTAGTGAATTACTAGAGCTCTTAAACGTCAAATTTATTCCCGGAGTTCAGCTCAGTAGGGCAGAATGTTTGCTACGATTGGTAAATTTATCTATGGTTTTTTTTTAATACCTCACACAATACAATGTAACAAGGATGTCTCTCGATCTTGGAAACAGCATCAATCAAATTGGTTTCTAAACCGAAACGTCAGGGTTTGTTTGAGTTACGCTTTTAGAAAGACAACAAATTTAACTTTATCATCTTCAAAAAAGATTTTAGATGAGCTATCAATTCGTCGTTTATATGCCGGTTACAGAGGAAACTCGACGCCAACAGTAATGACAGGTAAAACAAGAAACGAATAAGGAAGAAAGGGAACCCTAATTATTATTTTTTCCTTATTTTAATCATTCAGGGGAGACAAAACAAAGCAGAAGAGGAATGCAAGCGCGGTATGCAAGTTAAAAAAAATTACGTAAAAAGGCGTTACTCTGAGTGTTTTCCTGTTTTCCTGTTTCTCATTCTGTCCATTTCTATTCTGGACGCAAATTATGTCCTCTATGGACAAGTTCATGTTGAACACATCTGAACTTACTGCTTATTAAAGCGAGCCCCCTCTCCAAAAGAAAAAAACTTTAAGCCGGACTAATGTTTGCAATACAATTTCTTTCAAAAGAGGTGTTTGTATAAGAATTTTAACATCGCTCATTTTCCCTTCAAACTGCACGGGCACCACTATCATGAATAGTTGTCACGTGTTACAGTTGTCTTATCTTTTTGACACAAAGAATTTTTGTATAACAAGAATGGGGAAACATTATATTAGATGGCTGCACCTGAGAAATTTGAAGAAGAATTTTTTGGAGTAGAGTTTCTAAAGGGAAGAATTTTGTATTTTATACGGTCTCTACTTTTCTTTTCTCAGTTCTACATTTTGAACCTGAAAATAAGAGGGCCCGAGCAATAATGCAAACAATTTCGCAGATGTTGAAGAATTCAAAAGGGACCAAAAATGAAACGGTAGGGCATTTTAACCCCAGGGTCAGTGTCACCTAATGTTATTGTGCACATGCAAACTGAGCATCACGCAATCCCTTTGGTCAAGTTTTGTGGAGTGATTTCCTAGCAATACTTCGAAAGACCTATGTAGAAAGTATCTTCCTTGGGCGAAACACCAAAAGAGAAGGCGTAATGGCACATTTTGTTTCTGAGAGATCTGAGAAAAGGGATTTTCGAAGGGCTAGATTAAACATCATTGAGATCGATACAAACGATACATTTACGTCAATCGTGTTACTAGTTACTGTTCAATGAAATAATCCACCTTTTTTCGGAAAACAAACCTAACTGTTTTTTTTTTAATTGACGGCTACTCCCAATTTTTATTTCACGTTCCAATGACAGTATCTAAGATCTATTCGTTTTCCATAGTCCTTGTACAAGGAAAAATAACCGCGTACCAGGTGGCACCCTCCGTAGGGCCTATTTACACGGTACGATTTTTGTCGCGTGCGACAAACTTACGGCGGCAGGCGTACAAAACGAATTGTTTCGTGTAAATCAAACCTACAACTCGCTTACGATTGTCGTGTATGTCAGAAAAATTGACGTACCATTTTAAACAAAACATGTTTTAAAACGCTGCGACAATCGTAAGTCACGTCGCACTTGAGCTGTGGTCATACTTAAGGTATACTTACTCGGCTAGTATGACCCCACCTATTGTGGCAAGAGCTTCTGTTTCAAGACAAGCCGCCCTTAGGGCTTGAAGTGGAAAATAGTAGGTGGGTCCATACTAGCGGAGTAAGTATACTTTAAGTATGACCAGAGCTCAAGGGCACTTGAGATTATCCATGTTTACTTACCGTGGCGATGAAAGTTTATTTTAGAATTCAAAGTATGCGTTCAAAGTAATCGGGTTTTCAATCAAGTTATGCGGCAAGTAATCGGGTTGCCAATCAAATTAGGTGGCGAACGTCTTATATATATATTTAACAATTATTCCATGATATGAGACGGTAAATAGCCAACGAGGCGCGTAGCGCCGAGTTGGCTATAACCATTTTCATATCCAACAAGCGCGAATGGAATAATCGTTTTATTAAATTCCTTAAACTCCAAATATTTGGAAGTACGAAATACGAGCGAAAAAAGGGAGAAAGCTGAGCGAAATGGAGAAAACTTGATGAAGATGCGACGTTGTGTAATACCTGGTGGTCAGACAGACGTAGGCTCATCACAAAAACATTTCTTGCCTTTTCGCGTTCTTCTTAACGTCGAAATTGATCCAGACTTTCCACTAAAAAAGTTTCTTTTCTTTTTTTGCTTTATTCACTGAAAAATTTCGCTTTCCGGCGAAAAAAATTTAGTTTAGCAAAAAGATACCTTTAGCAACGCTTAACGCAATCATTTACCATATAAGGTCAAACTAAGGTATATTTAACAATTATTCCATGAGCGCGCGTTGGATATGAGATGGTAAATAGCCAACGAGGCGCGTAGCGCCGAGTTGGCTATAACCAGTCTCATATCCAGCAAGCGCGAATGGAATAATTGTTTTATTAAATTCCTTTAAACTCCAAAAGTTTAGAAAGTACGAAATACGAGCGAAAAAAGCGAGCAAATCCGAGCGAAATCAAAAAATCTTGATGAGAACCGATGCGATGTCGTGTAACACCTTGTGGTCAGACAGACGCAGGCTCGTCACAAAAACATTTCTTACCTTTTCGCGTACTTCTAAACGTCGGAATTTAACCCAGCTGTCCAGAAAAACTTTTTTTTTTGCTTTCTTCAGAGAGAAATTTCTCTTTCCGGCGAAAAAACTTTTAGCTTGGCAACACTTAGATCTATCATTTACCATATAAGGTCAAACCAAGGTATATGAGCTGATA
>NC_090877.1:13367377-13372377 GCF_036669935.1 Montipora foliosa | reverse complement strand
TTCATCTCTCCTTTTATTATAGCCAAGATCGAAAACAAACGAAAGAAAAACCAGAGGAAGAAAATGAGGAAGAAAGAGAAGAAAAAAACTGAAAAACAGAAGGCAAAACATGCTTTTAGATCAGGTAAAACAAAGAAAAGTGACTTGCCACAGGTTATGAATAACATCTTACTATCTTGACCTCATTTAACACTCAAAGAGTTCCTTACCCTGGGTTTTGTGAAACTAACAACTTTAAGCCTTACCTGACAAGGATTATCGATGAGATTAGACAATAGAAAGTTTGTTACATTATGTCGTCCCTGAAGTCCACACCATCTGAACTCCCGTTTCTGCTGACTTTCTGTTTACAGTCTACAGTAAATCGCTTCTTGATTCACATTCAGTTTCCGGAAAAGTGTTTCGCCCAGACACTCAGCCTTACTTTATTTATTTGTCTCTGAAGCGGAGCAAAATTTCCTGTTGTGACTAACATGGGAACTTTGCATATGTTTGTAGATCAGACACTACCACCAAATACCCAAACCAAGTCATCTGATGACCAAATGTCAGAGGAAGACAATTCTCAAGACACGTGCTCAGTCACTGGAGACACCGACATAAGCCCGGGATATTCCGAGGTAACCCATTCACAAGACACAAGAAAAAATGCCGTATTGAAGGAAAGGATTCAAGTAGACGTCATCCCGAGCATCACTTCATCTGCATGGAGTTCCGTCACAACTGGGAGATCTGCAGCTTCTCTTCCTTTTGAAACCCGACCAAATCAAAGCAGCAATGTGCCATCTTTTAAAAATAACGCAGAACAGTCACCTGACTTGGTTAGTAAGTTTAGAAAGATACCAAAGAATGTGGATGTCGTTTGCAACCACTTCCTCATCAAGAATCGTAAGCGACCAGCGAGTGTAAATGAAATCGTTAAAGCCTGCAAAGGATGCGAGAACCGTTCAAAGCTAGAGTATGCAACATGGAATTACAGCAAAAAAGACTGGCAAATAATAAGGCCATATCCAAAGAAGGTCCCTGCTAATGTGGCGTTAAAAGTATGTCGACAATTCTCCATGAACATCCCCTGCTTAAGGTCACCGTGCTCGTTTGCTCATGGAGAGGATGAACAGCTCATGTGGACTTTAGAAAGGGAAAGAGGTGAGTTAATTTCATTTGAATATTTTATTAATTTACTTCAACAAATGAAGTGATGATTTATTTAAGATTATTTATTTAAGAGCTGTCCGCAAACAAATATCTTTAATTTGTCTTCACAACAAATGGCTACTCTAAAGAAGGATCTAGATAGTTTAAATGACCCTTTTTAAAAGTCAACCTATATCAAAGCCAACTGATCCTTTCTTATTTTTACCATAGTTCTCCCCAGTCCACGAGAAACTCTGACTGGATCGCCTGGGATGGCAACCATGGAGGCAACCCTTCCTAATACTCGCTTGCAATATAGACCTTCCCCTCCTGGAGTGTCAAATGGCGCTTACAAGCTATGCAGAAGGTATTTTTGTGGTTTCCATACGGCTTTAATAAGTGCCCGCCGTTGTTGCACGTTCGAAGAGCCTGCAACGGTGCCTATTGACGTGCATGGTTTTGTCCTAGTAGACCGTGCTTATCAATCTTGTTTTTCCTCACCAACAGGATGGTTCAGTTGGTTGAGCATCGGACTACACATTACTCGAAGAGTAGAGCATGGAGTTCCCGGTGTTGTAGTGCGTCCTCTGTAGTATAATCAAGGCTGGGAGGGTGAATAATCGGAGGTATTAGTTACACCAAGCCACTCTAAAATCCGAAGTTAAAGATAGATATGATAATGATAATGCGTCCACTATTTAAACACGGACGCTTATTTACATGTAGGAATCTTACTTTCTGACGAGAACATGCAAGATTTTTTAAACGGTTGCTATAATGATAACTCAGAATTTTGTTATATGATTTTTTTGTTTCAGTTGCTTCACTCGTGAACGATGCAGGTTTGGGCGAGGATGCATCTTTGCCCATAGCAGCGAGGAACTAAAAGAATGGGATCAAGAATACCGTCGAAAAGAGAGGGAGAAACTGATGAAAGAGCTTCAAGAGCACGAGGAAAATGCGTGCATTGAATTAACATCAGCAGTCTTGAAAGGACCCCCGGAAGATGTAAGTCAACAGAAAAAAAATGAGCATGTAAAAAGCCACTTGAGAGGACTGCCCCACTTGCAACTAAGCTCTGTCGACCAATATCGGTCTCTAATGAGCACCCACAGCTGTGCGTATGCCACTTCCTGCGGTTGGGTGGTATTTTAATGGATATATAAAACGATTCGCAAGTTTTAGTCATGGATCTCAGCGCCAAAACCCGATTGTTGTTAATCTTGGGTTCTTTGTTGCGTAAACATTAAGCATACTATGATGTTCATTCTCCATTAGCGCTTACCGTCCATCGAGCCACCCGGTCGAGGGGGGACGTTTCTCGAAAGTCCCGAAACTTTTCGGGCGTATTTCGGGTGACATAAAACGCTTTGTGCCTTCAAAAAGAAAACGTTTTTAGTCATGAAATTGCAATTTTTGTCTTTGCTGGTTTCGAAAAACATGTGTAAAGGTCAATTTTTCAGAAGCAGAAGATCATAATTTCACGAATTGCGTCTCGGGCACAAAAAATTCTTGGAGCTTTTGAGAATCAAACAGGCCCGAGGATAATAAACCCGCCGGATGGTGATGTCATAAAACAAATGGCAAGGAAATTGTGGGCAGTCCTGGAGACATTTGAATTCTTACCCCCCCCCCCCCCCCGCCTTTTTTCCTGCCTCTGCGTCAGTACATTTTAATTACCAACAACTTGGCTCCAAAAATGTTCAACGAATAACTCTAATTCACTCCTTTTTTTGCAATGCATAGCTTGTGCAGGATCTCGCAGGAGTTCATATCAGCTGCACTCCTCCGGAACTCAGCGTGCAACTTCAAGACAGTAATGACGTCCACCGATTCCAGTGGACATTCACCCTTTTGTTTGAGGTCAGTAAACTGAGTTGCATGGGAAAATCTTTCCAAAAAATTACGGAATTTTAAAGCTTTCTCAGTAAAGGCATTTCATGTTTACTCCTGACAGAGCAACACGATACAGGAAAACAAAGGCCTGGTATTTATTACGGGGCTCCTAATTCTAGGGCTCCTTGCAAAGCGGACGCAACGTTGACTGCCAACAATTTCGGACATTGTTGGGTGTTACATGTTGCTTCCGTTTGCATCCCCTGTTGCATGTTGTTGCATAATGCTGAGAGTTGCTGCGCGAAGTTTGAAACTGGACAAAAACTCGCAACCTTTCTTTTGTTCCGTGATCGCCGAAGCAAAACGCAACAGCGTTGGATCTGTTTGTAAAGTAGGCTCGATTATCAGCCGCTGTTTTGGGAAATGAGCCAGCGCTTACCCCCAAAATCACGCCTGGACACGTGACGTAAGCCACTGATGATTTCTGCCAATCAGAAACTCGTCTGCCCAAATCGAGCAGGCATAAATTATGTTTTTTTAGAGAATATGTCCAAATTACAGCTGCGAAGGTATTCTTTGACCCGGCCTGTGTTCGAGCTTTATAGTGCTTTTATGGTGGGAAACATTTAAGATTTCGACAACGGAAAGCGTCTGAGAAGCTTGCGGATGTTACTCAGTGTCGTTTTCTATCGCCTGAGTTCGGAAACTTCATGCCAAGGGCAAAATACGGCTTTCAATTCCATTGCATTTGCAATCTCTCCTCTACTTTGCTAATGTAAGAGCAAGCGAAATTCTTTGCTGGTAGAACGAGTAGGCCGATGAGGCCAACTGACAGATCTGAAGCGGCCAAAGATTAACTTGTTCGAAATTCAAACTTGCATTGACCATTTCACCACAAACTCAAACTCTCATCATCTGAAAACCTCGCGCAGACGTGTGAAGCATTTTTATGTAATTGCTATTTTGCAAAAATCAATGTTTTGGGATGTTTGATGCCATTTAATTTCTCCGCAACTTTTCATAAATTAAATTTTGAATATACGTCACTGACACAATCTATCGCCCACGCGTCAAGCCGTCTCTTCTAGGAGAGAATACCCCGAACCCGAATAAGCGGCGGAAATGGAGCACAGCTCTTTCAGCATTGTGGGGGCCACGCATGCGTATTACATGTTTTCTCCATGGAGATAGCAACGCATTAACATTTTGAAAACAAGACGGTAGCCGCATTTTGTAGGTTAACGGATCGTATCCTTTCCATAATACATTGCACGTCCTTAAATTGCTGGGAGTTGTTACATCAGTTTGCTCTTATTATTAGAAGCCGCCGAGCGTTTTAAAACCCGGCAGAGCTAAGCCAAATATCTCAATTTAATGTCTTATTCCTTTCTAGACCTCTTTCCTAAATATTAAAATAATCAATACTCTTGTTTCCTTTTATTTTCCAGCACAGTCTAAGATCTCTTAACTTAGGTTTGCGTCAATGGCACATCGTCTCTGTCTAGCTTAGTGGAACAATCCCTCAGTTGATTGGATTCTCAAACATAGGCCCTACAAAGATTTCTGAAAAGCCTTTAAAAAGCTGAGGTCGTTATAATATCTGGTTCTGCTAATTGCCCTGTCTCTCAGTCAGAGACTGAGTTGCTAAGGGCGCAGCTTGACGAGGTCTGACCAAAGGAGCTGTGATGCCGGCTAGGCGCTCGGCCCCTGAACACGACCCATGGATGACCTCGGAGCACAGCGTCACAGCCAGATGGAATAAGCTAGGAGTCGATTTTGCCGAGGGAGGAAATCCGTAGTGCCCGGAGAAAAACCCTCGGACTAAGATTGAGATCGACTGAAACTTGGCCCACATGCGAGCTTAGGATACGACCCCGGGTCCGCAGAGGTGGGAGGCAGAAGTGGGAGGCACGGCCAAACATCGGCATACTAATGTTCCAATATTAAGTTTGGGCTTTACAAGTTTTCTACTTGGGTAATATAGAACCATTCATGAACCACATCTGAGTGTTTTGCCCTTATGTAACACC
>NC_090877.1:13359877-13362377 GCF_036669935.1 Montipora foliosa | reverse complement strand
CAACATAGAGTTGAACGGTTCCGATGTGTCAAGTAGGGCCGTTTAAGAGATCAGCGGCCGGTTGTTCAAAAGCCGATTAACTTAATCCAGGATAAGAGTCAACTTTCGTTTCATGTTTTAAACTTTTTGGTGAAAGTTTCTTTCGCTTATAGTACAGAAATAAAGTCCTTGGTTAATTTTTAATCTGGGATTAGCGTTAATCGGCTTTTAAACAACCGTGCCCAGAAGTATTAAGGTTTAAGATATTCGAATTTAGAGACGACGTTTCTTTGGCTCGCATTTTTTTATTGCCGTACTTACAACACTTCACCAAAAAGAAATTTAAGTTATGTCAACAATAATTCACGCACTCCCTTTCACGTTAATTGTATATAGCAACCATGATCTATTTTTCATAGATACACTCTGAATAACACACAGTTGCATGCGCAATGGAACATCTTTGATGAGATGACCGGAATGAAGTGTGCAGTCGATAATGAGCTTTTCGGAATCCTCCATCTACAAGAGGAAGATGCCTTGAGACCTGATGATGCTGCCGGACGCCTCCTCTACCGTAATGTAAATTCCGTGTGGCTACAACTGTCAGAGAGCAACTCCAACAAAGTCTACGAGGCTCCTGTTGAGAAAGTCGAGAGTGAATGTGTTGTGTTGAGACTGGCAGCCAAGATTTGCTCTGAATTGAGCCTTTATGACACCTGTGATGTTAACGTTAATGCCCAGTTCCAGTTAAACCGATGGCCAATTTGCGAAATGCACGCCTCCGTTGATAGGCTTACATCAGGCCAGTTGGAACGATTTGTTTTCCCAGCGCCAAGGGCTCCTTTGGCTGTCAGTAATGAAGTAAGTAGTGGTGAATAACCATCTCCAAAATTTCCGAGAGGATACTGATGGTTGGCTGAGTCAACATTCCAGATTGTAAAAAGATAAAGCAGTTTTGTGCTTATCATTTATCTACTTCCAGTGGCAGGGACGATCCATATTTCCCATATATCCTGATAAAATGAGAAATGCTTTTTAACCGGTTGGCTCATGATCAGTTGGTTGGGCATCGGACTACCTTGTTCAACTTCGGCCAGACCAACACTCGGGATCTTTAAATAACTGAGGGGAAAGCGCTGACTTTGAGATGATATCTCCAAATGGTGTAGACTTATAGTCTTCGCGGATAAGGACGATTGACGATAAACGTGGTTACCGTGTCACAACCGTTCAATGTTCATAACCCTGTGGGGCGTGAAAGAACCCACACAGCTTTTCACAACGAGTAGGGCTTGGAGTTCCCGGTGTTGTGGTCAGGCTTCGTTTCATTCATTCATATGTTGGGTGAGATCACCAATGGATTGATAGCGGCTGCCAGCGGCGCCTGTATATGCTGATGTCCGGTCTCATCCATAGATTGTTTACTTGTAAAGGGCATTTGAATATGTAAATAAGGAATGCGCTGTATAAATTCATAACCATTACCAAGTAAAATTCATTATTAACATAGAATGAGAGACAACGTCACTCTTTATAAGTTATATTGAACACAAGTTCATATCAGATGATACGAAAGAAAGGCGCTTGCACTAAGGTTATAAGGAATTCAGTGAAACAATTGCTATTGATTGAACCCTGAAAATGCCCCGCTTCAATGGAATTCAAGCCAAAGATCTCTAAAAAAATATATGAATCCTCGTATCATTGAGGGAATTTTTTTTGAGATCACGTGATCCCATGACCATACCTAATGAAATTAAATATCTATTTTCTCATTTCTATTGAAACGCTGTCTGAGCACATTTAAATTACATCCATTTTTACACCTTGTGTCCCATTTACTGTCCTTCATAAATATTTTAGGTCTCAATTCGTTGGCATTGGCTTCTAGATAAACGACTAAATGAACGTCAAAAGGACGTCATCAAGAGGATAGCTCTTCGGGAGTGGAACGCCCCACCCCTTGTGGTCTTTGGCCCATTTGGTACAGGAAAAACGTTCACTCTGAATCAAGCTGTCCGTCTTCTGGTGCAGATGGACAAGTCACACAGAATCCTTCTTTGTACCCACTCAAATCGCGCAGCTGATATTCATGTGGAATTGCTACATAAGTACCTGACGGAACAAAACGGTACACCAGCAGCAAGGCCATTCAGAATATATCAACCCATGAGAAGGTATTCACCTTCAATACAGCTTGAGAGATGTGCTCGGTGTTCCTTAAAGGGGCTATGTCACTTTATTTTAGGGTTTTCAGGGGAATTATTGACTTAATCACGATTTTAAAACTCGAAAATGGTACTTTGAAATTCGTTTACTGATAAAATTATCGTTACATCACAAACACGATGATTCTGAGCATAAAATACTTTTATATAACCAGGCGATTTGCTGCGGTAAATGTGGAAAACGTACGGCCAACTTTTTTCAAGATTACCTAAATGCAATCGGCTTCCCTTTCCTTTTGCTGTATTTCTGTCATGTCTTTCAACAGCTTTAAGTGGTTATTGCAACGTTT
>NC_090877.1:13337377-13354877 GCF_036669935.1 Montipora foliosa | reverse complement strand
GGTTTATTCACCCCAGGCAAGACAACTAGGGCTGCAAAAATCCTTGGCAGAACGCCTGTTTGACCAGTACAGCCCAGAAGAAGAAGAACATTTAAGCTCGCAATCCAATGTGTTGTTTCTAACTGAGAATTATCGCTGCCACGAAGAAATTCTCAACTTTCCTTCGTACAACTTTTATGGTGATAAACTAATTGCTCGAGGTTGTCAAATGCAGCCAGCACACCCAAAGTACGGTCCTTTGCTGTTCTTTTCGGCGCGTGGAAGGGAAAAGAAAGAGCACGATAATTCCTATATCAACCTGTCTGAGGTTGATGAGGTCGTCAAAAGAGTGAAAGAAGTTGCAAACAACTGGCCGACTCGTGAATGGGGCAAGAAGAAGTTATCTGAGATCGCAGTTCTATCCTCCTACCGTTACCAGGTGAGACTATGATTTTTTTGGAAACTCTTCCCTGACCGCGGATATTGGATGAGTTATGAACTCCATGGCCAGCTGACAACCGTAAATAATACGGCTGCACGCGCACATTAAATTAAATAGGTCGCATCTTAATTTTTTAATTCCACGAATCTCCAGTTCATACCTTCACACTCACGCTTTTATAGCCAAAGAGAACGAGAATGATAATGCATAAATGTACGCATTTACGAATGCATGGATTGATAGATGGATGGATGTTGAACGAACAAACAAACGATTAAGTGAACGAGCTAACGATCAAAGGAACGAAGGAACGAATGAATGACGTCTCGTAAATATTGAAACATTTTATTTGTCATTTAAAGGTTCAAGCTATTCGAAATAGACTGAGAAAGGACAGAGCTTTTACGGATGTGAAGGTGGACACAATCCATAATGTCCAAGGTAATGCGAGCATGTAGATGTTCATACTTCTTTGTCAAGTTCGAAGACAATAATTTACTCCATTTTGACCGACTAACAGATTCGACTGTCAAAATCCCATACAATAGGCGGAACTAGGACAGAGAGATGAAGTGTCCTTTTCATGATTAACGAATCGGGGCAAACATTATTTCTCGAAATTGGTGGCACATTCAATATGATTTTATGTGGAAACAAAAGCAAAATTTTCCAATAATTCTAACACACTGGATCAGAGACAAAGACAGCGACAGAAAAAAAATTTACGTGACCAAACTAATACTAAAGAGATTAATCATCGCGCTTACGTGAAACGGCAAAGGCGAAACGGTGTGCTTTTGCTTGTCATAAAAGAATGAAAATTATGTTATTCTAACTCGTCTCTCTCTTTTGAAAAGTTACTTGACACCTGCTGCTAAATCTCTCCACTGAAGCAATTACGCCCTGCGTTATCTACTTTACTTATTTTATAACAGGGGAGGAATTTCGAGTGCTTTTTATTAGCACCGTCCGTACATTTCACACCTGTAAGCCGCAGGAGCAGGAGCTAATGGAAAGTGGAGTTGATCGACAACTGTACTGGGAATTTTTGACCGATCCAAAACTATTGAACACAGCGGTCACAAGGGCGAGATGTTTGGTGGCTGTTGTCGGTGATCCCGTATCGCTTTGTACCGTTGGAAACTGTCGAATCATTTGGAAAGACTTCATTAAAAGATGCAATCAAAATCATGGACTCTATGGTACAACAATGGCTCAACTTGAGACCGAAATAAACGCCGCCATCGCCAGCATTCATCTCAACCCAGATGCACAGTCGTTTGTTCCAAAATGTTCATCAATGCCAGCAACAAAAGTTGACACCAGCCGATGTGAAGAACACAATGCTTTCAGTTGTCAGGAAGCTGTTGAAACAACTGGAGATGAAGAAAATGGTTCAAATCTTCTCCAGGAAAGAAAAGAAGAAGACGACGAGATAGATGTTGAGCAGAATAGGCACGACCGGTCATGTTCTACCATGGCTGTCAACGAGCACCAACAAGGAAAAGGGGAAAAGACTGAATTCCAAGATGAAGAAGAGGGAGAAAGTCAGGCTGAAAAGGGGAATTTAGAGATTGAGGACCTCCAAGATGACTTTATCGATGATGAGACTTTACTTCCCAGAGATATAGATGAAATCATTTTAGCATTTGTAAGAGAATGCGAAAGGACCAAACAGCTAGACGATGATAGGATAGGAATGTTTCAAGATTCTGAATTCCCACCTCTAGAAGCTTCCAGATCCAAAGCCCTCAGAGTGCATTCCTCAGAGAAGGTGCAGTATCACTCGTTTAAAGCGATGGGGGAATTGACAGATCTGTGCCCTGAAATCCGGGTTGTCAACGGTCGAGTTGAAGTTTTTCTTACAAACCTCGGCCTTTACAAGTCTCCCTCCAAAAGGGCTCAGCGAATTATAGCTTCTGCAAAGGAGCAGGAATTCTTAGATCCTACTGTCCTTTGGGAACTTCTACGAAAAGAACCTCAAAAGTACATTGTCTGCAATCTTCGCTTAAGTCCTGAAAATTCCCAATTAGGATATGCGGAGGTTGAAGACACAACAACTCCGGACATCCATATCAAGGGAAGAGTCCGCCAGGCCTTTGACAGAGACAAGATCGTCTTAGAGCTGCTTAATCCTTCCAAGACAGACAGCTCAAAGGTAGATGAAAATGAGCGAAAGATCCAAGGAAAAATCGTTGGTAAGTGCTAATTATTTCACGAGACTAAACCGCCGATAAAATATTACCAAAAATCAATTTGAGTAATAGGAACCCATATTAAGAGGGACCCAAAGAAACGAGTTGCTATTACCGGATGATACCTGAAAAAGACTATCGCTGAAAATTAGCATGGGCACTTTCATATGCAGGGCCGTAATAATGTAAGGTCTGTGTAAGACGGAAGTCCTTACTTAACTGATTTGTAGAATGGAAGGGGGAAGAAGATTTGAAACTTAAGACACGGATACTTCAACAACCGAGCGTTAAACATTTCATTTCTTGTATGTTCATGAGCTACTAAAAAGGGAATTTTCTGGCTTTTAATGACTCAAAAAGGGGACAATTCTTACAACATTTCACTGTAAAAGAAAACTTGTTGCTTCTTCTTTCGATTTGAAAAATGACGTTCGAGAACGTCGAAACAACATTCGTGTCACATTTTTAAATACGCAGTGAGGGTGAGGGTCACCCATGGACCTTGGACTCTACGTAGTAGCCTCGGAGCTAACATTACATATTAGATAATAATTAACTGCTCATGAATTTCTTGTTAACAGGGGTTCTAGAACACATCATAAGTCCACATGAACGCCAATTTGTCTGCACCACAAATTACGAAAACCCTACCGTGATGGCGCCCATCAACAAGTCGGCCACAAAACTAGTAAATCTTACAGATAAGGGATGTGAAGGTATACCGATCTACAAGAAAGATAAAAATAACAGAGCCACTAAGGTCAGAATATTGAAAAGAGAAGATGTACTCAATGGAAAGTTCCTGTTTGTTGTGAGATACCTTCAGTGGAGACGAGATTGCCTCTACCCTTTGGCCATGGTAGTTAGGGAATTGCCTCGAGGGGAAGACTTGAAAAGTAGCATGCAGATTTCGTACGCCGAGCGTGGAATTAGGAGGGCTTTCAAGAAAGATACGTTGAAATATGTGACGGAAAACTTTCCATCCAATTGGTCCATTCCTAAAAAAGAGTACTCCAGTCGCCCTAAGGTTGGCGAAGCCTTCACTATCGATCCTCCGAAGTCTTTGGATCTTGATGATGCCCTCACCATGGAGGAAATCTCCTTATCCACCTTTCTAATAGGAATCCACATTGCGGATGTCAGTTTCTTTGTCCAGCCAGACTCTCCACTTGATCAGGAAGCATTCTTGCGCTGCACATCATATTACCCTGGTGAAGAAGAAGAAAACATTCCCATGCTGCCACGAGAGCTAAGTGAAAATCACTGCAGTCTTTTGCCAGAAAAGGATCGTCTGGCAGTGTCTGTTTTCGTGACGCTCGACGAGAAAGGAATGATCACCAAAGAGCCGAATGTGAAACGCACGATCGTCACGTCTTGCTGCCGCCTGAATTACACTGAAGCTCAAGGAATCATACAGAAAAGGGAAGAGAGCATCAGAAACGTACCTATAAATATTGCAGAAAAGATCAGGCAGTTAAGCTCACTCGCCCAGAAAAGAAGACTTGCAAGGTTGGGAGACAGTGCTTTTGATCACTGGCAAAACGAAGGAATTGAAGAAGGTTTTGAGGCACATGAAATGATCGAGGAAATGATGCTTCTAGCCAACGAGGAAGTTGCAAAGATTCTTTCAGAAAAAAACTCCAACTTGGCGCCTTTGAGAATTCAGCTGCCTCCCAAGGACCAAAAACTGGGTGAATGGATTGAGCAGCATCGTAAATACGCCAGATTATCATTTCATTATGCAAAGGTCTTGCAGGAGAATTCACAGTCCCTTGAGCTACTGAACTCTGAGAAGACCGCTTTCAAAATCCAAAGCTGGGTTTGGAGTGCAATTTATGAGGCTGTGGTGTCCTGTGACATCGCCAAGGTTTATAAACTGATTTGCAACGAAGCGAACCACCCTCAACTTGCGGCAGCACGATCCCATTTCCGACGGATTCAGTCCGGGGCGAAGTTTGTCTGTGAAGGTGACACGCCCCCAGCAAATATTCAGCACTATTCACTCGGTATGCGATCTTACACACAGTTTACGTCCCCAATCAGAAGATACATGGATATCGTAGTCCATCGTCGTCTTCTCGGTTTGCAGTCGGGTAGCCCATATGGTGGAAACATATCAAAGGATGAGATTTCAAAAGTTTGTCGCCGCTCCAATTATATGCACGAAAACTCGCGCAAATTTGATAGGGATTGTAAAAGGATACGTATGGCATCAAGGCTTCAACAGCGTTGCCAGGAAACGCGTGTTTTTATTGAATCAATTGATCGGAATTCCACAAGTCTTCATATTTTAAAGCCAGGAGACGATCACCTCGCAGGGAAACAAAAGCGGTTGCTCCTAAGTCACCTTAACCCGGTGGAGCTAAAACAACAGGAAGACCTCAATGTCATTCTTAAGTGGAGGTTTAGAAAGTACAAAGCACCAGATTCCAACAGCTCTTTTAACGGGGAAGGTGACGAAACCTACTTTCACACTCAGGATTCGGTACTGGAAATCCCTTCCGATGATTGGCTTCGTATTATGGATGCTGTTAGGTCAAACGAAGATAGCAGTCTTGCAACCATAATCAAGCAAATTGACGCTCGCCTGAAAATCAAGTCACCATTGCGTGAAGTGGAAGAACCTCAAAAACCCGCATTTTCTGACAAAGTCGGGTCTTACAAGCATCCTCATTTCGGCGACTCTGCTTCTCAGTTTTCCAGCGATCCAAACGCTCATTATTATGAGAAGACGTTGATAATGAAAAAATACGATTTCTTCCCTGTGCAACTCTGCCCTCATATGATACGAGGAATTCTGGTGCCTGATATTCAGTTGTTCAAGGTAAACACGCACCTCAATATCTGTATCGAGCACCGAAGATACCCACGCGAATCGTTTGCGCATACAGCTCGCCACCAGGCGTCTAGAGAGCGGTATGAAACGATTGACGAGTACATTCAGGCTTGGAAGCCTGTTCTTGCGATGGAAGCCGCCACAGGGGCTGTCAAGGAGAACGACGGGTTCGTTATTGAACAAGTTAGCATCGAATGGAAGAAGGAGAAAGGTGTTCTCCATGGCACAGTATCTCTTCCAGGGCCCTACTGTCGTGATCGTCAACTAGAATTTCATCCTGGGGATCTGGTGTGTGCCCGTGTCCCTTATTCCAAAACGGAAACATCGGCTTCTAATGAAGATAGAGACAAGGTGAGTTCAAGCCAAGGTTACCGCAAACATCTCAACGGATGACCGGGTATTCAAATCGAGCCTTTTTTTCAAATTAATATTGCACTTCATGTCCTAGTCGGGTATTATTTAAAGGTTAACGCGTAAAAACCATGATTTTGAATAAGCAATCATCACATGTTTTAGTCTCTGCTTTGAGCAAGTTGTCCCTCGATCGCTTTGCCGTGCAAAATGTGGAAACTATAGAGGGCTGCGGTTTCATTTTATTTGTTTGTTTTTATTTTCGCGTCGCGCGCTACACGGATAAATAGGGGGCTCAATTAAGCAAGGACGGCGAGGACGGCTACCAGATCGCCACGAAACAATAGACTTAATAATAAACAAAAGCAAAGGCTCTGCACGCCCTGCACGTGAGTTTTATAATTACAAGTTAGCATATTTCTTAGTCGTTCTCGTTCTGACAACGACGTGAATTGACCAAATTTGATTGGTTGAGGCCGCGAGCACCTGACGATGAAGTCTTGAATTTCTCTCCAAACATCCACACCGTTTTGTGTCTGGAACGTTGATACACACTTTCCATGCTGAACGACTTGCAGTAATAGCAAAATTATTACAAAAACGGAAAATGAGCTTTTTTTACAAGGTTCTCGTAGCCGTCGTCGTCGTCCTTGCTTAAGAGCTTCTGCCTGAGAGACCGGGGCAGACTTGGAAATGAAGGTCAGCCGATTTCGCTTAAAATTGGTACTTATGTCGACTTATGTAATATGCCAAAGTTTCAGCTTCAACGACTTTTTTTTAGCCGAGTTCTGGATATCAGCCCTTCAGGGGTCCCCAGAGGTTGATTTTCAGTGCAATTTTGGCCACCTTTAAATCTCCCTTTTAGCAACATGAAATTAATTTCATTCAAAAAAAAAACCATCTTTGTAAAGCCCTATTCTTAGGCTTTTATGGCTGGGAACATTAGCTCATGGAAATTTTTCGCTAGCCTGTGGCTGTTATCACAACTTGGTCATATCTGAAGCATATGGGAAGCAACCGGAAATGGCCTGTTTTTCAGACCAAATATTTTCCATGCCCATGTTTTATATCTTGAGATCTTAGTATCCCTGCAAAGTTCAGCCCTTAGTTTAGTAATATCAAGAACAAAATACTAAGGTTGAGGCTTTTTACTAAGAAAAAACACTTACGAGAAGATGGCTAACCACGCCACTTCCGGTTAAAGTTTCAACAAAGCGTGTCTGCAAAAATCAGCCATTTAATTTCGATTACCTTTTTCCTTCCAAGTTATGTTTAAAAGAAACTCTGAAGTTAATTGTCACTGAAAAGACTTGCCGTTAATAAGAAATTTTTATGTGATTGTTTTAGGACCGATCAGATAGTGGTCCGACAGCCGTTATAAACTTCTTGGAAGAAGTCTTGAAAATTACGGACAATAGAGCCGCTGCGAAAACTCTTTACACTGGACGAAAAAATGGATTTACACCAAATTTGCACAGTGCAAATATGGTGCAAAGATATACCTACGCAAGTGCAAACCGTAAGCAAAGCTGGTAAAGTCCACATTTGCTACAATATTTGCATACCAATTTAAATAGGGTTGTAAATACGGACTTTACCAGCTTTGCTTAAGATTCGCACCAAAGTAGGTATATCTTTGCATCAAATTTGCACTGTGCAAATTGGTGTAAATCCGTTTTTTCGTCCAGTGTTATTTACATAACAACACATCTCTTGCCGGTAAATCACAATGCAAAATTGCATCTTTTTCGTCCACACTGCAATGTTAAGTTTATCTCCTTTTTTCAACTCGTTCAACGTATCACGTCTGTGGCCCGTAGTAATGAAGCGCTAATTAATTCAGGACATAAGCAAGCTTTGTAGCTCCATTCAGTAGTACTATAAACCACCTATTTGGGATTTAATATTTTCTGAAGAAAAAAAAACTTATCGGTCTCTTTAAATGCAACCACAACATCTGTCGTGACACTACTTGAGAATCGTTTTGAACCTTTAAGAAATTTCGAATATAATTAAAGCTAATCGTCTAACAAAAATTGCAGTCACTCTTCCAGTCTATTTGCAAAGTGTCTGGAAAAATTCACTTACAAAAAACGCTTACCTGGCTTCACTTTTACAGACATTATCACACGGACTTGGGGGTTTTTTATGGCACCCGTAGCTGTAGATCACATGAAAAAGTAAGTCTTTATGGACTCACGCTCAATTGCTGACCCTTAACTCTGGTTTCGGTAATAAGAAGCAATCTTGGCGGTTATCGCCCTGGAGGGCCATTATGCATGCTGTAGGTGATAAGGTAAGTCGTCACAAGGCCTAGTGCCCGCTCGTACCTGCTGGAGCTTAAATTTGTTACTGCTCTTCTTTCCTGGACAGGAAATGTAATCTATTACTTTAACTAATTCAGTAAAATTAGTTTAATTAATAGATCGCAGATAGTTTCTTTTCTCGCAAATAAACAAAGCAGCCGGAAAGGTGTCCACTTTCTTTTGAAAGTGCTGGCCATTTATTTCTTCCTCGATGCATTTTGTTGATTTAGGACAGATTAACGTCCACATTACATTCGGATTCTACACAAAAAGGAACTGGCATAGGGCGTTAGCGGGCTAGACTCTGGATCGGGCGGTCCTGGTTACTAGGGCGTTGACATGTTGTCTTGGGAAGGCAATTTTCTTTAACAGTGCCTCTCTCCACCCAGGCCCCAGTTGTTCAGACGATGGATAGCGCTATCCACTGGATAAATTACTATCCAGCGGATAAACAATAGGAAAACCAATTGAGTTATCCAGTGGATAGTGATTTATCCGGCGGATTGCGCTATCCATCCTTTGAACAACTGGGGCCAGATGTATAAATGGGCACCAGTGATTATTATCGTGTAATAATGTCTGTAAAAGTGAAGCCAGGTAAGCGTTTTTTGTAAGTGAATTTATCCAGACACTTTGCAAATAGACTGGAAGAGTGACTGCAATTTTTGTTAGACGATTAGCTTTAATTATATTCGAAATTTCTTAAAGGTTCAAAACGATTCTCAAGTAGTGTCACGACAGATGTTGTGGTTGCATTTAAAGAGACCGATAAGTTTTTTTTTCTTCAGAAAATATTAAAGCCCAAACAGGTGGTTTATAGTACTGAATGGAGCTACCGTCAAAGCTTGCTTATATCCTGATTTAATTAGCGCTTCATTACTACGGGCTACAGACGTGATACGTTGAACGAGTTGAACAAAGGAGATAAACTTAACATTGCAGTTTGGACGAAAAAGATGCAATTTTGCATTGTGATTTACCGGCAAGAGATGTGTTGTTAGGTAAATAAAGAGTTTCGCAGCGGCTCTATTGTCTGTAAGTTTCAAGACTTCTTCCAAGAAGTTTATAACGGCTGTCGGACCACTATCTGATCGGTCCTAAAACAATCACATAAAAATTTCTTATTAACGGCAAGTCTTTTCAGTGACAATTAACTTCAGAGTTTCTTTTGAACATAACTTGGAAGGAAAAAGGTAATCGAAATTAAATGGCTGATTTTTGCAGACACGCTTTGTTGAAACTTTAACCGGAAGTGGCGTGATTAGCCATCTTCTCGTAAGTGTTTTTTCTTAGTAAAAAGCCTCAACCTTAGTATTTTTTTTCTTGATATTACTAAACTAAAGGCTGAACTTTGCAGGGATACTAAGACCTCAAGATATAAAAGATGGGCATGGAAAATATTTGGTCTGAAAAACAGGCCATTTCCGGTTGCTTCCCATATGCTTCAGATATGACCAAGTTGTGATAACAGCCACAGGCTAGCGAAAACTTTCCATGAGCTAATGTTCCCAGCCATAAAAGCCTAAGGATAGGGCTTTACAAAGACGGTTTTGGTTTTGCCTGAAATTAATTTCATGTTGCTAAAAGAGAGATTTAAAAGTGGCCAAAATTGCACTGAAAATCAGCCTCTGGGGACCCCTGAAGGGCTGATATCCAGAACTCGGCTAAAAAAAAGTCGTTGAAGCTGAAACTTTGGCATATTACATAAGTCGACATAAGTACATTGTGTACCAATTTTAAGCGAAATCGGCCTACCCTCATTTCCAAGTCTGCCCCGGTCTCTCAGGCAGAAGCTCTTAAGGACCTGTAAGCAAGGCCGACGACGACGGCTGAGAGAACGACAAAACAATAGGTTTAATTACAAAAACAACAGCTCTGCACGTCCTGCACGTGCGTTTTACATTTTGATTTGATTTCTTTGCCGTTCTTGTCTTGACAACGACGTGACTGTGGAAGACGAGTGCACCTGAGGATGAATTTTCAATGTTCTCTCTAAATATCCACACCGTTCTCACCAATTATATTCTTCCAAGCCGAGCGACTTGGAGTTATCGTAAAATTATTACAGTAACATGAAATAATATTTTTAGACAACGTTCTCGCTAGCCGTCGTCGCCGTCTTGCTTAAGATTCCTATTAATAGTAACACAACGCAAATTTAATTCTGTGTCAAGGAAAAAAGAAGTATAGGGGGCATCAGAAGTAACTATTTGATCAGGGGTGGAAACTTTTCTTATTATATGACTAGCTCCGTGAGCGGGCAAGATGAACCAAATCGCGCGCTCTGATTGGCTACCCGAGCGGGCAAGATGGAGCGATACTGCCCGCTCGCGATTTCTCGCTTGGTCCCGCAAGATCAAAGATCATTTTTTGGTGTTTTAAGTCATATAATAAATCCTTTATTGACCAAGATTGTTCGGTCAAGATGACTGGATATTGGCCTCGTTCTTTTTTTGCGTGTTTGTGGACCTCGACTTCGTCTGGGTCCATAAACACGCAAAAAAAGAACTTGGCCAATATCCAGTCATCTTGACCTCACGCTTGGTCAATAACCCATACATATAATATAATGCAATCTATATTCATCATGATTTTAAAAAATCATGTACGGGAATGATTAAAAATCACAAAGGTAGCAACTGAAAGTCTCGTATATTAAAAATTTAGTCAAGTCATTTTGTCTTAATTGACGTGAGCGATTTGACGATTTCTCTCTTCAAATGGTAAAAACCTCCAAAGTGGTACGAAAAGGGACTGCCCGTAGTCTACTATTCATTGGTCTGTATTTCCTTGGAAAAGGAAAATTGATATTTACGATATGTACAATACTTTAGTGACATTTTTGCCTATTTTTTTCAGATGTCTAGAAACTGCTGCGATGAACATCAACGCGTTTCTGACTTCTGGGTAGGGCACTGCATTATTAAAGGAGCAAAAGAAGTAAAGCAAAAGGTTAAAATCACAATGACCCTTCACCAGGCATCCTCAAAGGAACCAGGCGGACTTATCGACGGTAGCAGTCATAGGAGTACTCTTGAGATTATCCACCGAATTCTTCCTCAAAGGTACAATGTAAGCCCACTTAATTGGGGTGATAGGCACTTTAAAGGGAACCTCCACTCTGACTATTGAGTAACTGTAAACCGAACAAAATAATGTTTGCAATCAAATTTGATCGACAAATTTCAGAAAAGTGTTTGTATGGAAAAAAGTGAATTTTAGCATCACTTACTTTCACTTTCAAATGGCCCGGGCGCCGCCATCTTGAATAATTGCGACGTGTCGTGGTTGCTCTATTAGTAGGGAGCTTACGAAACGAGGACGACGACGGCTACGGTATGAATGGGCTGGAAGCGTAAAGAGACAACTGAAACATTCATCGTCTTGTGCTAACGTCCTTCACAGAACCTTGAATTTGGTCATTTCACGTCGTCATTTAGGAGATGACGCCAAAGAAATGTATCAAAATTTATACGCACGTGAAGAACGTGCAGAACCATTGTTTTTGCTCACTAGACCTATTGTTTTGTAGCGTCGTCGATGCAGTCGGCGTCGTCGTTTCGTAAGCTCCCTATTTAAACAACAGGGCAACCACGATGTGTCACAATTATTCAAGATGGCGACGCCTGGGAAATTTGAAAACCAAACTGAGCGTTTTTGAAATTTATTTATTTCAGATGCAAACGCTTTCATTGGAAAAATTGGAAAAAAAATTTATTGTAAAAAATATATTATGTGGCTTAAAGTTATTTTCTTGTTTTAGTGGAGGGGTGGCAGAAACATGCTATTTTATGAATTAAAGCCATATTCTAGAAGCTTAAATACCGTAACGCCTTTTCGTTAATAATGACTAGAAAATAATGGTAAAGCTTCGTTATCAAGAAACATCTTAGTGCCCTGTAACCATTTTTCATTACCTGCAGCTTTGGATGGCTAATGGCTTAAAATTTGACAAAGTTACCTACACTTTGGGGGAACTTAAATAATATGTATCAAGTCAAGTCAAGTAAAGTCCTATTAGTTCTAGGAAGAACACCGGGATTAAAAATATCAACCTGTCTTTGGGTGTGCTTCGAAGAACAATGGGCAATAAGCAAATTTGGTGACATCATAATGTAAGCCTTCTGCCCAAAAGAGAACCCTGCACCTTTCAACATATTCTAAAGCGCCTCTGTGATAAAAAAAAAACACTTCCCTTTTTTTCTTCAGATTTTGAAAGCGTGTTTGCTTAACACCTGACTGGCGAATTTTTGAGCTTTGATTTTTATCCAAAGACCGTTTACGTTGAGTGTAAGTTTTGTACTTTACGGTCCGCCATTACTCCAATCAAAACTGACCGATTGGACCTCAGGGGATGGATGCATGGAAAATTGACGTCAAAGGCTCACTAACTCAAAATTTCAGCGTGTAAATGCAGCTTATTATAAATGCAAAACGCGAGTTTAAAAGTCTGAAAGCCCAAAACTCCCGAGCTGCATATTAATTCTGCGGCGTACACACGCATTAAACAAGTCAGCCTTTGATGTCATTTTCTCCCCTCGAACCCGCTCTCTACAGAACATAAAGTTCGAAATAGCGAGCCATTTAAATAGGGAAATTCCCGTTGAAAATAACAGGTGTCTTTTAGAAGTCAAGGCTTAAAACTTTGGTCCCTAAGTGTTTAGTTAACATAGTTTTGAAATCCAAATAAGACTAAGAATTGATTTTTTGGTCACAGGGGCACTTAACGACTCAGCAAATGGGTTTCGAATTTTGTTGTTGTTGAAATTTGTCACCATATTTGAGTAGCTATTGACTGCCTTAGCATTCTGTAATTAAGCATTTAAATGCTCTAGAAAATGCCGAAGCGGTAAAAGAGGCGTTTGATTATTTCCAGCGTTGAAATGCTGCACCTCCCGGTCATTTATAAGTCTCCCTTGGGACTATGCAACCACATAGTCACATTAGAACTATATAAGGAGCTTAAAGAAACAACGTCGGCGACGGCAACAAAAACGGCACAAAACAATAATATCATTGATTAAAGGAGGAAAAAATAACGCCGCTACACTTGCTGCACGCATTTTGGCACATATGTTTGCGGTATTCTGTAAAACAGTGACGTGAAATCACCAAATTTGAGGTTTTGACGACAACGTAAGCATACAAGAGAGAATCTTTCATTCTCTATTTTCACTCTCAAACCAGTTAATCGTACCAATTGATTCTAAGGATACTTCGCCTATATTGTCGGACATGAACGAGATGGAATAATCGGGAAAGGCATATTATGAAAAAGCAAACTTTACGTCGACGTCGCCGTCGTACATCTTAAGGTCTCTTCTCTGTTTGCGTAAAACGACAAACGACAGAACGGAGGCTGCTGCTCTTTATTTTAGCTCTCCAAAGAAGTGACAAATGAGCTAAAATCAAACACATTGCTTTGATTTTTGGCAGTACAAGCTGCGGCAAATTTCAGCGTTGTTTTTGGCCTTTGCCGTGAACGCGATACTTAATCTCTCTTACTGAGTATCTCGATTATTCACATTGCTGATGAACTTGGCGAGAATCGAACGAAATATCCGATAAGTATTTTCATCTTCTCGAGTTTTGGAATTCTTTTAAGGATGGTGCCTACTAATTCAAAGGTAAGCGGGAAAAGCAGATCTTAACAAATCATAGTGTTATTGAAGTACAAAAAGAAAATTGGGGGTAGTCACGCATTTTTCAAAGATATTAATTAATCAACAATGTTTGTAAAAAGCTTTCAAATACAAAGCAATTCATGGCGTTCTTTTCCAAATTGAAGCTTAATTATCTCTGAAAAATGTAGTTAATCCCAATTTTCTTTTTGGATAGCAAGAGCACTTGCTAAGTTCTGGTTTCTCCGCTTAGTGTTCAACCGCGCAAAAATATCCCTGTATTAGTAAGCGTCACTCATAGGAAACCCGAGCATCTCAAGATGTGCAGAACGTATGCGCAATAACAATTGTAGGCACCGTCCTTAACGCTGAAGCGGCTGAGGTTCACTAGACTTCGTTTTGTATTTAAGACGAATGTATGCAGCATTGTGCACCAAACTGGAAGATTCATCGGAGCTAATTCATGCCATTTGCAAAGGAGAAGAACCAACAGAAGGTAACATAGACGGCAAATCCTGAGACATTTATTGTACAGAGGACGGAGATTGATGAGTATCTCACTGAGGACGTCGTAAGATTTTGAGAACACTATTTCTTGTCGTTGTTACGTTAAATACCATTTTTGCATGAATCCCGTGAGCCTAAATACATAGTTCAAAAAACTTTTCTACATTAGTATTTTTAAGTCTTATTCATGGCCCAGTAATTAGTAAATGAGCAAGAAAAGTAAGATTTCAAAGAAAGGAATAGAAAAAAATTCACATCACATCCCGCCAAGGTATTCGATTTTTTCCGTTGTACGTTATGCTAACAAAACCGAGCTTTTTACCAAAATATTTAACATCTTTCCCTTTCACATTTTACAGAAAAGTTTCGGGCCGAAATCCCTTGCAACTTGTCTTTGAGACAACATGGCTTTAAAATATTAAACCAGTTTCAAGAGGCTGCCGTGAAGGAGGCTCTGTCCAAGCCATTTACTCTTATTCAGGGTCCCCCAGGTTAGTCAAATATGTTGTGCCTTAAAGTTGGTGATAGAAGAAAAATTAACTTGACAAGGTTAACCCACGATCACTTGGAATCCCGACTATAGATACAGTTATCGATGGACCGGTCACTAATGCACCAGTCAATGTAAATCTCTCCCCCCCCCCCCCCCCGCCCCACCTTCCAAACGCCGAGACTAGACTTGAAAATCGCTGAAGTGAATTGCGAAGTGCGGTCGGTGAAGCAGGAATTCATAGTGTTTCATTATTGGTAAAAAAAAAAAAAAACCTTCACTCAAGGATGCGGATTGTTGTCACCAAACTCTCACCTTACTATCAGGGTAGGAGTTCTTTGTTATTGACTCGAGTTGCAAACTGAGCGGATAAAAGGCACACCAACTCGACAGTGAACATTGACAGGGCATCATATTGGCCGGTAAAACAATACGCCAGAGAGAAGGAAGGGAACTTCTCCGACAATGTACAACAGCCAATGACATCTAGGCTTAACTGACAGTCGACCACCAATATCCCGACTTCGTTGAGCAATCACATCAACGACCATCCAGTGTTTATTCCATCTACTGACATTGCACAAATCATTTGAGTGTGAAGATGAATACGGCTCAGGTTTCCAAACAGACTGTCATTCAATGACATCCTAAACAGTCCTTATCCGATCGTACTTCACTTTATCATGAATGTTCCGTTACTTTTAAATTAAAGATTTTGCTCTTTTTATTGCCAAGGAGATTCGAGTTGACATCACGTGCGTTGCATTCAATCAGGTACTGGTAAAACAGTCACTGGCGTACACGTAGCTTACTGGTTCGCAGAAAGAAATAGAGCTTCGAAATCGTACAAGATTTGGGAAAAAGGCCAAGGACAAACGGAAGAATCTCCTAAGGCACCACCTCAAGTAATTTACTGTGGACCGTCAAACAAGGCTGTGGATGTCGTCACCGGTAAGTTGTGCTTCTTCAGTTTGCTGTTAAAGGGAGAGAGTATCACGGTATTGCGCATGTTCTAGCCATTGCGAATGTCACTGTTTATAAGCCAGTCGGAAGCGTACGTGTAAAATTTCTCGTTTATAACAATCACTAATGAGCGAGGGGTTGAGCAAAATTTTCACACGTACGTGTAAAATTCTCCCCAAGAATTATAACGTCACTTCTGATTGGCTTATAAACTGTCACATTCGCCACGGCTACAGCATGGGCAATACTGTGATACAATCCCTTTAAAAAAGAACTCGGCATTCATTTTATTTTAAAGCTCAGCAGTTTATTTAAATGAATTCAAAAAATTTCAAAATGAAAGTAAACCCTTTAAAAATTTATACATTTATTCAACGTTTAAACTAATGCAATTTACAGTTCCTAAAGCACTTCTTGAGTTGGTGGGTCAATTTTTCATGATCAGCAAGAATCTTTCTTAACCTCAATGGTAGTGAACCATCGGAAGAGATACGAAATATCAGTAATACAGGTGTTTAAACACAACGTGATTACAGTGCAGATTGACGTTAGGTTCTTGTCATAACGTCATGTTACATACTTACGCCTTATGATTGAGGAATCCAATAATTTCGTGAACTTTGCATCCGCGAGACATCGCGAGATCATATTAGAGAATGCTTGATTCATGGTAATTCTAATTCTCTCAATACACAAGCCGACATTACAAATAGGAGTTCACCAGCAATCACATCTCCCTATAAATATCCTTTCGACGAGCGACATAAAACGTTACATTTTTTAATTACAAAATTATTTACAATACATATTACTTACAATGCTGATCGTAATACTGACAAAACTACTTACAACCCTACCAAAAGAAAGAGTATTAACAGCACCAAAATGAAACCAAAACACCAAAACATTCCGAGGACCCGCACAATTGTGCCTTAGAGTCTCTTTTATTTTATCATAACGCCGTTTCATATTTCAAACGCGCCGTAAATTTAAACCATTAATATTTGGATTCCCTTGGTTCCTTCTGCAGTTCCAAATGTAAAGCTTTGCGATAAGCAGGAGATAATTAAGTAAGGGGCATGGCTAGACGTTAGTTGCTTCTTTCGCAGTCTTGCTTCGTTTGAATAGGCTTGGAAGGCAGTTGCTGCCTGTTGTTCCTTGATCCCGGTTACGTGTTTGATTTTTTCATTCGTTGGATCTTGAACATCTTACAAGAACGGGCTTCCCGTCGTATAATGGTGTCGTATAATGATATTTTGCATTTCGGCTGTGAGTTCCTATGTATTGACATGAGCGTGTCTCGATGCGTTGCCTCTACTTTACGATGTTTGGATAACTTTTGATTCTGCTGTGGTAAAACATCGACACCTAACCAACTTTAAAGAAACTGTTCTGTTGTTGCTATTGTTGTGTTTTGTTTGAATTTAATGACAACTGATGCGCAGGTCTCAAAAACCTTCTCCTTTTATCCTTTCCTTTCTTCTTTATCTTGTGAAGATTGACGTTTCAAAGCAAGGAGTCTAGCAGTTATTTTGCTTTTACTGTGCGTCTGAAACATGCTAAAAAAAGACCTGCTTTTCAGCTAAGGCAGCATACACTTTGAATTATTGTCCATGCGAGCGCGTTTACTTTTTGCGGAGTCCGTGTTAAAAAACCTTTAAACTGCATCTGATTACCACCTCAACAAAATTCATCCCCGAGTCTACCCCACGCTTAGATCGGTACACTTCCGGCCGGATCAGGAACCGGGGTTCGGAATGCGGGCCAAAATAAGATCCATCGGTTGACTGTTGATTTTGTGAAACGATGA
>NC_090877.1:13257377-13327377 GCF_036669935.1 Montipora foliosa | reverse complement strand
AGTGATTGGACTAATATTAAGCATTCGATAATCCAAGAGTTGGGGAGCATACATCGTAGGCTTTCTTGGAGTCCACACAAATTTCCTCTTCTCCTGCTAGCTTATCTTCAAGATATTTGTACATACTGTCTGATTACATTTCCTTCCGTAATTTCCACACGAGTGGTAAGCAAGATCTTACTGTCTGCCTCAATATGAGTGCTGTGCTTAATTAAGCGGACTTCTGTAAATTTCGCAAACTGTATCGAATTCCGAGTTGTTCTACGAAGTCCGTAGACTTCAATGTGATGGACCCAAAGGCACCAATTACCACTTGCATCTTCCGAAGTCGAGCCAGCTCCATCTTTAATTCTGAATAAGCGTTATCTTGTCAAGTTGCTTTCTAGCGATCTTGTGCAATTACCTGGGATGGCTTTGTCATTTGTCACTGATCGTCTTCCTGATAAGGAACCGCTACATCAGGTCGCCTGTGACAACCGACAACCTGTCTGGAACTCATAGTCCCAGAACAGCTTAGACTGGCCTTTATTTTACGGGACATGCTCGAACAACTTATCAGCTACAGTGTCGCTTTATGCTGGTTTGAACTAGTAAGAAGTTTCTGATAATAAATCGAACTTCTCAAGGGCCGGAAATTCGTCTTTTTTTCTTGACGTTTCCTGCACGCACTTCCTTCATGAAAACCATACAGACTTACTTCCCTCTAGATGCCCTGATTTTGCGTACAAGACTAAAATTGACGACCTCAGATCGCTAAACTAGATTGAAACTTCCTCTTTCAGAGTATCTAATGAAGATTCCAAGCTTGAAAATTCTGCGAGTCTACAGTGATCAAGTCGAGCAAAAGGAATTCCCTATCCCTAACACTCTGAAGCCAGCAAGAACTACACGTAGTGATGAAGAACTCAAGATTTCCAATGAAAAGGTCAGGTCAGTGTCCCTTCATCACGTGATACGCAGTTCTCGTTGCCCGTTTGGTCAAAAGCTACGACAACTTGAAGAGGGATTTGCCGCGCAAAGAAGGAGAGGTGAAAAGATTGGCGAAAAAGAGGCTAAAGAGTATCGCAGTGTAAGTAAAACAAGACGGATATAAGGGCGTTTCCGTGGGATGCACAATTCGGAAAATGGCGAAAGTTTGCCAGAAAGACGAGTGTGTAATTTTAACTATCAGGTATTTGTTTTAAGTAATAGATGAAATATGAGTAGGAGACCTTTATGGGCATTTCAGGCGACGAGCAGGCGAGCCGTTTTAAAGCCTTTAAAGGTCAGACGTGATATTTTATCTTACTTGTGAAATGAAACAATAGATTGTGTTTGTCACGTTAATCACGTGGGCGTGGAGCTGTCCCATAGGAGTCCGACAGCAACACAATACAACACTAAATGGAATAGAGAAGTCTTCGAGGAATGGCAGCAGCGACGGCAAAATAAGTGGGAAATATCAGAACTTGTTGGAGTGGCCGGTCTCAAATGCGAAGCTGTTCAAAATCTGACCGTTCCACTAGAGACTCGCCAAATACGCTAAACTTTACATAAGCGATTACGTAAAACTTTATGACACCAATAATCTCCCCGGGAGCGTGGGGAAATGAAAGACCCTGGGAACGATAGACTGAAGTTTTTACTAAAGTTAAACCGGTTCGAGTGTAGTAAGTACTTCTATGGGAGACCAACGCAAAAGTCCAGTGAGGGAGACATTAATCATTTTTCTTACTTGATTTCTTTATGTATTTGGTTGTTAAAGGCTTTTTCCTAATGTTCTTTTCACGTTTTCTATTCCTATATTGGGAGGATTGGCGTTGGAATCAACAAACAGTGCTTTTTAATAGCGCGGGTGTTGACTCAAAATGGCCAATTGAACACACTGGTTCGATTGATAAAGGCTTGGCACAATGGCCGATTGAACACACTGGTTCGATTCACAAAATGTTTGGCCCATTGGCCAATTGAACACAATGGTTCGATTCACAAAATGTTTTGGAACGACTGAATAAACTGGTTCGCAGGTCGATTGGCGTATTCGTTATGCAAATAGTCACAGTGGAACACATCCAAGAACGAAGCAAGATCTAGAAATTACGTTAAAAATTCTACCTTTAGAGCTTGCCGTTCTCAAAAAAATATCATCTGTCAACTGTATTAAATACCTTCAGATGTGAGGTTACTGTGTCATTCATCGCGGGCGGAAAGTATTTCAAAGTAAATTTCTGCGTACAACATAAGTACGAAATTTCGTGGCCCAGTGATGTAGCCCGTGCTCAGAATGCTCGACTTGGAAAATGAGTGGGGACTCTATCACAAAACGGGAGTTTGGAGATACTTACGGGAATGAAAATCGTAAGTTCGCGCCCTGCAAATTCCGTCTACATCTGTTCCAACAAATTGATGCCTCATCCGCTCCGTGAATGAGCCGAAACAGGGGAGTTTTGCGCTATGTCTGCACTCTGAAAAGGTGGGTACCATCTTCGAAATCGCACAAAATGTTATAAATGCATTGGAAAAACCAGTTTCATAACAACACTGCTGTGATGGCGCATCAACATCTTTTACGAAAGGGCTTGAGTTCACCGTCAACAGCGGGTCAGCTCTGGTTAAAGTATTTTCGTGTCGCTTTCCACGGGATAGGGAATTTTAACAGTAAACTGCAATTTGTTACTACGAAAAAAGAAAACCAAAAAAATGGCCGCCGTATCTGCAAAAAGGACTATTGAATTTAACTCGTAAACCTCTGTTTATTTTAACTCCTGTACAGCTAATCACACAAGCAGAGCAATGGGCTCTTGAGAAGTCTGGCGCGCAGATTATACTTTGCACATGCGTAACAGCTGGTAGTCCAAGGATAATATCCTCGTGTGATAATATCCAGGAGTGCATTGTGGATGAATGTGGCATGTGCATGGAGCCTGAATCTCTCGTTCCCATCACGTGCTCAGGGGCCCGACAAGTGGTTCTGATTGGTGATCACAAACAACTGCAGCCAGTCATTCAGGATCACGTGGCAAAAACACTTGGTTTGAGTGTGTCCATGTTTGAGAGGCATTCAAAACGAGCAATGATGCTAAAGCTGCAGTACAGGATGGTAAGAACGGTGTTTCAAGACCGGTTAGTCCCTTCAATTCATAAGCAATAAAAAAACCCTTGTCCGCCCTTTATCGGTCGCTGAATTTCGCAAATGCTCATTTACGTAAAAGGGAAAGGTCAAGGAGATTGAGTCGAGCGGCGGGCTTAACCGAAAATGGGTGTGGGGTGGGGTCCAAGGTGTCAACAACCTTCCGGCTCATTTCAGGTTCTCGGATCCTAATCACGTTAAGACAAGGAGCTTGGCATTAAGTTTGGCCTTGTTATTTTAGCACAAAGGTATTTGCGAATTCCCGTCCAAGCAATTCTACGATGGGGAACTTCAGACAGATGACGTGGTAAAAGCACGTGATCCCAGCCCGATCACCTTTTGGCCCGCGATGATTCGCCAGCAACTTGATATTCCTATTGTATTCTGCCACGTAGAAGGACAGGAAGAATCCTCACCCATAGCGACCTCAGAGAGCAACGAAGAATCCAAATGGAACATGAAGGAAGTTCAAAAAGCGGTAAGCTGAAGGGGAACTTTAACATTGATTGTGCCTGGTGAGTTGTGGGGTTGGTTATTCACTTCTTTTTGTTCATGAGCAAACAGACGGGACCAGCTCTAGCAGCAGAAAGGAAAGACTATAGCAAAGACAGATGTTGGTGCCGTGTTTCCGCATCCAATATTCGTTCGTCCTTTCAGAAAATCAATCAATAATACTTATATTTATTCATTCAATCATTCAAGCAATTATTCATTCATTCGTCCTGAAATGTTATATCAGTCAAAATGAGAAAAATCCTAAGCCTGCAAATTTGACCCTTTTGTATGTTTCAGGTTTTCGTAGCGAAACATATTGCCAATCACTACAGGCCACAAGTGCGCATGTCAGACGTGGTCATACTGTCACCATACAGAGAACAGCGAAGCAAAATAAGTGAGCGACTGAAGGGAGCCTATGAAGAAATCTTAGTCACCACTGTAACAAAGAGTCAAGGTAAGGTATATTGAACGATCATATTTCTGCCTGTTTTGCCGGTTAATAATGAATACTGTAAGAGTAGAAGCGAAACCACCATGACCCTCAAAACAAGAGCTTAAGTTGACGGAAATATTAACAACTCCCTTCTATCGTGTTCAGCCGCAACTGTCGCTATTAGAAGTGGATCCCTTTACTTTATATCGCTCTTACAATATGATACAATGCAATGTGAACATTAGCAACATTTCCCACCCAGCAATATACTCTTGTGAGCTTAAGACCACAAGTAATCGTGTCCTATTCGTTTTTCAGGAAGCGAATGGGATTACGTTATAATCTCTTTGGTTCGATCAATGGAGAAAGACGAAATCGATCTAGAACCGACTCAAAGCTGGCTACAGGAACACCTGGGATTTTTGACGGATGAACATCAAATGAACGTGGCACTTACGCGTGCACGCAAAGGGCTTTGCATTATTGGTAAGCGGAAAAGATCCAACAATGTTGCATTCTGCTCTCTCTAACAACCAAGGTTTCTGGGGATGAAAAACGGGCAAATTGGAGTTCCGAACTTTCGTCTCACATACTTTTAAAATTATTTTAATGATCAGACACGAGCTAGAGCTCCCACGGCCGCAGCCTTTAGCGTGAAGCGACTGAAGATATGGCTACTCCCCCCTGGAAAGGATGCTAGGCCAGAGAGAGGGTTACCCCCAGCGATATGTAGCCGGTGCCCATTTGTACATCTGGGTCGAGAGAGACAGTGTAGAGGTTCTTGCCGAATGGAAACACATTATGGGACCTAGGCCTCGAAGCGGTGACCACTACACAACTGTCTCTCTCTATCACCCATTTGAAATCGAAAAGTGCAGAGAAAATTCGTTGTGAACCCCTTCGTTCAAGCAAACGAGCAAGTTTCCTTTCATGGTATTCACTTGGCTGACAATATGCACATCGTTTCAAAATACTAACTGCGCACATACACACATCCGCTCACAAATTAGAAGCCTGGTGTTAAGTTAAAAAAAGTGTACATCACTTTATACTGAAAGAGAATCTCCACTGAAAACATCAAACTTAAGTAAGGCGAAATGTGGTTCCAATTATGCAAAGAGGACTGTTTGATACAGGTGGTTTCTTTTCAAATTAGGAAACAAGCATCTTCTTGGAATGGATAAAATGTGGGCAGAGTTGTTACAGCACTATGAAGAAAATCATTGCCTTGTGGAGGAAAATTGGCCTTGGTCGTAAAATTGATTATTTTTATGGATCTCCTGCTTTTAAAAAAGTTTTAGTTATTTTGTACTTTGATCTCATGTTTATAGAACCAAGGCGTGGTATTATAGAGAATCTTCACCTTTTAAATCCGCGTTTTTGAATTTTTGAGCGACGATTTTTTCTTCTATTTTTGCATGTAAATTGGTTCAAGTCCAAGGGATAAAGGGTCCTTTGAATACGATAATGTCGTCAACATATATAGGCTTGATGGACTGTCGTAGAAAGTTCTGCAATGCAGCCCCTTCGAATTTCTCTTTGATTTTTTTCCTTAGCATGGGAAAACAGAAAACAACAACAACAACAACAAAAAAAAAAACAAACAAACAAAGCCAGGGGGAAGCTCAAATTCAAATCAAATTTATTTTACTTGTCTCCTTTTTAGACCATTCTCCATTCAAATTTTACGGGTGTAGCTTGACCTATAAGGATTATCTTTGTTTCAAGTTTAATGATTCAGTTGTAAAATGACCCAGTTGTTAGACGAAGACGTATCCCTATTAAAAGTTTAGCTGGATGAACTCGTGTGAACATCACGAGCAGATGATTTGCTGTGGCTGTATATTTAAGTTAATCTGGGATGACAATGCTAATAAATTTTCTTTCATTTTTTTGTATATTAACGCTCACTGTTTTTTTACTTGGGAGAGTGGTAGTGCATGGTTTGAGGACATCCGGATCATATCACCAGAGCTAAAAATGTCGCTTCCCGGAATAGTATTTTTGCCGGAACGAACCGTCGGGCACGAGCTATATGAGGGCAATTACTTGAGCAAGCAGCCACTGGAGGCGCTCGGAATGAGGCGGTGAGGGCCGCGATGGAATGGGACGAGGCCGCCACCATCTGGCGCGAACTAGAAAGTTAAGCTGCGAAGTAGACGCGGCCGCCGTTCTGCTTTGGTTGTTGTTGTTGTTTTTTTTTGCAGTAGCTCAGTTTGTCGTTTAGTTATCTTTAACAAACCTCGACAGCAACCTTTCGAGAAACACAAGACCATTTAGTTGTGGCATGCTTCGAACGAAAAATTTTTTTGTTGTTGTATGATTACATAAGATTCGATTTTGACGAGATGGACGATTAAGAGTGTTTTGCCGATTATCGAGTAAAGAAACGCGACATTCCTGCTCTAGCTGCTGCCTTGCAAATACCAGATGAGTTTTTTTGTCCACAGCGATCAGTTGCCGATCGCCAAGAAGGGCTTTGCATCTTGTTAAGAAGACTTGCCTTTCCTTGTGCTCTGATATTATAGCGCGCTCTTGACGACTGGTTCCTGTCCTTAGTATGATAACAAATACAGTACTAGTGTATACTTATAAAACTCACAGTCACAGGATACTACAGTGGAACCAAACCATTTTGCAGCCAGTTTGGCCTGCGTAGCAGGGGATTTGGCTCTTTCAGCCGGGGTTGACTTTCTTGTAAATGGCCATCCGAAAAGCCAGCGAAGGGGAAGGGGGCGAGAAGGAGGAGCGAGGAACACCTGCAATCAACCTCTTTCTTTTTTTTGAGAAGTTCCTATTAATTTAAGATCGTTGATCATCATTTATATCCATACAGTTTTGTTGGTGACTTTCATGAGATTTCTCCAAGAGTTATGACATTTCATTTTTAAAACCCTTCCGCGCCAGAATCAAGTTTCGGCAGTTCCAACAACAAGAAGCAAGCTCGGTAAGAAATCTCAAAAATGCTTACTTTATACTGCTGCTAAGCCTTGTTATGTCAGTAATTTAGAACTTCACCAAAGTTTTGAACAGCGATTGATGGAGATTTACGAATGCTAAGAGGCAAATTATTCCATTGCCTTGGCGCAGCAGTGCTGATTGCCCGATCTCCATAAGTCTTTAGTTTAGCCATTTGCACAGTGAGCAGTTCTTTCCCACTGGAGCGTAAAGACCGAGAGCACTTACGATGGCTCAGGAGACTAGAAATGTAAGAGGGTGCTTTGCCATTGAGTGCCTTATAGACTAATAACAGGAGCTTAAAAACAATACGTGAATGAACGGGGAGCCAGTGTAGCTTGAACATTATTGGGATAATCGAATCGTCCCTCCTTGTTAACGTGACAATGCGAGCCGCCGTATTCTGAACACACTGTAATCTACAAACTTAGTATTTTGAAATACCATATAAAAGTGAGTTACAATAGTCAAGCTTAGAGCTAATAAAAGCATGGATGCGAATTTGAGCAGAGACCTCGGTGACATATTTGCGGATCTTTGATATATTCCTGAGATGATAATTTGCCTCACTACATATCTTTTTTACACGTTGTTCCATGCAAAAGTAATTGTCCATAATGACTCCTAAATTACGTACAGACAAATTAGGAGCAATGAACTCATCACCGACCCGAACATATTCAAGAGTTGGTCTATTTCGAAATTTGGAGCTAATACCAACAAGTTCAGTTTTATCTTAGTTAACTTTCAATAGGTTCTTACACATCCAGAGGTCGATTTCTTCAACACAGCGCTCAATACGAAACTTTGCCTCATCAAGATCAGTACAACAATTGGTATTGAAGGAAATATATAGTTGCGTGTCATCAGCGTACAGTTGGTATAGTAAGTCATGCTCTTTGATGATA
This sequence comes from Montipora foliosa, assembly GCF_036669935.1. NCBI lineage: Eukaryota > Metazoa > Cnidaria > Anthozoa > Scleractinia > Acroporidae > Montipora > Montipora foliosa. Next base: position 13,319,471 of record NC_090877.1, on the reverse strand, counting down.
TCAGCAATCGGTGCAGTCTAGACAAGGTACAGCAGTGGGCACAGTACAGACCCCTGAGGCACCCCACGCAACAACGGTCGCCTTGACGACATGCCATCTTCTACATTAACAAACTGTTGGCGGGAGGTTAAGTAAGACTTAAACCAAGCCAATGCAGTTCCCTTCACCCCAAAACGGTTCGAGAGTCGGGATATTAGTATTGCATGATCCACCGTATCAAATGCAGATGAAAGGTATAATAAGAGGTTTTGATCCAAAGAACAAAAGATGTCATTATGTACTCTAATTAGTGCTGTTTCAGTTGAATGAAATTCTTTGTATGCTGACTGAAACGTCTCGTCAAGATGGTTGGTCATGAAATGTTTCGTCAGTTGAACTGCAATAGACTTTTCAACCAGCTTAGAAATAAACTTTAAATTTGATATTGGCCGAAAGTTTGTGAACTGCTTGAAATCAGCAGTTGGTTTCTTCAATGTAGGTAAAAGAGAAGCAATCTTAAGCTTTAGGGCATCTGGCATATAACCAGTTGACAATGACAAATTAACCATCCTGGTAATAGTAGGTAGGAGTACAGGAAAGCAATCCTTAAGTAGTGATGCCGGCAGAGGATCAAGACAACAGGACTTTCTTAAAGGCTTATAAGCAAATTCCTTAACGTCATCTTGACCGACCTCGTGAAAGTTATTGAATTCAACAACGTTGGTAAACAATTCATTATCATCCGCTAACGATAGATCTCTATTTATTGCCACAAGGGCAGTGTGAATCTTTTCAACCTTAGCATTGAAAAAGTCAGCAAACGAATCAGCAAGTAAAGCATTGCTAAGAGAAGATCGATATCGTGTCTCATGAGATTGCTGCATAAGCTTGTTTACAGTTCTAAACAGCATTCTTTGATCCGAGGAATGCTCATTCATTAATGACGTGTAATAAGTAGATATCAGTGAACTAATCAACTCGTTGACAACACAACACTGATACTGGTACGCTTCCCTATCACTCTGTAGGCGTGTCTCCCGCCATTTTCTCTCTAAGCGACGTATTTTCCGTTTTTCAGTAGCAACTATTTGCGAATACCACGGTGTGAAAGGTCTTATTGTCAACAAACGCTTTTTAGCGGGGGCGTATTGGTCCAAAAACAATCGGAGACGATTATCATATTGAGCAACTGCACTATCCAAGTCAATGGCTTCTTCTTGAACTAGAGAAGAATTACGAACATGTTCGCGAAAGGAGTCAATACCCAAGGAGCACAATTTTCTAGTGCTAATGGCTTTCTTCCTGAACTTAGGTTTCTTGAGAGAAAAATTACAGAATACAGCAAGATGATCAGAGACCATCGGGTCATGGATCTTAACATTTCTTACAAGTTCCTCAGTTAATCTTGTTATTAGCAGATTTAGGGTGTGGCCACTTGCATGAGTAGGAGAAAAGACATGCTGTTTGAGATCAAAGGTTTCAAGAATTTCAATGCACTGCCTAGTAAGGGCGTTGTTAGAATTCTCCATATGAAAGTTTAGATCCCCAGCAATCATAAGACTAGCTAAGGGCTCAGATAAAACATGTTCTAGCAGTCTAGAAAATTCCTCAAAAAACAGAGCACACGACGTGTTGTTAGGTGGCCGATAAACGATAAGAATTCTAACGCTCTGACAATTTCGGGGACGACCATCAATGAATTCAAACGACCGGTTTGCTCCCTCTATATTCGTCTACGTCATCAAACCGGTTCCTCAAAAAGAAACAGGAATGGTCGTAAATCGGCTCAAAGACCACACAAGAGGGAAAAAAACACTCAACTAAAGTAAGGTAAGACAATTTTTATTTAAATCGCTACATTTTCATAGCTCACAGAAACAATCGTTATTTTCCCCATACAAATCCTTATAATATGCAAATCGCTCGAGTCACGTAACAATGCAAAGGTCATCGTATAAAGAGCTGCTCACAAATCGAGCTTGGGCTACCTGTGCTGTGATCATTATTCCGAATCACATACTTGTAAATTCTATGGGTTTCCACATAAAATTAAGAAAAAGGAGGAGTACCAACGCTGGATTCGATTAGTACGGTAAGGTTAATTTATGGTTTGTCCTAGATCTTGTGTTATCAATTAAGTGGCGCTTTCGCGGCGTTTTGGTGTTTGGCTTGTGTTTTGATCTGTGATTTTTTTCAAGGACTAGTATCTCACAAAGTCTTTGCGATAGTATCTTAAATAATATTCTTACTTACTTCTGGTGAAAAGGAAACCCTAACCCTAACCCTAACATCTGTGATCAGTGGTCGACTCCGGGCCCATGATGTGCTTGAAAAACTCAGTAGACTATAAATACATACATTCATTCATTCATGCTTTAACTTGGAAACTGTTTACTACAGTTCATCACGAACGACTGCATTCTCAAAAGAAAAAAGTATCATTTCCCTTGGCAGGAATTTAACTTTGTTCTAGTTCATGATTCTGTAGGCGACATTGTTGCTGATTTTGAATAAACAATATTAAAACACTCGTCTATAATAGCTTTAGATGTCGCACAATACTCTTAAAGTGACTAACTAGTTCTACTTAGTGAGCTATTTTGGTTATATAAACTTACAGAAGAACAGACAGGGATCCAGGGAATCACTCCAGAATATGCAGTTGTCACCTCAGAGATGGGAAAAAGAGTGCCGGCCCAGACGTTTACACACGTAATGCTGACAAGTTGTTTCCATCACAAGGATTTCCTCGAAAAAAGAAAAAAACAGAGTACTACACAGAGCAGTGTACATGACATGGTGCAGGGCATTCGGGACAAAACGGAAGAGGAGGCACCTCCCTTGCAAGAAAAACCTTCAACAAACCAGATTATTCTTGAAGCCGAACGTGACCTTGCAAAGAAGGAACTTCAGCAGCAGAGAGAAACTGCACAGTACTAGAGAAAACATTATTCTGCATCAAGTCTTACTTCAGATGTTCTTCGTATGGAAACTGGACTACCAACAAAAGAGGTTTTCCAGATTGTGGTAAACTATGTCTCTAGATTTAAGGATTCTTTGTCATACTATGCACGTTGGAGGGTGGAGTCAATAATTTTTGAAGATCAAATTTTAATCACCCTCATGAAACTGAGACAAAACCATACTAATCTCCACATAGCCCAGCTATTCTCTTGTAGTGTTGCTACCATTTCAAATGTAGTTACAACATTTATTCATGTTTTACACAATATCTTATTTGATGATCTGATGACCACTATCCCTTCTAAAGAGAAAAACAAATTATGCTCTCCTTCGTCCTTTTCAGTGTTAACTAGCTGTAGAATAGTCATTGACTGTACAGATATTGAAATTACAGCACCCAGTCTTATGAGTCAACAGAATGTAACATATTCAAGTTACCGGGGCATGGATTCTATTAAAGTTATAGTCGGGGTGGCGCCCAATGCAGTTATAACGTATGTAAGTAAACTGTATCCAGGATCAATTTCAGATAAGGAAATTGTCAAACAGTCAGGTCTAATGAAACATATGGCAAGTGGTGACCTGATCCTTGCAGACAGTGAAGGGGTTCTTGATTCAGGACATTGTCCCAAAGGGTGTTCCCGTAAATATTCCTCCCTTCTTAGAGAATGGAAAATTCACTGCCAGTGAGATAAGGGCCCCTAAAAACACTGCAAAATGCCGAATTCACGTCGAAAGGGCTAATGCACGGCTGAAGGATTTTAAGATACCAAACTTTATACCCCCCAACTTAAGACGTTATGCTGACAAAGTATTTCAAGTCGGTGCTGCCCTTGTAAATCTTCAGTTTCTTCTGATAAAGGAAGGATGTGAAGGGGTAGAATTTGAGTAAGGACGTGCATGTAGTGGGCAAATTGAGAGAGTATTATTAATTAATGCTTATTTTAGGGGAATAAGACAATCAATCAACCTTGATGTATTGCTTTTGTTTTCTTTAAGCCTGAGAATCAACTTTAAATTTCAAGATGGCAGATTAAGCCCATCTATTTGACCTTAATGTTTAGAAAATAAGGGGGCATTCTCTATTTTTGTAATGTGTACAATATAAACAAGATAATAGAACATTTGTCTGAAGTCACATATTATGTAGTAGAGCCAGCATTTTCAGCTGTAAACAATTGCAACTCTAATTTTAAATGTTTTAGGAAACACAACATCAAGAATATTTGATAATTCTCTGAATAAAAATGGTTTTGGTTTCATTACTGATCATGGAAGGTTGCTGTACTTGTTATTGTTCCAGTATTCAATGATTCTACAAACTATAGTTCTCCCTCAACAATTTTGGGAAAGAGGTGTTTAAAGTAAAATTCCCTTAGTCTGGTAAGGTTTTCTTCCCAGGATGGATCCTTCTTGATTTCAATAATGACACACCAGTCATTTGTCCAAACAACAAAATAACAATAATTTCGTTTGGCTAAGTACATTTGCCCTTGCACTTGGTGCCAGTAGACATGATTCCTTTTCAGAGAGTATGATCCATCCTCTTTTTGCCCCAGACAAAATCTCTCACGTTTCAAAGCTTCCTCAATACTCGCATTTCTGAATGTATAGAAACACTTCGCCTCTAGAACATGGTCTTCACCCACTAATCCATCAGGGGAAGCTCCAAGAACGCCTGACTCGTCAAGCCACACCCCTGTCTCAACAACTTCAAGATGGGTTTTGGCGGTAAATGTTTTGATAGCTTCAGCCTCATTTGTGACTCCCCATGCCACAGCTTTGACACGTGAAATGTCATATTCTCCCAAGAGACGCTTAATAAGGGATGGGTTAACCCTCTTAGCATTGATGACAGAACCAAAATTACTTGCAGTCAAACGCCCCTTCCTCACTAAATGCCAGGAGGGATTGTTTCTCTGACTGACAGTTAAAGAACTGATTTGATTTACAATTTCTTGCTCTACCTTTAATTTTCGTTTGATAAACTCTGGTTGTTTAGCAGCATTAGATAAGGTGAGAAATTCTTCGGAAAAAATAACCTCTTCCACTGTTGAGAAAGGTAGATCCCCCAGTTGTTTTGGCTCAGGGCTTAACAGCCTGAGCCTGAGCTGAATACAGCGCTTCTCGATCTCCTTGATTTGGTTGTCGAAGTAAGGCTGTGTATCCTGGCTTTCTTGGAGGAGACATTTCAGCAATAGATTTCCGAGAAATATCAGGTGCATTCCGTTTTTTCCATGAACACTCAACATCAGTCCGACTCCAGTTATAAATTCCGTAGATGAACAGAGCTGCAGCATGGCTTCATTTATAAGCTCCCCGTGGATACTCGCACTCGCTCGATTTAATCGCATTTTTTTGGTCAAGGTATATCTAAAAAGAAAATTATAATAAACAAAGTTTAACAGTAGTTTTCTATAAGCTTTCAGTTCAATGTTGGTCATTTACCGCATTTCACTTACCGTCACATTATACACTTTTTTCTTCATACGTACTAGCGTGAACCTGTCCCTTCAAAACACCTTGACTTGCACTAAAGCTTACCACATGGTTTGATTTGAAGTGATTTTCACCTCTTGAAACGGATTTATTCTCATTTTCGAAGAAAGAAAGCAGGGAAGCAATTGTCAGCACCGCCATCTTGCTTCACGTGCGTTTGTTTAGAATAGAAAATCTGGTTGCCATGGACTCGTGACGTAACTGCTTTACAACTCTATAGGAAGAATAATTTACCGGTGTCTGGAGGTACTGCGCTCTTGTTCTGGCTCTCCGATACCTAGCCTACCAACAAAATTAAGATGCAGCATGGTTTTTAGCAGGATTCTACAGGCATAAACGTAACGTAAGAACCGTCCGTGTCTGAGACATGCTTTTCATGCAGACTGGGACGCCTAAAATGCGCTGTTGTAAACATGGCGCTTCACGAGTGAAATTGTCTCTCTGGCCTATCTGTGAACGAATTCCAGGCCCTACCGGTACAATTTGGGCATGTTTTGTAAGCTTAAAACTTCAATCGATGCGGTATTTTGCTGGTAGGACCGGGTGGCCTGACACTTATAAAAAGAAAAAAGAAAAACTATGAAATGAGAATTGGGAGTCTTCCCTTGTCATGGAATGGCAGACTTACCCGAAATTCGTTTTGGGCATGAGCGAGGCAACTGGCCCTCATCGAATGGCTGAGGGGTGGCCAGAGGAAATGATTTCTAGTACCAAACAAGTCATCCCGGAATTTCTATTAGACGAGAAATAACATTTTTCCAAAAGCATCAAAAATGGCCATTTTTTTGCAAAATAGGAAAGGGGGGACCAAGGGAAATTTTTCAAAATTGGCCGATTTTTTAGTTGAACTCTTGCTTTTAGGCCATCGTAGCTTGATTAAGAAAATAACACAAACAGCGGTGATAAACATTGCATTCCCACGCATTTTTATAAAACTTGACGTTTTGTATGCTGGTTAACACACATTTTTAAAAGTGACCTTTACAATTTTTTGAAAACTATATATATATCGTGAACATTAGGGTTCTGGAACCTAGACTGAGAAAAATGATCTTAGTCTTAGATATTAGTGGCGAGAAGTTATTGCTGTTTTAGCTATTACTCCTCATTATGTTTAGACAAGTACTGCTGCAGATCATTTTTCTCAGTCTAGGTTCCAGACCCCTAATTTTTACGATATATATATAGTTTTCAAAAAATTGTAACAATCACTTTTGAAAATGTGTGTTGACTAGCATACGAAACGTCAAGTTTTATAAAAATGCGTTGGAATACAATGTTTATCACCGCTGTTTGTGCTATTTCTTTAGTTGAAATTCGGAAAGCTAAAAAACTGGGAAAAACAAGTCGCCTAATAGCCTATTTAGTATGGATCGAACGGCCATTTTTTTGCAAAATAGCAAAGAGGGGACCAAGGGAAAATTTAATAAAATGGCCAATTTTTTGGTTGAAGTTCGTAAGGCTGTATAACTAGGAAATACAAGTTGCCTAATAGCCTAATTAGTAAGCATCGAAAGCTTAACTATCCTAGATTTGTGCTATACAAAAAAAGCGCAGGAAAAAAAGGCCTATTAAACGAGAAATAACATTTTCAAAAAGCCTCGAAAATGACCATTTTTTGCAAAATAGCAAAGGGGGGAAGAAGGGAAAATTTACAAAAATGGCTGATTTTTTAGTTGAAATTCTGAAGGCTAAAAAACTAGCAAATACAAGACGTCTAATAGCCTAATTAGTATGGATGGAAAGTTTAACTATCCTAGCTTTGTGCTATGCGAAAAACCGCATGAAAAAAGACCTAGTAGACGAGAAAGAACATTTTTTTCCTAAAGCATCGAAAACAGCAATTTTTTGCAAAATAGCAAAGGGGGGACAAATGGAACATTTCCTAAGATGACCAATTTTTTAGTTGAACTTCGTAAGACTGTAAAACTAGGAAATACAAGTTGCCTAATAGCCTAATCTGTGTGGATCGATAGCTTAACTATCCTACACTTGTGCTCTGCAACAAACCGGATGGTAGGTATTTTCTCATGCAGTTTTTTGCATAGCACAAATTTAGGATAGTTAAGCTTTCGATCAATACAAAATATGCTGTTACACGACTTGTATTTGATACATTTTAACCTTCCGAGGTTCGATTAAAAAAGCGGCCATCTTTGAAAATTTTCCCTTGCTATTTTCCCTTTGCTATTTTGCCAAAAATGCCCATTTTCGACACTTTTGCGAAAAATGTTATTTCTCCTCTAATAGGTCTTTTTTCATGCGGTTTTTTGCATAGCACAAATCTAGGATAGTTAAGCTTTCAATCCATACTAATCAGGACATCAGGCGACTTGTATTTCCTATTTTATTAGCCTTCCGAAGTTCGAACAAAAAATCGGCGATTTTTGAAAAATTTCCTTTGGTCCCCCCTTTGCTACTTTGCCAGAAATGGCCATTTTCGACACTTTTGCGAAAAATGTTATTTCTCCTCTAATAGGTCTTTTTTCACGCGGTTTTTTGCATAGCACAAATCTAGGATAGTTTAGCTTTCAATCCATACTAATTACGCCATCAGGCGACTTGTATTTCCTATTTTTTTAGCCTTCCGAAGTGCGACCAAAAAATCGGCCATTTTTGAAAAATTTCCTTTGGTCCCCCCTTTGCTACTTTGCCAAAAATGGCCATTTTCGACACTTTTGCGAAAAATGTTATTTCTCCTCTAATAGGTCTTTTTTCATGCGGTTTTTTGCATAGCACAAATCTAGGATAGTTTAGCTTTCAATCCATACTAATTAGGCCATCAGGCGACTTGTATTTTCTATTTTTTTAGCCTTCCGAAGTTCGACCAAAAAATCGGCCATTTTTGAAAAATTTCCTTTGGTCCCCCCTTTGCTACTTTGCCAAAAATGGCCATTTTCGACACTTTTGCGAAAAATGTTATTTCTCCTCCAATAGGTCTTTTTTCATGCGGTTTTTTGCATAGCACAAATCTAGGATAGTTTAGCTTTCAATCCATACTAATTAGGCCATCAGGCGACTTGTATTTCCTATTTTTTTAGCCTTCCGAAGTTGGACCAAAAAATCGGCCATTTTTGAAAAATTTCCTTTGGTCCCCCCTTTGCTACTTTGCCAAAAACGGCCATCTTCGACACTTTTGCGAAAAATGTTATTTCTCTTCCAATAGGTCTTTTTTCATGCGGTTTTTTGCATAGCACAAATCTAGGATAGTTTAGCTTTCAATCCATACTAATTAGGCCATCAGGCGACTTGTATTTCCTATTTTTTTAGCCTTTCGAAGTTCGACCAAAAAATCGGCCATTTTTGAAAAATTTCCTTTGGTCCCCCCTTTGCTACTTTGCCAAAAATGGCCATTTTCGACACTTTTGCGAAAAATGTTTTTTCTCCTCTAATAGGTCTTTTTTTATGCGGTTTTTTGCATAGCACAAATCTAGGATAGTTTAGCTTTCAATCCATACTAATTAGGCCATCAGGCGACTTGTATTTCCTATTTTTTTAGCCTTCCGAAGTTCGACCAAAAAATCGGCCATTTTTGAAAAATTTCCTTTGGTCCCCCCTTCTCTACTTTGCCAAAAATGGCCATTTTCGACACTTTTGCGAAAAATGTTTTTTCTCCTCTAATAGGTCTTTTTTCATGCGGTTTTTTGCATAGCACAAATCTAGGATAGTTTAGCTTTCAATCCATACTAATTAGGCCATCAGGCGACTTGTATTTTTTTATTTTTTTAGCCTTCCGAAGTTCGACCAAAAAATCGGCCATTTTTGAAAAATTTCCTTTGGTCCCCCCTTTGCTACTTTGCCAAAAATGGCCATTTTCGACACTTTTGCGAAAAATGTTATTTCTCCTCTAATAGGTCTTTTTTCACGCGGTTTTTTGCATAGCACAAATCTAGGATAGTTTAGCTTTCAATCCATACTAATTAGGCCATCAGGCGACTTGTATTTCCTATTTTTTTAGCCTTCCGAAGTTTGACCAAAAAATCGGCCATTTTTGAAAAATTTCCTTTGGTCCCCCCTTTGCTACTTTGCCAAAAATGGCCATTTTCGACACTTTTGCGAAAAATGTTTTTTCTCCTCTAATAGGTCTTTTTTCATGCGGTTTTTTGCATAGCACAAATCTAGGATAGTTTAGCTTTCAATCCATACTAATTAGGCCATCAGGCGACTTGTATTTCCTATTTTTTTAGCCTTCCGAAGTTCGACCAAAAAATTGGCTAATTTTCTTTGGTCCCCCCTTTGCTACTTTGCCAAAAATGGCCATTTTCGACACTTTTGCGAAAAATGTTATTTCTCCTCTAATAGGTCTTTTTTCATGCGGTTTTTTGCATAGCACAAATCTAGGATAGTTTAGCTTTCAATCCATACTAATTAGGCCATCAGGCGACTTGTATTTCCTATTTTTTTAGCCTTCCGAAGTTCGACCAAAAAATCGGCCATTTTTGAAAAATTTCCTTTGGTCCCCTCTTTGCTACTTTGCCAAAAATGGCCATTTTCGACACTTTTTCGAAAAATGTTATTTCTCCTCTAATAGGTCTTTTTTCATGCGGTTTTTTGCATAGCACAAATCTAGGATAGTTTAGCTTTCAATCCATACTAATTAGGCCATCAGGCGACTTGTATTTCCTATTTTTTTAGCCTTCCGAAGTTCGACCAAAAAATCGGCCATTTTTGAAAAAGTTCCTTTCGTCCCCCCTTTGCTACTTTGCCAAAAATGTCCATTTTCGACACTTTTGCGAAAAATGTTATTTCTCCTCTAATAGGTCTTTTTTCATGCGGTTTTTTGCATAGCACAAATCTAGGATAGTTTAGCTTTCAATCCATACTAATTAGGCCATCAGGCTACTTGTATTTCCTATTTTTTTAGCCTTCCGAAGTTCGACCAAAAAATCGGCCATTTTTGAAAAATTTCCTTTGGTCCCCCCTTTGCTACTTTGCCAAAAATGGCCATTTTCGACACTTTTGCGAAAAATGTTATTTCTCCTCTAATAGGTCTTTTTTCACGCGGTTTTTTGCATAGCACAAATCTAGGATAGTTTAGCTTTCAATCCATACTAATTAGGCCATCAGGTATCTTGTATTTTCTATTTTTTTAGCCTTCTGAAGTTCGACCAAAAAATCGGCCACTTTTGAAAAATTTCCTTTGGTCCCCTCTTTGCTACTTTGCCAAAAATGGCCATTTTCGAAACTTTTGCGAAAAATGTTATTTCTCCTCTAATAGGTCTTTTTTCATGCGGTTTTTTGCATAGCACAAATCTAGGATAGTTTAGCTTTCAATCCATACTAATTAGGCCATCAGGCGAATTGTATTTCCTATTTTTTTAGCCTTCCGAAGTTCGACCAAAAAATTGGCCATTTTTGAAAAACTTCCTTTGGTCCCCCCTTTGCTACTTTGCCAAAAATGGCCATTTTCGACACTTTTGCGAAAAATGTTATTTCTCCTCTAATAGGTCTTTTTTCATGCGGTTTTTTGCATAGCACAAATCTAGGATAGTTTAGCTTTCAATCCATACTAATTAGGCCATCAGGCGACTTGTATTTCCTATTTTTTTAGCCTTCCGAAGTTCGACCAAAAAATCGGCCATTTTTGAAAAATGTCCTTTGGTCCCCCCTTTGCTACTTTGCCAAAAATGGCCATTTTCGACACTTTTGCGAAAAATGTTATTTCTCCTTTAATAGGTCTTTTTTCATGCGGTTTTTTGCATAGCACAAATCTAGGATAGTTTAGCTTTCAATCCATACTAATTAGGCCATCAGGCGACTTGTATTTCCTATTTTTTTAGCCTTCCGAAGTTCGACCAAAAAATCGGCCATTTTTGAAAAATTTCCTTTGGTCCCCCCTTTGCTACTTTGCCAAAAATGGCCATTTTCGACACTTTTGCGAAAAATGTTATTTCTCCTTTAATAGGTCTTTTTTCATGCGGTTTTTTGCATAGCACAAATCTAGGATAGTTTAGCTTTCAATCCATACTAATTAGGCCATCAGGCGACTTGTATTTCCTATTTTTTTAGCCTTCCGAAGTTCGACCAAAAAATCGGCCATTTTTGAAAAATTTCCTTTGGTCCCCCCTTTGCTACTTTGCCAAAAATGGCCATTTTCGACACTTTTGCGAAAAATGTTATTTCTCCTCTAATAGGTCTTTTTTCATGCGGTTTTTTGCATAGCACAAATCTAGGATAGTTTAGCTTTCAATCCATACTAATTAGGCCATCAGGCGACTTGTATTTCCTATTTTTTTAGCCTTCCGAAGTTCGACCAAAAAATCGGCCATTTTTGAAAAATTTCCTTTGGTCCCCCCTTTGCTACTTTGCCAAAAATGGCCATTTTCGACACTTTTGCGAAAAATGTTATTTCTCCTTTAATAGGTCTTTTTTCATGCGGTTTTTTGCATAGCACAAATCTAGGATAGTTTAGCTTTCAATCCATACTAATTAGGCCATCAGGCGACTTGTATTTCCTATTTTTTTAGCCTTCCGAAGTTCGACCAAAAAATCGGCCATTTTTGAAAAATTTCCTTTGGTCCCCCCTTTGCTACTTTGCCAAAAATGGCCATTTTCGACACTTTTGCGAAAAATGTTATTTCTCCTCTAATAGGTCTTTTTTCATGCGGTTTTTTGCATAGCACAAATCTAGGATAGTTTAGCTTTCAATCCATACTAATTAGGCCATCAGGCGACTTGTATTTCCTATTTTTTTAGCCTTCCGAAGTTCGACCAAAAAATCGGCCATTTTTGAAAAATTTCCTTTGGTCCCCCCTTTGCTACTTTGCCAAAAATGGCCATTTTCGACACTTTTGCGAAAAATGTTATTTCTCCTTTAATAGGTCTTTTTTCATGCGGTTTTTTGCATAGCACAAATCTAGGATAGTTTAGCTTTCAATCCATACTAATTAGGCCATCAGGCGACTTGTATTTCCTATTTTTTAGCCTTCCGAAGTTCGACCAAAAAATCGGCCATTTTTGAAAAATTTCCTTTGGTCCCCCCTTTGCTACTTTGCCAAAAATGGCCATTTTCGACACTTTTGCGAAAAATGTTATTTCTCCTTTAATAGGTCTTTTTTCATGCGGTTTTTTGCATAGCACAAATCTAGGATAGTTAGCTTTCAATCCATACTAATTACGCCATCAGGCGACTTGTATTTCTATTTTTTTAGCCTTCCGAAGTTCGACCAAAAAATCGGCCATTTTTGAAAAATTTCCTTTGGTCCCCCCTTTGCTACTTTGCCAAAAATGGCCATTTTCGACACTTTTGCGAAAAATGTTATTTCTCCTCTAATAGGTCTTTTTTCATGCGGTTTTTTGCATCGCACAAATTTAGGATAGTTTAGCTTTCAATCCATACTAATTAGGCCATCAGGCGACTTGTATTTCCTATTTTTTTAGCCTTCCGAAGTTCGACCAAAAAATCGGCCATTTTTGAAAAATTTCCTTTGGTCCCCCCTTTGCTACTTTGCCAAAAATGGCCATTTTCGACACTTTTGCGAAAAATGTTATTTCTCCTCTAATAGGTCTTTTTTCATGCGGTTTTTTGCATAGCACAAATCTAGGATAGTTTAGCTTTCAATCCATACTAATTAGGCCATCAGGCGACTTGTATTTCCTATTTTTTTAGCCTTCCGAAGTTCGACCAAAAAATCGGCCATTTTTGAAAAATTTCCTTTGGTCCCCCCTTTGCTACTTTGCCAAAAATGGCCATTTTCGACACTTTTGCGAAAAATGTTATTTCTCCTCTAATAGGTCTTTTTTCATGCGGTTTTTTGCATAGCACAAATCTAGGATAGTTTAGCTTTCAATCCATACTAATTAGGCCATCAGGCGACTTGTATTTCCTATTTTTTTAGCCTTCCGAAGTTCGACCAAAAAATCGGCCATTTTTGAAAAATTTCCTTTGGTCCCCCCTTTGCTACTTTGCCAAAAATGGCCATTTTCGACACTTTTGCGAAAAATGTTATTTCTCCTCTAATAGGTCTTTTTTCATGCGGTTTTTTGCATAGCACAAATCTAGGATAGTTTAGCTTTCAATCCATACTAATTAGGCCATCAGGCGACTTGTATTTCCTATTTTTTTAGCCTTCCGAAGTTCGACCAAAAAATCGGCCATTTTTGAAAAATTTCCTTTGGTCCCCCCTTTGCTACTTTGCCAAAAATGGCCATTTTCGACACTTTTGCGAAAAATGTTATTTCTCCTCTAATAGGTCTTTTTTCATGCGGTTTTTTGCATAGCACAAATCTAGGATAGTTTAGCTTTCAATCCATACTAATTAGGCCATCAGGCGACTTGTATTTCCTATTTTTTTAGCCTTCCGAAGTTCGACCAAAAAATCGGCCATTTTTGAAAAATTTCCTTTGGTCCCCCCTTTGCTACTTTGCCAAAAATGGCCATTTTCGACACTTTTGCGAAAAATGTTATTTCTCCTCTAATAGGTCTTTTTTCATGCGGTTTTTTGCATAGCACAAATCTAGGATAGTTTAGCTTTCAATCCATACTAATTAGGCCATCAGGCGACTTGTATTTCCTATTTTTTTAGCCTTCCGAAGTTCGACCAAAAAATCGGCCATTTTTGAAAAATTTCCTTTGGTCCCCCCTTTGCTACTTTGCCAAAAATGGCCATTTTCGACACTTTTGCGAAAAATGTTATTTCTCCTCTAATAGGTCTTTTTTCATGCGGTTTTTTGCATAGCACAAATCTAGGATAGTTTAGCTTTCAATCCATACTAATTAGGCCATCAGGCGACTTGTATTTCCTATTTTTTTAGCCTTCCGAAGTTCGACCAAAAAATCGGCCATTTTTGAAAAATTTCCTTTGGTCCCCCCTTTGCTACTTTGCCAAAAATGGCCATTTTCGACACTTTTGCGAAAAATGTTATTTCTCCTCTAATAGGTCTTTTTTCATGCGGTTTTTTGCATAGCACAAATCTAGGATAGTTTAGCTTTCAATCCATACTAATTAGGCCATCAGGCGACTTGTATTTCCTATTTTTTTAGCCTTCCGAAGTTCGACCAAAAAATCGGCCATTTTTGAAAAATTTCCTTTGGTCCCCCCTTTGCTACTTTGCCAAAAATGGCCATTTTCGACACTTTTGCGAAAAATGTTATTTCTCCTCTAATAGGTCTTTTTTCATGCGGTTTTTTGCATAGCACAAATCTAGGATAGTTTAGCTTTCAATCCATACTAATTAGGCCATCAGGCGACTTGTATTTCCTATTTTTTTAGCCTTCCGAAGTTCGACCAAAAAATCGGCCATTTTTGAAAAATTTCCTTTGGTCCCCCCTTTGCTACTTTGCCAAAAATGGCCATTTTCGACACTTTTGCGAAAAATGTTATTTCTCCTCTAATAGGTCTTTTTTCATGCGGTTTTTTGCATAGCACAAATCTAGGATAGTTTAGCTTTCAATCCATACTAATTAGGCCATCAGGCGACTTGTATTTCCTATTTTTTTAGCCTTCCGAAGTTCGACCAAAAAATCGGCCATTTTTGAAAAATTTCCTTTGGTCCCCCCTTTGCTACTTTGCCAAAAATGGCCATTTTCGACACTTTTGCGAAAAATGTTATTTCTCCTCTAATAGGTCTTTTTTCATGCGGTTTTTTGCATAGCACAAATCTAGGATAGTTTAGCTTTCAATCCATACTAATTAGGCCATCAGGCGACTTGTATTTCCTATTTTTTTAGCCTTCCGAAGTTCGACCAAAAAATCGGCCATTTTTGAAAAATTTCCTTTGGTCCCCCCTTTGCTACTTTGCCAAAAATGGCCATTTTCGACACTTTTGCGAAAAATGTTATTTCTCCTCTAATAGGTCTTTTTTCATGCGGTTTTTTGCATAGCACAAATCTAGGATAGTTTAGCTTTCAATCCATACTAATTAGGCCATCAGGCGACTTGTATTTCCTATTTTTTTAGCCTTCCGAAGTTCGACCAAAAAATCGGCCATTTTTGAAAAATTTCCTTTGGTCCCCCCTTTGCTACTTTGCCAAAAATGGCCATTTTCGACACTTTTGCGAAAAATGTTATTTCTCCTCTAATAGGTCTTTTTTCATGCGGTTTTTTGCATAGCACAAATCTAGGATAGTTTAGCTTTCAATCCATACTAATTAGGCCATCAGGCGACTTGTATTTCCTATTTTTTTAGCCTTCCGAAGTTCGACCAAAAAATCGGCCATTTTTGAAAAATTTCCTTTGGTCCCCCCTTTGCTACTTTGCCAAAAATGGCCATTTTCGACACTTTTGCGAAAAATGTTATTTCTCCTCTAATAGGTCTTTTTTCATGCGGTTTTTTGCATAGCACAAATCTAGGATAGTTTAGCTTTCAATCCATACTAATTAGGCCATCAGGCGACTTGTATTTCCTATTTTTTTAGCCTTCCGAAGTTCGACCAAAAAATCGGCCATTTTTGAAAAATTTCCTTTGGTCCCCCCTTTGCTACTTTGCCAAAAATGGCCATTTTCGACACTTTTGCGAAAAATGTTATTTCTCCTCTAATAGGTCTTTTTTCATGCGGTTTTTTGCATAGCACAAATCTAGGATAGTTTAGCTTTCAATCCATACTAATTAGGCCATCAGGCGACTTGTATTTCCTATTTTTTTAGCCTTCCGAAGTTCGACCAAAAAATCGGCCATTTTTGAAAAATTTCCTTTGGTCCCCCCTTTGCTACTTTGCCAAAAATGGCCATTTTCGACACTTTTGCGAAAAATGTTATTTCTCCTCTAATAGGTCTTTTTTCATGCGGTTTTTTGCATAGCACAAATCTAGGATAGTTTAGCTTTCAATCCATACTAATTAGGCCATCAGGCGACTTGTATTTCCTATTTTTTTAGCCTTCCGAAGTTCGACCAAAAAATCGGCCATTTTTGAAAAATTTCCTTTGGTCCCCCCTTTGCTACTTTGCCAAAAATGGCCATTTTCGACACTTTTGCGAAAAATGTTATTTCTCCTCTAATAGGTCTTTTTTCATGCGGTTTTTTGCATAGCACAAATCTAGGATAGTTTAGCTTTCAATCCATACTAATTAGGCCATCAGGCGACTTGTATTTCCTATTTTTTTAGCCTTCCGAAGTTCGACCAAAAAATCGGCCATTTTTGAAAAATTTCCTTTGGTCCCCCCTTTGCTACTTTGCCAAAAATGGCCATTTTCGACACTTTTGCGAAAAATGTTATTTCTCCTCTAATAGGTCTTTTTTCATGCGGTTTTTTGCATAGCACAAATCTAGGATAGTTTAGCTTTCAATCCATACTAATTAGGCCATCAGGCGACTTGTATTTCCTATTTTTTTAGCCTTCCGAAGTTCGACCAAAAAATCGGCCATTTTTGAAAAATTTCCTTTGGTCCCCCCTTTGCTACTTTGCCAAAAATGGCCATTTTCGACACTTTTGCGAAAAATGTTATTTCTCCTCTAATAGGTCTTTTTTCATGCGGTTTTTTGCATAGCACAAATCTAGGATAGTTTAGCTTTCAATCCATACTAATTAGGCCATCAGGCGACTTGTATTTCCTATTTTTTTAGCCTTCCGAAGTTCGACCAAAAAATCGGCCATTTTTGAAAAATTTCCTTTGGTCCCCCCTTTGCTACTTTGCCAAAAATGGCCATTTTCGACACTTTTGCGAAAAATGTTATTTCTCCTCTAATAGGTCTTTTTTCATGCGGTTTTTTGCATAGCACAAATCTAGGATAGTTTAGCTTTCAATCCATACTAATTAGGCCATCAGGCGACTTGTATTTCCTATTTTTTTAGCCTTCCGAAGTTCGACCAAAAAATCGGCCATTTTTGAAAAATTTCCTTTGGTCCCCCCTTTGCTACTTTGCCAAAAATGGCCATTTTCGACACTTTTGCGAAAAATGTTATTTCTCCTCTAATAGGTCTTTTTTCATGCGGTTTTTTGCATAGCACAAATCTAGGATAGTTTAGCTTTCAATCCATACTAATTAGGCCATCAGGCGACTTGTATTTCCTATTTTTTTAGCCTTCCGAAGTTCGACCAAAAAATCGGCCATTTTTGAAAAATTTCCTTTGGTCCCCCCTTTGCTACTTTGCCAAAAATGGCCATTTTCGACACTTTTGCGAAAAATGTTATTTCTCCTCTAATAGGTCTTTTTTCATGCGGTTTTTTGCATAGCACAAATCTAGGATAGTTTAGCTTTCAATCCATACTAATTAGGCCATCAGGCGACTTGTATTTCCTATTTTTTTAGCCTTCCGAAGTTCGACCAAAAAATCGGCCATTTTTGAAAAATTTCCTTTGGTCCCCCCTTTGCTACTTTGCCAAAAATGGCCATTTTCGACACTTTTGCGAAAAATGTTATTTCTCCTCTAATAGGTCTTTTTTCATGCGGTTTTTTGCATAGCACAAATCTAGGATAGTTTAGCTTTCAATCCATACTAATTAGGCCATCAGGCGACTTGTATTTCCTATTTTTTTAGCCTTCCGAAGTTCGACCAAAAAATCGGCCATTTTTGAAAAATTTCCTTTGGTCCCCCCTTTGCTACTTTGCCAAAAATGGCCATTTTCGACACTTTTGCGAAAAATGTTATTTCTCCTCTAATAGGTCTTTTTTCATGCGGTTTTTTGCATAGCACAAATCTAGGATAGTTTAGCTTTCAATCCATACTAATTAGGCCATCAGGCGACTTGTATTTCCTATTTTTTTAGCCTTCCGAAGTTCGACCAAAAAATCGGCCATTTTTGAAAAATTTCCTTTGGTCCCCCCTTTGCTACTTTGCCAAAAATGGCCATTTTCGACACTTTTGCGAAAAATGTTATTTCTCCTCTAATAGGTCTTTTTTCATGCGGTTTTTTGCATAGCACAAATCTAGGATAGTTTAGCTTTCAATCCATACTAATTAGGCCATCAGGCGACTTGTATTTCCTATTTTTTTAGCCTTCCGAAGTTCGACCAAAAAATCGGCCATTTTTGAAAAATTTCCTTTGGTCCCCCCTTTGCTACTTTGCCAAAAATGGCCATTTTCGACACTTTTGCGAAAAATGTTATTTCTCCTCTAATAGGTCTTTTTTCATGCGGTTTTTTGCATAGCACAAATCTAGGATAGTTTAGCTTTCAATCCATACTAATTAGGCCATCAGGCGACTTGTATTTCCTATTTTTTTAGCCTTCCGAAGTTCGACCAAAAAATCGGCCATTTTTGAAAAATTTCCTTTGGTCCCCCCTTTGCTACTTTGCCAAAAATGGCCATTTTCGACACTTTTGCGAAAAATGTTATTTCTCCTCTAATAGGTCTTTTTTCATGCGGTTTTTTGCATAGCACAAATCTAGGATAGTTTAGCTTTCAATCCATACTAATTAGGCCATCAGGCGACTTGTATTTCCTATTTTTTTAGCCTTCCGAAGTTCGACCAAAAAATCGGCCATTTTTGAAAAATTTCCTTTGGTCCCCCCTTTGCTACTTTGCCAAAAATGGCCATTTTCGACACTTTTGCGAAAAATGTTATTTCTCCTCTAATAGGTCTTTTTTCATGCGGTTTTTTGCATAGCACAAATCTAGGATAGTTTAGCTTTCAATCCATACTAATTAGGCCATCAGGCGACTTGTATTTCCTATTTTTTTAGCCTTCCGAAGTTCGACCAAAAAATCGGCCATTTTTGAAAAATTTCCTTTGGTCCCCCCTTTGCTACTTTGCCAAAAATGGCCATTTTCGACACTTTTGCGAAAAATGTTATTTCTCCTCTAATAGGTCTTTTTTCATGCGGTTTTTTGCATAGCACAAATCTAGGATAGTTTAGCTTTCAATCCATACTAATTAGGCCATCAGGCGACTTGTATTTCCTATTTTTTTAGCCTTCCGAAGTTCGACCAAAAAATCGGCCATTTTTGAAAAATTTCCTTTGGTCCCCCCTTTGCTACTTTGCCAAAAATGGCCATTTTCGACACTTTTGCGAAAAATGTTATTTCTCCTCTAATAGGTCTTTTTTCATGCGGTTTTTTGCATAGCACAAATCTAGGATAGTTTAGCTTTCAATCCATACTAATTAGGCCATCAGGCGACTTGTATTTCCTATTTTTTTAGCCTTCCGAAGTTCGACCAAAAAATCGGCCATTTTTGAAAAATTTCCTTTGGTCCCCCCTTTGCTACTTTGCCAAAAATGGCCATTTTCGACACTTTTGCGAAAAATGTTATTTCTCCTCTAATAGGTCTTTTTTCATGCGGTTTTTTGCATAGCACAAATCTAGGATAGTTTAGCTTTCAATCCATACTAATTAGGCCATCAGGCGACTTGTATTTCCTATTTTTTTAGCCTTCCGAAGTTCGACCAAAAAATCGGCCATTTTTGAAAAATTTCCTTTGGTCCCCCCTTTGCTACTTTGCCAAAAATGGCCATTTTCGACACTTTTGCGAAAAATGTTATTTCTCCTCTAATAGGTCTTTTTTCATGCGGTTTTTTGCATAGCACAAATCTAGGATAGTTTAGCTTTCAATCCATACTAATTAGGCCATCAGGCGACTTGTATTTCCTATTTTTTTAGCCTTCCGAAGTTCGACCAAAAAATCGGCCATTTTTGAAAAATTTCCTTTGGTCCCCCCTTTGCTACTTTGCCAAAAATGGCCATTTTCGACACTTTTGCGAAAAATGTTATTTCTCCTCTAATAGGTCTTTTTTCATGCGGTTTTTTGCATAGCACAAATCTAGGATAGTTTAGCTTTCAATCCATACTAATTAGGCCATCAGGCGACTTGTATTTCCTATTTTTTTAGCCTTCCGAAGTTCGACCAAAAAATCGGCCATTTTTGAAAAATTTCCTTTGGTCCCCCCTTTGCTACTTTGCCAAAAATGGCCATTTTCGACACTTTTGCGAAAAATGTTATTTCTCCTCTAATAGGTCTTTTTTCATGCGGTTTTTTGCATAGCACAAATCTAGGATAGTTTAGCTTTCAATCCATACTAATTAGGCCATCAGGCGACTTGTATTTCCTATTTTTTTAGCCTTCCGAAGTTCGACCAAAAAATCGGCCATTTTTGAAAAATTTCCTTTGGTCCCCCCTTTGCTACTTTGCCAAAAATGGCCATTTTCGACACTTTTGCGAAAAATGTTATTTCTCCTCTAATAGGTCTTTTTTCATGCGGTTTTTTGCATAGCACAAATCTAGGATAGTTTAGCTTTCAATCCATACTAATTAGGCCATCAGGCGACTTGTATTTCCTATTTTTTTAGCCTTCCGAAGTTCGACCAAAAAATCGGCCATTTTTGAAAAATTTCCTTTGGTCCCCCCTTTGCTACTTTGCCAAAAATGGCCATTTTCGACACTTTTGCGAAAAATGTTATTTCTCCTCTAATAGGTCTTTTTTCATGCGGTTTTTTGCATAGCACAAATCTAGGATAGTTTAGCTTTCAATCCATACTAATTAGGCCATCAGGCGACTTGTATTTCCTATTTTTTTAGCCTTCCGAAGTTCGACCAAAAAATCGGCCATTTTTGAAAAATTTCCTTTGGTCCCCCCTTTGCTACTTTGCCAAAAATGGCCATTTTCGACACTTTTGCGAAAAATGTTATTTCTCCTCTAATAGGTCTTTTTTCATGCGGTTTTTTGCATAGCACAAATCTAGGATAGTTTAGCTTTCAATCCATACTAATTAGGCCATCAGGCGACTTGTATTTCCTATTTTTTTAGCCTTCCGAAGTTCGACCAAAAAATCGGCCATTTTTGAAAAATTTCCTTTGGTCCCCCCTTTGCTACTTTGCCAAAAATGGCCATTTTCGACACTTTTGCGAAAAATGTTATTTCTCCTCTAATAGGTCTTTTTTCATGCGGTTTTTTGCATAGCACAAATCTAGGATAGTTTAGCTTTCAATCCATACTAATTAGGCCATCAGGCGACTTGTATTTCCTATTTTTTTAGCCTTCCGAAGTTCGACCAAAAAATCGGCCATTTTTGAAAAATTTCCTTTGGTCCCCCCTTTGCTACTTTGCCAAAAATGGCCATTTTCGACACTTTTGCGAAAAATGTTATTTCTCCTCTAATAGGTCTTTTTTCATGCGGTTTTTTGCATAGCACAAATCTAGGATAGTTTAGCTTTCAATCCATACTAATTAGGCCATCAGGCGACTTGTATTTCCTATTTTTTTAGCCTTCCGAAGTTCGACCAAAAAATCGGCCATTTTTGAAAAATTTCCTTTGGTCCCCCCTTTGCTACTTTGCCAAAAATGGCCATTTTCGACACTTTTGCGAAAAATGTTATTTCTCCTCTAATAGGTCTTTTTTCATGCGGTTTTTTGCATAGCACAAATCTAGGATAGTTTAGCTTTCAATCCATACTAATTAGGCCATCAGGCGACTTGTATTTCCTATTTTTTTAGCCTTCCGAAGTTCGACCAAAAAATCGGCCATTTTTGAAAAATTTCCTTTGGTCCCCCCTTTGCTACTTTGCCAAAAATGGCCATTTTCGACACTTTTGCGAAAAATGTTATTTCTCCTCTAATAGGTCTTTTTTCATGCGGTTTTTTGCATAGCACAAATCTAGGATAGTTTAGCTTTCAATCCATACTAATTAGGCCATCAGGCGACTTGTATTTCCTATTTTTTTAGCCTTCCGAAGTTCGACCAAAAAATCGGCCATTTTTGAAAAATTTCCTTTGGTCCCCCCTTTGCTACTTTGCCAAAAATGGCCATTTTCGACACTTTTGCGAAAAATGTTATTTCTCCTCTAATAGGTCTTTTTTCATGCGGTTTTTTGCATAGCACAAATCTAGGATAGTTTAGCTTTCAATCCATACTAATTAGGCCATCAGGCGACTTGTATTTCCTATTTTTTTAGCCTTCCGAAGTTCGACCAAAAAATCGGCCATTTTTGAAAAATTTCCTTTGGTCCCCCCTTTGCTACTTTGCCAAAAATGGCCATTTTCGACACTTTTGCGAAAAATGTTATTTCTCCTCTAATAGGTCTTTTTTCATGCGGTTTTTTGCATAGCACAAATCTAGGATAGTTTAGCTTTCAATCCATACTAATTAGGCCATCAGGCGACTTGTATTTCCTATTTTTTTAGCCTTCCGAAGTTCGACCAAAAAATCGGCCATTTTTGAAAAATTTCCTTTGGTCCCCCCTTTGCTACTTTGCCAAAAATGGCCATTTTCGACACTTTTGCGAAAAATGTTATTTCTCCTCTAATAGGTCTTTTTTCATGCGGTTTTTTGCATAGCACAAATCTAGGATAGTTTAGCTTTCAATCCATACTAATTAGGCCATCAGGCGACTTGTATTTCCTATTTTTTTAGCCTTCCGAAGTTCGACCAAAAAATCGGCCATTTTTGAAAAATTTCCTTTGGTCCCCCCTTTGCTACTTTGCCAAAAATGGCCATTTTCGACACTTTTGCGAAAAATGTTATTTCTCCTCTAATAGGTCTTTTTTCATGCGGTTTTTTGCATAGCACAAATCTAGGATAGTTTAGCTTTCAATCCATACTAATTAGGCCATCAGGCGACTTGTATTTCCTATTTTTTTAGCCTTCCGAAGTTCGACCAAAAAATCGGCCATTTTTGAAAAATTTCCTTTGGTCCCCCCTTTGCTACTTTGCCAAAAATGGCCATTTTCGACACTTTTGCGAAAAATGTTATTTCTCCTCTAATAGGTCTTTTTTCATGCGGTTTTTTGCATAGCACAAATCTAGGATAGTTTAGCTTTCAATCCATACTAATTAGGCCATCAGGCGACTTGTATTTCCTATTTTTTTAGCCTTCCGAAGTTCGACCAAAAAATCGGCCATTTTTGAAAAATTTCCTTTGGTCCCCCCTTTGCTACTTTGCCAAAAATGGCCATTTTCGACACTTTTGCGAAAAATGTTATTTCTCCTCTAATAGGTCTTTTTTCATGCGGTTTTTTGCATAGCACAAATCTAGGATAGTTTAGCTTTCAATCCATACTAATTAGGCCATCAGGCGACTTGTATTTCCTATTTTTTTAGCCTTCCGAAGTTCGACCAAAAAATCGGCCATTTTTGAAAAATTTCCTTTGGTCCCCCCTTTGCTACTTTGCCAAAAATGGCCATTTTCGACACTTTTGCGAAAAATGTTATTTCTCCTCTAATAGGTCTTTTTTCATGCGGTTTTTTGCATAGCACAAATCTAGGATAGTTTAGCTTTCAATCCATACTAATTAGGCCATCAGGCGACTTGTATTTCCTATTTTTTTAGCCTTCCGAAGTTCGACCAAAAAATCGGCCATTTTTGAAAAATTTCCTTTGGTCCCCCCTTTGCTACTTTGCCAAAAATGGCCATTTTCGACACTTTTGCGAAAAATGTTATTTCTCCTCTAATAGGTCTTTTTTCATGCGGTTTTTTGCATAGCACAAATCTAGGATAGTTTAGCTTTCAATCCATACTAATTAGGCCATCAGGCGACTTGTATTTCCTATTTTTTTAGCCTTCCGAAGTTCGACCAAAAAATCGGCCATTTTTGAAAAATTTCCTTTGGTCCCCCCTTTGCTACTTTGCCAAAAATGGCCATTTTCGACACTTTTGCGAAAAATGTTATTTCTCCTCTAATAGGTCTTTTTTCATGCGGTTTTTTGCATAGCACAAATCTAGGATAGTTTAGCTTTCAATCCATACTAATTAGGCCATCAGGCGACTTGTATTTCCTATTTTTTTAGCCTTCCGAAGTTCGACCAAAAAATCGGCCATTTTTGAAAAATTTCCTTTGGTCCCCCCTTTGCTACTTTGCCAAAAATGGCCATTTTCGACACTTTTGCGAAAAATGTTATTTCTCCTCTAATAGGTCTTTTTTCATGCGGTTTTTTGCATAGCACAAATCTAGGATAGTTTAGCTTTCAATCCATACTAATTAGGCCATCAGGCGACTTGTATTTCCTATTTTTTTAGCCTTCCGAAGTTCGACCAAAAAATCGGCCATTTTTGAAAAATTTCCTTTGGTCCCCCCTTTGCTACTTTGCCAAAAATGGCCATTTTCGACACTTTTGCGAAAAATGTTATTTCTCCTCTAATAGGTCTTTTTTCATGCGGTTTTTTGCATAGCACAAATCTAGGATAGTTTAGCTTTCAATCCATACTAATTAGGCCATCAGGCGACTTGTATTTCCTATTTTTTTAGCCTTCCGAAGTTCGACCAAAAAATCGGCCATTTTTGAAAAATTTCCTTTGGTCCCCCCTTTGCTACTTTGCCAAAAATGGCCATTTTCGACACTTTTGCGAAAAATGTTATTTCTCCTCTAATAGGTCTTTTTTCATGCGGTTTTTTGCATAGCACAAATCTAGGATAGTTTAGCTTTCAATCCATACTAATTAGGCCATCAGGCGACTTGTATTTCCTATTTTTTTAGCCTTCCGAAGTTCGACCAAAAAATCGGCCATTTTTGAAAAATTTCCTTTGGTCCCCCCTTTGCTACTTTGCCAAAAATGGCCATTTTCGACACTTTTGCGAAAAATGTTATTTCTCCTCTAATAGGTCTTTTTTCATGCGGTTTTTTGCATAGCACAAATCTAGGATAGTTTAGCTTTCAATCCATACTAATTAGGCCATCAGGCGACTTGTATTTCCTATTTTTTTAGCCTTCCGAAGTTCGACCAAAAAATCGGCCATTTTTGAAAAATTTCCTTTGGTCCCCCCTTTGCTACTTTGCCAAAAATGGCCATTTTCGACACTTTTGCGAAAAATGTTATTTCTCCTCTAATAGGTCTTTTTTCATGCGGTTTTTTGCATAGCACAAATCTAGGATAGTTTAGCTTTCAATCCATACTAATTAGGCCATCAGGCGACTTGTATTTCCTATTTTTTTAGCCTTCCGAAGTTCGACCAAAAAATCGGCCATTTTTGAAAAATTTCCTTTGGTCCCCCCTTTGCTACTTTGCCAAAAATGGCCATTTTCGACACTTTTGCGAAAAATGTTATTTCTCCTCTAATAGGTCTTTTTTCATGCGGTTTTTTGCATAGCACAAATCTAGGATAGTTTAGCTTTCAATCCATACTAATTAGGCCATCAGGCGACTTGTATTTCCTATTTTTTTAGCCTTCCGAAGTTCGACCAAAAAATCGGCCATTTTTGAAAAATTTCCTTTGGTCCCCCCTTTGCTACTTTGCCAAAAATGGCCATTTTCGACACTTTTGCGAAAAATGTTATTTCTCCTCTAATAGGTCTTTTTTCATGCGGTTTTTTGCATAGCACAAATCTAGGATAGTTTAGCTTTCAATCCATACTAATTAGGCCATCAGGCGACTTGTATTTCCTATTTTTTTAGCCTTCCGAAGTTCGACCAAAAAATCGGCCATTTTTGAAAAATTTCCTTTGGTCCCCCCTTTGCTACTTTGCCAAAAATGGCCATTTTCGACACTTTTGCGAAAAATGTTATTTCTCCTCTAATAGGTCTTTTTTCATGCGGTTTTTTGCATAGCACAAATCTAGGATAGTTTAGCTTTCAATCCATACTAATTAGGCCATCAGGCGACTTGTATTTCCTATTTTTTTAGCCTTCCGAAGTTCGACCAAAAAATCGGCCATTTTTGAAAAATTTCCTTTGGTCCCCCCTTTGCTACTTTGCCAAAAATGGCCATTTTCGACACTTTTGCGAAAAATGTTATTTCTCCTCTAATAGGTCTTTTTTCATGCGGTTTTTTGCATAGCACAAATCTAGGATAGTTTAGCTTTCAATCCATACTAATTAGGCCATCAGGCGACTTGTATTTCCTATTTTTTTAGCCTTCCGAAGTTCGACCAAAAAATCGGCCATTTTTGAAAAATTTCCTTTGGTCCCCCCTTTGCTACTTTGCCAAAAATGGCCATTTTCGACACTTTTGCGAAAAATGTTATTTCTCCTCTAATAGGTCTTTTTTCATGCGGTTTTTTGCATAGCACAAATCTAGGATAGTTTAGCTTTCAATCCATACTAATTAGGCCATCAGGCGACTTGTATTTCCTATTTTTTTAGCCTTCCGAAGTTCGACCAAAAAATCGGCCATTTTTGAAAAATTTCCTTTGGTCCCCCCTTTGCTACTTTGCCAAAAATGGCCATTTTCGACACTTTTGCGAAAAATGTTATTTCTCCTCTAATAGGTCTTTTTTCATGCGGTTTTTTGCATAGCACAAATCTAGGATAGTTTAGCTTTCAATCCATACTAATTAGGCCATCAGGCGACTTGTATTTCCTATTTTTTTAGCCTTCCGAAGTTCGACCAAAAAATCGGCCATTTTTGAAAAATTTCCTTTGGTCCCCCCT
Organism: Montipora foliosa; assembly: GCF_036669935.1. NCBI lineage: Eukaryota > Metazoa > Cnidaria > Anthozoa > Scleractinia > Acroporidae > Montipora > Montipora foliosa. The sequence goes on along the minus strand of NC_090877.1, from coordinate 13,292,850 downwards.
TTGCTACTTTGCCAAAAATGGCCATTTTCGACACTTTTGCGAAAAATGTTATTTCTCCTCTAATAGGTCTTTTTTCATGCGGTTTTTTGCATAGCACAAATCTAGGATAGTTTAGCTTTCAATCCATACTAATTAGGCCATCAGGCGACTTGTATTTCCTATTTTTTTAGCCTTCCGAAGTTCGACCAAAAAATCGGCCATTTTTGAAAAATTTCCTTTGGTCCCCCCTTTGCTACTTTGCCAAAAATGGCCATTTTCGACACTTTTGCGAAAAATGTTATTTCTCCTCTAATAGGTCTTTTTTCATGCGGTTTTTTGCATAGCACAAATCTAGGATAGTTTAGCTTTCAATCCATACTAATTAGGCCATCAGGCGACTTGTATTTCCTATTTTTTTAGCCTTCCGAAGTTCGACCAAAAAATCGGCCATTTTTGAAAAATTTCCTTTGGTCCCCCCTTTGCTACTTTGCCAAAAATGGCCATTTTCGACACTTTTGCGAAAAATGTTATTTCTCCTCTAATAGGTCTTTTTTCATGCGGTTTTTTGCATAGCACAAATCTAGGATAGTTTAGCTTTCAATCCATACTAATTAGGCCATCAGGCGACTTGTATTTCCTATTTTTTTAGCCTTCCGAAGTTCGACCAAAAAATCGGCCATTTTTGAAAAATTTCCTTTGGTCCCCCCTTTGCTACTTTGCCAAAAATGGCCATTTTCGACACTTTTGCGAAAAATGTTATTTCTCCTCTAATAGGTCTTTTTTCATGCGGTTTTTTGCATAGCACAAATCTAGGATAGTTTAGCTTTCAATCCATACTAATTAGGCCATCAGGCGACTTGTATTTCCTATTTTTTTAGCCTTCCGAAGTTCGACCAAAAAATCGGCCATTTTTGAAAAATTTCCTTTGGTCCCCCCTTTGCTACTTTGCCAAAAATGGCCATTTTCGACACTTTTGCGAAAAATGTTATTTCTCCTCTAATAGGTCTTTTTTCATGCGGTTTTTTGCATAGCACAAATCTAGGATAGTTTAGCTTTCAATCCATACTAATTAGGCCATCAGGCGACTTGTATTTCCTATTTTTTTAGCCTTCCGAAGTTCGACCAAAAAATCGGCCATTTTTGAAAAATTTCCTTTGGTCCCCCCTTTGCTACTTTGCCAAAAATGGCCATTTTCGACACTTTTGCGAAAAATGTTATTTCTCCTCTAATAGGTCTTTTTTCATGCGGTTTTTTGCATAGCACAAATCTAGGATAGTTTAGCTTTCAATCCATACTAATTAGGCCATCAGGCGACTTGTATTTCCTATTTTTTTAGCCTTCCGAAGTTCGACCAAAAAATCGGCCATTTTTGAAAAATTTCCTTTGGTCCCCCCTTTGCTACTTTGCCAAAAATGGCCATTTTCGACACTTTTGCGAAAAATGTTATTTCTCCTCTAATAGGTCTTTTTTCATGCGGTTTTTTGCATAGCACAAATCTAGGATAGTTTAGCTTTCAATCCATACTAATTAGGCCATCAGGCGACTTGTATTTCCTATTTTTTTAGCCTTCCGAAGTTCGACCAAAAAATCGGCCATTTTTGAAAAATTTCCTTTGGTCCCCCCTTTGCTACTTTGCCAAAAATGGCCATTTTCGACACTTTTGCGAAAAATGTTATTTCTCCTCTAATAGGTCTTTTTTCATGCGGTTTTTTGCATAGCACAAATCTAGGATAGTTTAGCTTTCAATCCATACTAATTAGGCCATCAGGCGACTTGTATTTCCTATTTTTTTAGCCTTCCGAAGTTCGACCAAAAAATCGGCCATTTTTGAAAAATTTCCTTTGGTCCCCCCTTTGCTACTTTGCCAAAAATGGCCATTTTCGACACTTTTGCGAAAAATGTTATTTCTCCTCTAATAGGTCTTTTTTCATGCGGTTTTTTGCATAGCACAAATCTAGGATAGTTTAGCTTTCAATCCATACTAATTAGGCCATCAGGCGACTTGTATTTCCTATTTTTTTAGCCTTCCGAAGTTCGACCAAAAAATCGGCCATTTTTGAAAAATTTCCTTTGGTCCCCCCTTTGCTACTTTGCCAAAAATGGCCATTTTCGACACTTTTGCGAAAAATGTTATTTCTCCTCTAATAGGTCTTTTTTCATGCGGTTTTTTGCATAGCACAAATCTAGGATAGTTTAGCTTTCAATCCATACTAATTAGGCCATCAGGCGACTTGTATTTCCTATTTTTTTAGCCTTCCGAAGTTCGACCAAAAAATCGGCCATTTTTGAAAAATTTCCTTTGGTCCCCCCTTTGCTACTTTGCCAAAAATGGCCATTTTCGACACTTTTGCGAAAAATGTTATTTCTCCTCTAATAGGTCTTTTTTCATGCGGTTTTTTGCATAGCACAAATCTAGGATAGTTTAGCTTTCAATCCATACTAATTAGGCCATCAGGCGACTTGTATTTCCTATTTTTTTAGCCTTCCGAAGTTCGACCAAAAAATCGGCCATTTTTGAAAAATTTCCTTTGGTCCCCCCTTTGCTACTTTGCCAAAAATGGCCATTTTCGACACTTTTGCGAAAAATGTTATTTCTCCTCTAATAGGTCTTTTTTCATGCGGTTTTTTGCATAGCACAAATCTAGGATAGTTTAGCTTTCAATCCATACTAATTAGGCCATCAGGCGACTTGTATTTCCTATTTTTTTAGCCTTCCGAAGTTCGACCAAAAAATCGGCCATTTTTGAAAAATTTCCTTTGGTCCCCCCTTTGCTACTTTGCCAAAAATGGCCATTTTCGACACTTTTGCGAAAAATGTTATTTCTCCTCTAATAGGTCTTTTTTCATGCGGTTTTTTGCATAGCACAAATCTAGGATAGTTTAGCTTTCAATCCATACTAATTAGGCCATCAGGCGACTTGTATTTCCTATTTTTTTAGCCTTCCGAAGTTCGACCAAAAAATCGGCCATTTTTGAAAAATTTCCTTTGGTCCCCCCTTTGCTACTTTGCCAAAAATGGCCATTTTCGACACTTTTGCGAAAAATGTTATTTCTCCTCTAATAGGTCTTTTTTCATGCGGTTTTTTGCATAGCACAAATCTAGGATAGTTTAGCTTTCAATCCATACTAATTAGGCCATCAGGCGACTTGTATTTCCTATTTTTTTAGCCTTCCGAAGTTCGACCAAAAAATCGGCCATTTTTGAAAAATTTCCTTTGGTCCCCCCTTTGCTACTTTGCCAAAAATGGCCATTTTCGACACTTTTGCGAAAAATGTTATTTCTCCTCTAATAGGTCTTTTTTCATGCGGTTTTTTGCATAGCACAAATCTAGGATAGTTTAGCTTTCAATCCATACTAATTAGGCCATCAGGCGACTTGTATTTCCTATTTTTTTAGCCTTCCGAAGTTCGACCAAAAAATCGGCCATTTTTGAAAATTTTCCTTTGGTCCCCCCTTTGCTACTTTGCCAAAAATGGCCATTTTCGACACTTTTGCGAAAAATGTTATTTCTCCTCTAATAGGTCTTTTTTCATGCGGTTTTTTGCATAGCACAAATCTAGGATAGTTTAGCTTTCAATCCATACTAATTAGGCCATCAGGCGACTTGTATTTCCTATTTTTTTAGCCTTCCGAAGTTCGACCAAAAAATCGGCCATTTTTGAAAATTTTCCTTTGGTCCCCCCTTTGCTACTTTGCCAAAAATGGCCATTTTCGACACTTTTGCGAAAAATGTTATTTCTCCTCTAATAGGTCTTTTTTCATGCGGTTTTTTGCATAGCACAAATCTAGGATAGTTTAGCTTTCAATCCATACTAATTAGGCCATCAGGCGACTTGTATTTCCTATTTTTTTAGCCTTCCGAAGTTCGACCAAAAAATCGGCCATTTTTGAAAATTTTCCTTTGGTCCCCCCTTTGCTACTTTGCCAAAAATGGCCATTTTCGACACTTTTGCGAAAAATGTTATTTCTCCTCTAATAGGTCTTTTTTCATGCGGTTTTTTGCATAGCACAAATCTAGGATAGTTTAGCTTTCAATCCATACTAATTAGGCCATCAGGCGACTTGTATTTCCTATTTTTTTAGCCTTCCGAAGTTCGACCAAAAAATCGGCCATTTTTGAAAAATTTCCTTTGGTCCCCCCTTTGCTACTTTGCCAAAAATGGCCATTTTCGACACTTTTGCGAAAAATGTTATTTCTCCTCTAATAGGTCTTTTTTCATGCGGTTTTTTGCATAGCACAAATCTAGGATAGTTTAGCTTTCAATCCATACTAATTAGGCCATCAGGCGACTTGTATTTCCTATTTTTTTAGCCTTCCGAAGTTCGACCAAAAAATCGGCCATTTTTGAAAAATTTCCTTTGGTCCCCCCTTTGCTACTTTGCCAAAAATGGCCATTTTCGACACTTTTGCGAAAAATGTTATTTCTCCTCTAATAGGTCTTTTTTCATGCGGTTTTTTGCATAGCACAAATCTAGGATAGTTTAGCTTTCAATCCATACTAATTAGGCCATCAGGCGACTTGTATTTCCTATTTTTTTAGCCTTCCGAAGTTCGACCAAAAAATCGGCCATTTTTGAAAAATTTCCTTTGGTCCCCCCTTTGCTACTTTGCCAAAAATGGCCATTTTCGACACTTTTGCGAAAAATGTTATTTCTCCTCTAATAGGTCTTTTTTCATGCGGTTTTTTGCATAGCACAAATCTAGGATAGTTTAGCTTTCAATCCATACTAATTAGGCCATCAGGCGACTTGTATTTCCTATTTTTTTAGCCTTCCGAAGTTCGACCAAAAAATCGGCCATTTTTGAAAAATTTCCTTTGGTCCCCCCTTTGCTACTTTGCCAAAAATGGCCATTTTCGACACTTTTGCGAAAAATGTTATTTCTCCTCTAATAGGTCTTTTTTCATGCGGTTTTTTGCATAGCACAAATCTAGGATAGTTTAGCTTTCAATCCATACTAATTAGGCCATCAGGCGACTTGTATTTCCTATTTTTTTAGCCTTCCGAAGTTCGACCAAAAAATCGGCCATTTTTGAAAAATTTCCTTTGGTCCCCCCTTTGCTACTTTGCCAAAAATGGCCATTTTCGACACTTTTGCGAAAAATGTTATTTCTCCTCTAATAGGTCTTTTTTCATGCGGTTTTTTGCATAGCACAAATCTAGGATAGTTTAGCTTTCAATCCATACTAATTAGGCCATCAGGCGACTTGTATTTCCTATTTTTTTAGCCTTCCGAAGTTCGACCAAAAAATCGGCCATTTTTGAAAATTTTCCTTTGGTCCCCCCTTTGCTACTTTGCCAAAAATGGCCATTTTCGACACTTTTGCGAAAAATGTTATTTCTCCTCTAATAGGTCTTTTTTCATGCGGTTTTTTGCATAGCACAAATCTAGGATAGTTTAGCTTTCAATCCATACTAATTAGGCCATCAGGCGACTTGTATTTCCTATTTTTTTAGCCTTCCGAAGTTCGACCAAAAAATCGGCCATTTTTGAAAAATTTCCTTTGGTCCCCCCTTTGCTACTTTGCCAAAAATGGCCATTTTCGACACTTTTGCGAAAAATGTTATTTCTCCTCTAATAGGTCTTTTTTCATGCGGTTTTTTGCATAGCACAAATCTAGGATAGTTTAGCTTTCAATCCATACTAATTAGGCCATCAGGCGACTTGTATTTCCTATTTTTTTAGCCTTCCGAAGTTCGACCAAAAAATCGGCCATTTTTGAAAATTTTCCTTTGGTCCCCCCTTTGCTACTTTGCCAAAAATGGCCATTTTCGACACTTTTGCGAAAAATGTTATTTCTCCTCTAATAGGTCTTTTTTCATGCGGTTTTTTGCATAGCACAAATCTAGGATAGTTTAGCTTTCAATCCATACTAATTAGGCCATCAGGCGACTTGTATTTCCTATTTTTTTAGCCTTCCGAAGTTCGACCAAAAAATCGGCCATTTTTGAAAATTTTCCTTTGGTCCCCCCTTTGCTACTTTGCCAAAAATGGCCATTTTCGACACTTTTGCGAAAAATGTTATTTCTCCTCTAATAGGTCTTTTTTCATGCGGTTTTTTGCATAGCACAAATCTAGGATAGTTTAGCTTTCAATCCATACTAATTAGGCCATCAGGCGACTTGTATTTCCTATTTTTTTAGCCTTCCGAAGTTCGACCAAAAAATCGGCCATTTTTGAAAATTTTCCTTTGGTCCCCCCTTTGCTACTTTGCCAAAAATGGCCATTTTCGACACTTTTGCGAAAAATGTTATTTCTCCTCTAATAGGTCTTTTTTCATGCGGTTTTTTGCATAGCACAAATCTAGGATAGTTTAGCTTTCAATCCATACTAATTAGGCCATCAGGCGACTTGTATTTCCTATTTTTTTAGCCTTCCGAAGTTCGACCAAAAAATCGGCCATTTTTGAAAATTTTCCTTTGGTCCCCCCTTTGCTACTTTGCCAAAAATGGCCATTTTCGACACTTTTGCGAAAAATGTTATTTCTCCTCTAATAGGTCTTTTTTCATGCGGTTTTTTGCATAGCACAAATCTAGGATAGTTTAGCTTTCAATCCATACTAATTAGGCCATCAGGCGACTTGTATTTCCTATTTTTTTAGCCTTCCGAAGTTCGACCAAAAAATCGGCCATTTTTGAAAATTTTCCTTTGGTCCCCCCTTTGCTACTTTGCCAAAAATGGCCATTTTCGACACTTTTGCGAAAAATGTTATTTCTCCTCTAATAGGTCTTTTTTCATGCGGTTTTTTGCATAGCACAAATCTAGGATAGTTTAGCTTTCAATCCATACTAATTAGGCCATCAGGCGACTTGTATTTCCTATTTTTTTAGCCTTCCGAAGTTCGACCAAAAAATCGGCCATTTTTGAAAATTTTCCTTTGGTCCCCCCTTTGCTACTTTGCCAAAAATGGCCATTTTCGACACTTTTGCGAAAAATGTTATTTCTCCTCTAATAGGTCTTTTTTCATGCGGTTTTTTGCATAGCACAAATCTAGGATAGTTTAGCTTTCAATCCATACTAATTAGGCCATCAGGCGACTTGTATTTCCTATTTTTTTAGCCTTCCGAAGTTCGACCAAAAAATCGGCCATTTTTGAAAATTTTCCTTTGGTCCCCCCTTTGCTACTTTGCCAAAAATGGCCATTTTCGACACTTTTGCGAAAAATGTTATTTCTCCTCTAATAGGTCTTTTTTCATGCGGTTTTTTGCATAGCACAAATCTAGGATAGTTTAGCTTTCAATCCATACTAATTAGGCCATCAGGCGACTTGTATTTCCTATTTTTTTAGCCTTCCGAAGTTCGACCAAAAAATCGGCCATTTTTGAAAAATTTCCTTTGGTCCCCCCTTTGCTACTTTGCCAAAAATGGCCATTTTCGACACTTTTGCGAAAAATGTTATTTCTCCTCTAATAGGTCTTTTTTCATGCGGTTTTTTGCATAGCACAAATCTAGGATAGTTTAGCTTTCAATCCATACTAATTAGGCCATCAGGCGACTTGTATTTCCTATTTTTTTAGCCTTCCGAAGTTCGACCAAAAAATCGGCCATTTTTGAAAATTTTCCTTTGGTCCCCCCTTTGCTACTTTGCCAAAAATGGCCATTTTCGACACTTTTGCGAAAAATGTTATTTCTCCTCTAATAGGTCTTTTTTCATGCGGTTTTTTGCATAGCACAAATCTAGGATAGTTTAGCTTTCAATCCATACTAATTAGGCCATCAGGCGACTTGTATTTCCTATTTTTTTAGCCTTCCGAAGTTCGACCAAAAAATCGGCCATCTTTGTAAATAGTACCTTGGTCCCCCCTTTGCTACTTTGCCAAAAATGGCCATTTTCGACACTTTTGCGAAAAATGTTATTTCTCCTCTAATAGGTCTTTTTTCATGCGGTTTTTTGCATAGCACAAATCTAGGATAGTTTAGCTTTCAATCCATACTAATTAGGCCATCAGGCGACTTGTATTTCCTATTTTTTTAGCCTTCCGAAGTTCGACCAAAAAATCGGCCATTTTTGAAAATTTTCCTTTGGTCCCCCCTTTGCTACTTTGCCAAAAATGGCCATTTTCGACACTTTTGCGAAAAATGTTATTTCTCCTCTAATAGGTCTTTTTTCATGCGGTTTTTTGCATAGCACAAATCTAGGATAGTTTAGCTTTCAATCCATACTAATTAGGCCATCAGGCGACTTGTATTTCCTATTTTTTTAGCCTTCCGAAGTTCGACCAAAAAATCGGCCATTTTTGAAAATTTTCCTTTGGTCCCCCCTTTGCTACTTTGCCAAAAATGGCCATTTTCGACACTTTTGCGAAAAATGTTATTTCTCCTCTAATAGGTCTTTTTTCATGCGGTTTTTTGCATAGCACAAATCTAGGATAGTTTAGCTTTCAATCCATACTAATTAGGCCATCAGGCGACTTGTATTTCCTATTTTTTTAGCCTTCCGAAGTTCGACCAAAAAATCGGCCATTTTTGAAAATTTTCCTTTGGTCCCCCCTTTGCTACTTTGCCAAAAATGGCCATTTTCGACACTTTTGCGAAAAATGTTATTTCTCCTCTAATAGGTCTTTTTTCATGCGGTTTTTTGCATAGCACAAATCTAGGATAGTTTAGCTTTCAATCCATACTAATTAGGCCATCAGGCGACTTGTATTTCCTATTTTTTTAGCCTTCCGAAGTTCGACCAAAAAATCGGCCCGTAAAGTCAAATATCCTTTGGTCCCCCCTTTGCTACTTTGCCAAAAATGGCCATTTTCGACACTTTTGCGAAAAATGTTATTTCTCCTCTAATAGGTCTTTTTTCATGCGGTTTTTTGCATAGCACAAATCTAGGATAGTTTAGCTTTCAATCCATACTAATTAGGCCATCAGGCGACTTGTATTTCCTATTTTTTTAGCCTTCCGAAGTTCGACCAAAAAATCGGCCATTTTTGAAAATTTTCCTTTGGTCCCCCCTTTGCTACTTTGCCAAAAATGGCCATTTTCGACACTTTTGCGAAAAATGTTATTTCTCCTCTAATAGGTCTTTTTTCATGCGGTTTTTTGCATAGCACAAATCTAGGATAGTTTAGCTTTCAATCCATACTAATTAGGCCATCAGGCGACTTGTATTTCCTATTTTTTTAGCCTTCCGAAGTTCGACCAAAAAATCGGCCATTTTTGAAAATTTTCCTTTGGTCCCCCCTTTGCTACTTTGCCAAAAATGGCCATTTTCGACACTTTTGCGAAAAATGTTATTTCTCCTCTAATAGGTCTTTTTTCATGCGGTTTTTTGCATAGCACAAATCTAGGATAGTTTAGCTTTCAATCCATACTAATTAGGCCATCAGGCGACTTGTATTTCCTATTTTTTTAGCCTTCCGAAGTTCGACCAAAAAATCGGCCATTTTTGAAAATTTTCCTTTGGTCCCCCCTTTGCTACTTTGCCAAAAATGGCCATTTTCGACACTTTTGCGAAAAATGTTATTTCTCCTCTAATAGGTCTTTTTTCATGCGGTTTTTTGCATAGCACAAATCTAGGATAGTTTAGCTTTCAATCCATACTAATTAGGCCATCAGGCGACTTGTATTTCCTATTTTTTTAGCCTTCCGAAGTTCGACCAAAAAATCGGCCATTTTTGAAAATTTTCCTTTGGTCCCCCCTTTGCTACTTTGCCAAAAATGGCCATTTTCGACACTTTTGCGAAAAATGTTATTTCTCCTCTAATAGGTCTTTTTTCATGCGGTTTTTTGCATAGCACAAATCTAGGATAGTTTAGCTTTCAATCCATACTAATTAGGCCATCAGGCGACTTGTATTTCCTATTTTTTTAGCCTTCCGAAGTTCGACCAAAAAATCGGCCATTTTTGAAAATTTTCCTTTGGTCCCCCCTTTGCTACTTTGCCAAAAATGGCCATTTTCGACACTTTTGCGAAAAATGTTATTTCTCCTCTAATAGGTCTTTTTTCATGCGGTTTTTTGCATAGCACAAATCTAGGATAGTTTAGCTTTCAATCCATACTAATTAGGCCATCAGGCGACTTGTATTTCCTATTTTTTTAGCCTTCCGAAGTTCGACCAAAAAATCGGCCATTTTTGAAAATTTTCCTTTGGTCCCCCCTTTGCTACTTTGCCAAAAATGGCCATTTTCGACACTTTTGCGAAAAATGTTATTTCTCCTCTAATAGGTCTTTTTTCATGCGGTTTTTTGCATAGCACAAATCTAGGATAGTTTAGCTTTCAATCCATACTAATTAGGCCATCAGGCGACTTGTATTTCCTATTTTTTTAGCCTTCCGAAGTTCGACCAAAAAATCGGCCATTTTTGAAAATTTTCCTTTGGTCCCCCCTTTGCTACTTTGCCAAAAATGGCCATTTTCGACACTTTTGCGAAAAATGTTATTTCTCCTCTAATAGGTCTTTTTTCATGCGGTTTTTTGCATAGCACAAATCTAGGATAGTTTAGCTTTCAATCCATACTAATTAGGCCATCAGGCGACTTGTATTTCCTATTTTTTTAGCCTTCCGAAGTTCGACCAAAAAATCGGCCATTTTTGAAAATTTTCCTTTGGTCCCCCCTTTGCTACTTTGCCAAAAATGGCCATTTTCGACACTTTTGCGAAAAATGTTATTTCTCCTCTAATAGGTCTTTTTTCATGCGGTTTTTTGCATAGCACAAATCTAGGATAGTTTAGCTTTCAATCCATACTAATTAGGCCATCAGGCGACTTGTATTTCCTATTTTTTTAGCCTTCCGAAGTTCGACCAAAAAATCGGCCATTTTTGAAAATTTTCCTTTGGTCCCCCCTTTGCTACTTTGCCAAAAATGGCCATTTTCGACACTTTTGCGAAAAATGTTATTTCTCCTCTAATAGGTCTTTTTTCATGCGGTTTTTTGCATAGCACAAATCTAGGATAGTTTAGCTTTCAATCCATACTAATTAGGCCATCAGGCGACTTGTATTTCCTATTTTTTTAGCCTTCCGAAGTTCGACCAAAAAATCGGCCATTTTTGAAAATTTTCCTTTGGTCCCCCCTTTGCTACTTTGCCAAAAATGGCCATTTTCGACACTTTTGCGAAAAATGTTATTTCTCCTCTAATAGGTCTTTTTTCATGCGGTTTTTTGCATAGCACAAATCTAGGATAGTTTAGCTTTCAATCCATACTAATTAGGCCATCAGGCGACTTGTATTTCCTATTTTTTTAGCCTTCCGAAGTTCGACCAAAAAATCGGCCATTTTTGAAAATTTTCCTTTGGTCCCCCCTTTGCTACTTTGCCAAAAATGGCCATTTTCGACACTTTTGCGAAAAATGTTATTTCTCCTCTAATAGGTCTTTTTTCATGCGGTTTTTTGCATAGCACAAATCTAGGATAGTTTAGCTTTCAATCCATACTAATTAGGCCATCAGGCGACTTGTATTTCCTATTTTTTTAGCCTTCCGAAGTTCGACCAAAAAATCGGCCATTTTTGAAAATTTTCCTTTGGTCCCCCCTTTGCTACTTTGCCAAAAATGGCCATTTTCGACACTTTTGCGAAAAATGTTATTTCTCCTCTAATAGGTCTTTTTTCATGCGGTTTTTTGCATAGCACAAATCTAGGATAGTTTAGCTTTCAATCCATACTAATTAGGCCATCAGGCGACTTGTATTTCCTATTTTTTTAGCCTTCCGAAGTTCGACCAAAAAATCGGCCATTTTTGAAAATTTTCCTTTGGTCCCCCCTTTGCTACTTTGCCAAAAATGGCCATTTTCGACACTTTTGCGAAAAATGTTATTTCTCCTCTAATAGGTCTTTTTTCATGCGGTTTTTTGCATAGCACAAATCTAGGATAGTTTAGCTTTCAATCCATACTAATTAGGCCATCAGGCGACTTGTATTTCCTATTTTTTTAGCCTTCCGAAGTTCGACCAAAAAATCGGCCATTTTTGAAAATTTTCCTTTGGTCCCCCCTTTGCTACTTTGCCAAAAATGGCCATTTTCGACACTTTTGCGAAAAATGTTATTTCTCCTCTAATAGGTCTTTTTTCATGCGGTTTTTTGCATAGCACAAATCTAGGATAGTTTAGCTTTCAATCCATACTAATTAGGCCATCAGGCGACTTGTATTTCCTATTTTTTTAGCCTTCCGAAGTTCGACCAAAAAATCGGCCATTTTTGAAAATTTTCCTTTGGTCCCCCCTTTGCTACTTTGCCAAAAATGGCCATTTTCGACACTTTTGCGAAAAATGTTATTTCTCCTCTAATAGGTCTTTTTTCATGCGGTTTTTTGCATAGCACAAATCTAGGATAGTTTAGCTTTCAATCCATACTAATTAGGCCATCAGGCGACTTGTATTTCCTATTTTTTTAGCCTTCCGAAGTTCGACCAAAAAATCGGCCATTTTTGAAAATTTTCCTTTGGTCCCCCCTTTGCTACTTTGCCAAAAATGGCCATTTTCGACACTTTTGCGAAAAATGTTATTTCTCCTCTAATAGGTCTTTTTTCATGCGGTTTTTTGCATAGCACAAATCTAGGATAGTTTAGCTTTCAATCCATACTAATTAGGCCATCAGGCGACTTGTATTTCCTATTTTTTTAGCCTTCCGAAGTTCGACCAAAAAATCGGCCATTTTTGAAAATTTTCCTTTGGTCCCCCCTTTGCTACTTTGCCAAAAATGGCCATTTTCGACACTTTTGCGAAAAATGTTATTTCTCCTCTAATAGGTCTTTTTTCATGCGGTTTTTTGCATAGCACAAATCTAGGATAGTTTAGCTTTCAATCCATACTAATTAGGCCATCAGGCGACTTGTATTTCCTATTTTTTTAGCCTTCCGAAGTTCGACCAAAAAATCGGCCATTTTTGAAAATTTTCCTTTGGTCCCCCCTTTGCTACTTTGCCAAAAATGGCCATTTTCGACACTTTTGCGAAAAATGTTATTTCTCCTCTAATAGGTCTTTTTTCATGCGGTTTTTTGCATAGCACAAATCTAGGATAGTTTAGCTTTCAATCCATACTAATTAGGCCATCAGGCGACTTGTATTTCCTATTTTTTTAGCCTTCCGAAGTTCGACCAAAAAATCGGCCATTTTTGAAAATTTTCCTTTGGTCCCCCCTTTGCTACTTTGCCAAAAATGGCCATTTTCGACACTTTTGCGAAAAATGTTATTTCTCCTCTAATAGGTCTTTTTTCATGCGGTTTTTTGCATAGCACAAATCTAGGATAGTTTAGCTTTCAATCCATACTAATTAGGCCATCAGGCGACTTGTATTTCCTATTTTTTTAGCCTTCCGAAGTTCGACCAAAAAATCGGCCATTTTTGAAAATTTTCCTTTGGTCCCCCCTTTGCTACTTTGCCAAAAATGGCCATTTTCGACACTTTTGCGAAAAATGTTATTTCTCCTCTAATAGGTCTTTTTTCATGCGGTTTTTTGCATAGCACAAATCTAGGATAGTTTAGCTTTCAATCCATACTAATTAGGCCATCAGGCGACTTGTATTTCCTATTTTTTTAGCCTTCCGAAGTTCGACCAAAAAATCGGCCATTTTTGAAAATTTTCCTTTGGTCCCCCCTTTGCTACTTTGCCAAAAATGGCCATTTTCGACACTTTTGCGAAAAATGTTATTTCTCCTCTAATAGGTCTTTTTTCATGCGGTTTTTTGCATAGCACAAATCTAGGATAGTTTAGCTTTCAATCCATACTAATTAGGCCATCAGGCGACTTGTATTTCCTATTTTTTTAGCCTTCCGAAGTTCGACCAAAAAATCGGCCATTTTTGAAAATTTTCCTTTGGTCCCCCCTTTGCTACTTTGCCAAAAATGGCCATTTTCGACACTTTTGCGAAAAATGTTATTTCTCCTCTAATAGGTCTTTTTTCATGCGGTTTTTTGCATAGCACAAATCTAGGATAGTTTAGCTTTCAATCCATACTAATTAGGCCATCAGGCGACTTGTATTTCCTATTTTTTTAGCCTTCCGAAGTTCGACCAAAAAATCGGCCATTTTTGAAAATTTTCCTTTGGTCCCCCCTTTGCTACTTTGCCAAAAATGGCCATTTTCGACACTTTTGCGAAAAATGTTATTTCTCCTCTAATAGGTCTTTTTTCATGCGGTTTTTTGCATAGCACAAATCTAGGATAGTTTAGCTTTCAATCCATACTAATTAGGCCATCAGGCGACTTGTATTTCCTATTTTTTTAGCCTTCCGAAGTTCGACCAAAAAATCGGCCATTTTTGAAAATTTTCCTTTGGTCCCCCCTTTGCTACTTTGCCAAAAATGGCCATTTTCGACACTTTTGCGAAAAATGTTATTTCTCCTCTAATAGGTCTTTTTTCATGCGGTTTTTTGCATAGCACAAATCTAGGATAGTTTAGCTTTCAATCCATACTAATTAGGCCATCAGGCGACTTGTATTTCCTATTTTTTTAGCCTTCCGAAGTTCGACCAAAAAATCGGCCATTTTTGAAAATTTTCCTTTGGTCCCCCCTTTGCTACTTTGCCAAAAATGGCCATTTTCGACACTTTTGCGAAAAATGTTATTTCTCCTCTAATAGGTCTTTTTTCATGCGGTTTTTTGCATAGCACAAATCTAGGATAGTTTAGCTTTCAATCCATACTAATTAGGCCATCAGGCGACTTGTATTTCCTATTTTTTTAGCCTTCCGAAGTTCGACCAAAAAATCGGCCATTTTTGAAAATTTTCCTTTGGTCCCCCCTTTGCTACTTTGCCAAAAATGGCCATTTTCGACACTTTTGCGAAAAATGTTATTTCTCCTCTAATAGGTCTTTTTTCATGCGGTTTTTTGCATAGCACAAATCTAGGATAGTTTAGCTTTCAATCCATACTAATTAGGCCATCAGGCGACTTGTATTTCCTATTTTTTTAGCCTTCCGAAGTTCGACCAAAAAATCGGCCATTTTTGAAAATTTTCCTTTGGTCCCCCCTTTGCTACTTTGCCAAAAATGGCCATTTTCGACACTTTTGCGAAAAATGTTATTTCTCCTCTAATAGGTCTTTTTTCATGCGGTTTTTTGCATAGCACAAATCTAGGATAGTTTAGCTTTCAATCCATACTAATTAGGCCATCAGGCGACTTGTATTTCCTATTTTTTTAGCCTTCCGAAGTTCGACCAAAAAATCGGCCATTTTTGAAAATTTTCCTTTGGTCCCCCCTTTGCTACTTTGCCAAAAATGGCCATTTTCGACACTTTTGCGAAAAATGTTATTTCTCCTCTAATAGGTCTTTTTTCATGCGGTTTTTTGCATAGCACAAATCTAGGATAGTTTAGCTTTCAATCCATACTAATTAGGCCATCAGGCGACTTGTATTTCCTATTTTTTTAGCCTTCCGAAGTTCGACCAAAAAATCGGCCATTTTTGAAAATTTTCCTTTGGTCCCCCCTTTGCTACTTTGCCAAAAATGGCCATTTTCGACACTTTTGCGAAAAATGTTATTTCTCCTCTAATAGGTCTTTTTTCATGCGGTTTTTTGCATAGCACAAATCTAGGATAGTTTAGCTTTCAATCCATACTAATTAGGCCATCAGGCGACTTGTATTTCCTATTTTTTTAGCCTTCCGAAGTTCGACCAAAAAATCGGCCATTTTTGAAAATTTTCCTTTGGTCCCCCCTTTGCTACTTTGCCAAAAATGGCCATTTTCGACACTTTTGCGAAAAATGGTAGTTGTCTTCTAATAGGTCTGTTTTCATGCGGTTTTTTGCATAGCACAAATCGAGGATAGTTTAGCTTTCAATCCCTACGAATTAGGCCATCAGGCGACTTGTTATTTCCTATTTTTTTTAGCCTTCCGAGTTTCGATCAAAAAATCGGCCATTTTTTGAAAATTTAATCCTTTGGTCCCCCCTTTGCTACTTTGCCCACAATGGCCATTTTCGACACTTTTGCGAAAAAGTGTTATTTCTCTTCTAATAGGTCTTTATTCATGCGGTTTTTTTCATAGCACAAATCTAGGCTAGTTTTAGCTTTCAATCCATACTAATTAGGCCATCAGGCGACGTGGTATGTCCTATTATTTTTAGCCTTCCGAAGTTCGATCAAAAAATCGGCCATTTTTGAAAATTTTCGGGCTTTGGTCCCCCCCGTTGCTACTTTGCCAAAAATGGCCATTTTCGACACTTTTGCGAACCATGTTATTTCTCTTCTAATAGGTCTTTTTTCATGCGGTTTGTTTGCATAGCACAAATCTAGGATAGTTTTGCTTTCAATCCATACTAATTAGGCCATCAGGCCGACTTCTATTTCCTATTTTTTTTTAGCCTTCCGAAGTTCGTCAAAACAATCTGCCATTTTTGAAAATTTTCCTTTGGTCCCCCCTTTGCTACTTTGCCAAAAATGGCCATTTTCGACACGTTTTGCGAAAAATGGTTATTTCTCCTCTAATAGGTCTTTTTTCATGCGGTTTTTTGCATAGCACAAATCTAGGATAGTTTAGCTTTCAATCCATACTATTTAGGCCATCAGGCGACTTGTATTTCCTACTATTTTAGCCTTCCGAAGTTTGCTCAAAAAATCGGCCATTTTTTTGAAAATTTTTCCTGTGGTCGCCCCCCCTTTTCTACTTTGCCAAAAATGGCCATTTTCGACACGTTGCGAAAAATGTTATTTCGCTCTTCTGCTAGGTCTTTTTTCATGCGGTTTTTTGCATAGCACAAATCTAGAATAGTTTAGCTTTCAATCCATACTATTTAGGCCATCAGGCGACTTGTATTTTCCTATTTTTTTAGCCTTCCGAAGTTTTCGATCAAAAAATCGCCGTGCCATTTTTGAAAATTTTCCCGGTTGGTCCCCCCCCCTTTGGCTAACTTTGGCCCAAAAATGGCCATTTTTCCCTGACAACTTTTTTGCCGGGGGGGGGGGGGGGGGGTGGGGGAAAAAATTGTTTTAATTTTCTCCCTCTAATTAGGTTCCCCCCCCTATTTTTCAATGCGGTTTTTTAGTTTGCATAGCACAAATCTAGGTGGACATAGTTGTATTTTATCAGCTTTTCAATCCATACTAAATTTTTTAGGCCATTCCCATGCGACTTTGTAAAGTTTCCTATTGTTTTTAGCCTTTCCCGAATGTTCGAAATCAAAAAACATGCGGGCCCCATTAATTTTGAAAAATTTTGCCCCTTGGTCCCCCCTTTTGCTTAAAACCCTTTTTTTGCCCCCAAAAAATGGGCCCCATTTTTTTCGACACTTTTTGGCGGAAAAAAAATGTGTATTTTCCTCCTTCTAATTAGGTTCCCCCCTTTTTTTTCATGCCGGTTGTGTTTTGTGCATAAGCAACAAAAAAAAACTCTATGATAGTGTGGTTAGCCTTTTCAATCCAGTACTAATTAGGCCATCAGGCGACCTTTAGGGATTTCTCTATTTTGTAATTTCAGCCTTCCGGAAGTTTTTCGGACACCAAAAAATCTCGGCCCTTCTCATGCATTTGTTTGTTAGAAAATTTTCCTTTGGTCCCCCCTTTGCTTACTTTGCCAAAAATGGCTCATTTTTTCCCCGCGACACTTTTTTGCGAAAAATGTTATTGGTCTCCTCTAATAGGTTCTTTTTTCATTTGCCTGGTTTTTTTTGCATAGTCACAAAAAAAATCTAGGAATAGTTTTGTTAGCTTTCACTCCCATACCTAAATTAGGCCATCCCATGGCGACTTGTATTTTCCTATTGTTTTTTAGCCTTTCCCGAAAGTTTCCGACCAAAAAATCGGGCCATTTTTTGTTGAAAATTTTCCTTTGGATTCCCCCCTTTGCTTTACTTTGCCAAAAATGGCCATATTTCCGACACGTTTTGCGAAAACAATGTTAGTTTCTCCCCGCTAATAGGTCCCTCTGTTTTTCATGCGGTTTTTTTGCATAGCAGACATTCTAGGATAGTTTTTAAGCTTTCCAATCCCATACTAATTAATGCCCATCAAGGCGACTTTGTAGATTTCCTACATTTTTTATTTTTTTTTTTTAGCTTTTTTTCCGAAAGTTTCGACCAAAAATCGGCCCATTTTTGAAAATTTTCCTTTGGTCCCCCCCCCTTTTGCTACCTTTTGGCCAAAAATGGCCATTTTCGGACCCACTTTTTGCGAAAATGGTTATTTATTTCCCTCCTTCCTAAATAGGTACCCCCCCCCCTTTTTTGTTCCAAATTGCGGTTTTTTGCATAGCACAAAATCCGTAGGATAGTTTAGCTTTCAATCCATACTCTTAGGCCCATCAGGCGCACTTGTTATTTTCCTATTTTTTTAGCCTTCCATAAACGAAGTTCGACCAAAAAAAAATTCGGCCATTTTTGAAAATTTTTTCCCTTGGTCCCCCCCACTTTTGCCTACCTTTTGCCAACAATGGCCCCATTTGTTCCCCCGACCCTGTTTGCGAAAAATGTTATTTTTCCTCCTCTAATAGGTCCCTTTTTTGTCCATGCGGTTTTTGTTGTACATAGCAAACAAATCTAGTATAGTGTTTTAGCTTTCAATCCATAGCTAATTAGGCCATCAGGCGACCCTTGTATGGTTTCCTATTTTTTTTATTAGCTTCGCGAAGTTCGACCAAAAAAATCGGCCCAGTTGTTTGAAAATTTTCCTTTTGGTCCCCCCTTTTGCTACTTTTCCAAAAATGCCCATTTTCGACACTTTTGCGAAAAATGTTATTTCTCCTCTAATAGGTCTTTTTTCATGCGGTTTTTTGCATAGCACAAATCTAGGATAGTTTAGCTTTCAATCCATACTAATTAGGCCATCAGGCGACTTGTATTTCCTATTTTTTTAGCCTTCCGAAGTTCGACCAAAAAATCGGCCATTTTTGAAAATTTTCCATTGGTCCCCCCTTTGCTACTTTGCCAAAAATGGCCATTTTCGACACTTTTGCGAAAAATGTTATTTCTCCTCTAATAGGTCTTTTTTCATGCGGTTTTTTGCATAGCACAAATCTAGGATAGTTTAGCTTTCAATCCATACTAATTAGGCCATCAGGCGACTTGTATTTCCTATTTTCTTTTAGCCTTCAGAAGGTCGCTCAAAAACTCCTCCAGTTTTGAAAATTTTCCTTTGGTCCCCCCTTTGCTACTTTGCCAAAAATGGCCATTTTCCGACACTTTTGCGAAAAATGTTATTTCCTCCTCTAATATGTCGTTTTTCATGCGGTTTTTTGCATAGCACAAATCTATGATAGTTTAGCTTTCAATCCATACTAATTAGGCCATCAGGCGACTTGTATTTCCTATTTTTTTAGCCTTCCCGAAGTTCGACCAAAAATCGGCCATTTTTGAAAATTTTCCTTTGGTCCCACCTTTGCTACTTTGCCTAAAATGGCCATTTTCGACACTTTTGCGAAAAATGTTATTTCTCCTCTAATAGGTCTTTTTTCATGCGGTTTTTTGCATAGCACAAATCTAGGATAGTTTAGCTTTCAATCCATACTAATTAGGCCATCAGGCGACTGGTATTTCCTATTTTTTTAGCCTTCCGAAGTTCGACCAAAAAATCGGCCATTTTTGAAAATTTTCCCTTGGTCCCCCCTTTGCTACTTTGCCAAAAATGGCCATTTTCGACACTTTTGCGAAAAATGTTATTTCTCCTCTAATAGGTCTTTTTTCATGCGGTTTTTTGCATAGCACAAATCTAGGATAGTTTAGCTTTCAATCCATACTAATTAGGCCATCATGTGCGACTTGTATTTCCTAGTTTTTTAGCCTCCGAAGTTCGACCAAAAAATCGGCCATTTTTGAAAATTTTACCTTTGGTCCCCCCTTTGCTACTTTGCCAAAAATGGCCATTTTCGACACTTTTTGCGAAAAAATTATTTCTCCTCTAATAGGTCTTTTTTCATGCGTTTTTTTTTTGGCGATTAAGCAACAATCTAGTGATAATGGGGTTTAGCTTTTTTCGAATCCATACTAATTAGGCCATCAGGCGACTTGTATTTCCTATTTTTTTTTAGCCTCCGAGAGTTGGGCCCAAAAATCGGCCATTTTTGAAAAAATTGTCCTTTGGTCCCCCCTTTTGCTACGTTGGCCAAAAGAATGGCCATTTTCGACGACTTTTGCGAAAAAATGTGTAATTTTCTCCTCTAGTTAGGTCTTTTTTTCATGCGGTTTTTTTGCATAAGCGCAAATCTAGGATAGTGTAGCTGTGTCAATCCATACTAAGTAGGCCAGCAGGCGTACTTGGTATATCCTATTTTTTTTTTTTTAAGCCTTTCCGAAGTTCGAACCCAAAAAATCGGCCATTTTTGTTAAAAATTTCCTTTGGTCCCCACCCTTTGCTACTGTGGCCAAAACTGGCCATTTTCAGCACTTTTGGCGAAAAATGTTATTTCTCCTGCTAATAGGGCTTTTTTCATGCGGTTTTTTGCATCAGCGCAAATCTATGAATAGTTTAAGCTTTTCATCCATACTAATAGGGCCATCAGTCGACTTGTAGGGGTCGCTATTTTTTTTACCTTTCCGAAGTTTGACCCAAAAATCGGTCCAGTTTTTGAAAATTTCCTTTGGATCTCCCCGGCCCTTGGCTACTTTGCCAAAAATGGCCATTTTCGACACTTTTGCGAAAAATGTTATTTTGCTCCTCTAATAGGGTTTTTTTCATGCGGTTTTTTGCATTAGGCGCAAATCTAGGATAGTTTAGCTTTCAATCCATACGAATTTAGGTAGTGCCATCAGGCGACTTGTATTTCCTATTTTTTTAGCCTTCCGAAGTTCGACCACCAAAAACCGTGCCATGTTTGACAAATTTCCTTTTGTCCCCCCGTTGCTACTTTGCCAAAAATGGCCATTTTCGACACTTTTGCGAAACTGTTATTTCTCCTCTAATAGGTCTTTTTTCATTGCGGTTTTTTTGCATATCGCAAATTCCCTAGGATAGTTTAGCTTTCAATCCATACCAATTAGTCCATCAGTCTACTGGTATTTCCTATTTTTTTAAGCCTTCCGAAGTTCGACGCAAAAAATCGGCCATTTTTTGAAAAATTTCCTTTGGTCCCACCCTTTTTGCTACTCTTGCCAAAAGAATGGCCATTTTCGACACTTTTGCGAAAAATGTTATTTCTCCTTTAATAGGTCTTTTTTCATGCGGTTTTTTGCATAGCACAAATCTAGGATAGTTTAGCTTTCAATCCATACTAATTAGGCCATCAGGCGACTTGTATTTCCTATTTTTTTAGCCTTCCGAAGTTCGACCAAAAAATCGGCCATTTTTGAAAAATTTCCTTTGGTCCCCCCTTTGCTACTTTGCCAAAAATGGCCATTTTCGACACTTTTGCGAAAAATGTTATTTCTCCTTTAATAGGTCTTTTTTCATGCGGTTTTTTGCATAGCACAAATCTAGGATAGTTTAGCTTTCAATCCATACTAATTAGGCCATCAGGCGACTTGTATTTCCTATTTTTTTAGCCTTCCGAAGTTCGACCAAAAAATCGGCCATTTTTGAAAAATTTCCTTTGGTCCCCCCTTTGCTACTTTGCCAAAAATGGCCATTTTCGACACTTTTGCGAAAAATGTTATTTCTCCTTTAATAGGTCTTTTTTCATGCGGTTTTTTGCATAGCACAAATCTAGGATAGTTTAGCTTTCAATCCATACTAATTAGGCCATCAGGCGACTTGTATTTCCTATTTTTTTAGCCTTCCGAAGTTCGACCAAAAAATCGGCCATTTTTGAAAAATTTCCTTTGGTCCCCCCTTTGCTACTTTGCCAAAAATGGCCATTTTCGACACTTTTGCGAAAAATGTTATTTCTCCTTTAATAGGTCTTTTTTCATGCGGTTTTTTGCATAGCACAAATCTAGGATAGTTTAGCTTTCAATCCATACTAATTAGGCCATCAGGCGACTTGTATTTCCTATTTTTTTAGCCTTCCGAAGTTCGACCAAAAAATCGGCCATTTTTGAAAAATTTCCTTTGGTCCCCCCTTTGCTACTTTGCCAAAAATGGCCATTTTCGACACTTTTGCGAAAAATGTTATTTCTCCTTTAATAGGTCTTTTTTCATGCGGTTTTTTGCATAGCACAAATCTAGGATAGTTTAGCTTTCAATCCATACTAATTAGGCCATCAGGCGACTTGTATTTCCTATTTTTTTAGCCTT
The DNA here is from genome assembly GCF_036669935.1 of Montipora foliosa. Taxonomy (NCBI): domain Eukaryota; kingdom Metazoa; phylum Cnidaria; class Anthozoa; order Scleractinia; family Acroporidae; genus Montipora; species Montipora foliosa. The sequence continues at coordinate 13,270,836 of NC_090877.1, read as the reverse complement.
CCGAAGTTCGACCAAAAAATCGGCCATTTTTGAAAAATTTCCTTTGGTCCCCCCTTTGCTACTTTGCCAAAAATGGCCATTTTCGACACTTTTGCGAAAAATGTTATTTCTCCTTTAATAGGTCTTTTTTCATGCGGTTTTTTGCATAGCACAAATCTAGGATAGTTTAGCTTTCAATCCATACTAATTAGGCCATCAGGCGACTTGTATTTCCTATTTTTTTAGCCTTCCGAAGTTCGACCAAAAATCGGCCATTTTTGAAAAATTTCCTTTGGTCCCCCCTTTGCTACTTTGCCAAAAATGGCCATTTTCGACACTTTTGCGAAAAATGTTATTTCTCCTTTAATAGGTCTTTTTTCATGCGGTTTTTTGCATAGCACAAATCTAGGATAGTTTAGCTTTCAATCCATACTAATTAGGCCATCAGGCGACTTGTATTTCCTATTTTTTTAGCCTTCCGAAGTTCGACCAAAAAATCGGCCATTTTTGAAAAATTTCCTTTGGTCCCCCCTTTGCTACTTTGCCAAAAATGGCCATTTTCGACACTTTTGCGAAAAATGTTATTTCTCCTTTAATAGGTCTTTTTTCATGCGGTTTTTTGCATAGCACAAATCTAGGATAGTTTAGCTTTCAATCCATACTAATTAGGCCATCAGGCGACTTGTATTTCCTATTTTTTTAGCCTTCCGAAGTTCGACCAAAAAATCGGCCATTTTTGAAAAATTTCCTTTGGTCCCCCCTTTGCTACTTTGCCAAAAATGGCCATTTTCGACACTTTTGCGAAAAATGTTATTTCTCCTTTAATAGGTCTTTTTTCATGCGGTTTTTTGCATAGCACAAATCTAGGATAGTTTAGCTTTCAATCCATACTAATTAGGCCATCAGGCGACTTGTATTTCCTATTTTTTTAGCCTTCCGAAGTTCGACCAAAAAATCGGCCATTTTTGAAAAATTTCCTTTGGTCCCCCCTTTGCTACTTTGCCAAAAATGGCCATTTTCGACACTTTTGCGAAAAATGTTATTTCTCCTTTAATAGGTCTTTTTTCATGCGGTTTTTTGCATAGCACAAATCTAGGATAGTTTAGCTTTCAATCCATACTAATTAGGCCATCAGGCGACTTGTATTTCCTATTTTTTTAGCCTTCCGAAGTTCGACCAAAAAATCGGCCATTTTTGAAAAATTTCCTTTGGTCCCCCCTTTGCTACTTTGCCAAAAATGGCCATTTTCGACACTTTTGCGAAAAATGTTATTTCTCCTTTAATAGGTCTTTTTTCATGCGGTTTTTTGCATAGCACAAATCTAGGATAGTTTAGCTTTCAATCCATACTAATTAGGCCATCAGGCGACTTGTATTTCCTATTTTTTTAGCCTTCCGAAGTTCGACCAAAAAATCGGCCATTTTTGAAAAATTTCCTTTGGTCCCCCCTTTGCTACTTTGCCAAAAATGGCCATTTTCGACACTTTTGCGAAAAATGTTATTTCTCCTTTAATAGGTCTTTTTTCATGCGGTTTTTTGCATAGCACAAATCTAGGATAGTTTAGCTTTCAATCCATACTAATTAGGCCATCAGGCGACTTGTATTTCCTATTTTTTTAGCCTTCCGAAGTTCGACCAAAAAATCGGCCATTTTTGAAAAATTTCCTTTGGTCCCCCCTTTGCTACTTTGCCAAAAATGGCCATTTTCGACACTTTTGCGAAAAATGTTATTTCTCCTTTAATAGGTCTTTTTTCATGCGGTTTTTTGCATAGCACAAATCTAGGATAGTTTAGCTTTCAATCCATACTAATTAGGCCATCAGGCGACTTGTATTTCCTATTTTTTTAGCCTTCCGAAGTTCGACCAAAAAATCGGCCATTTTTGAAAAATTTCCTTTGGTCCCCCCTTTGCTACTTTGCCAAAAATGGCCATTTTCGACACTTTTGCGAAAAATGTTATTTCTCCTTTAATAGGTCTTTTTTCATGCGGTTTTTTGCATAGCACAAATCTAGGATAGTTTAGCTTTCAATCCATACTAATTAGGCCATCAGGCGACTTGTATTTCCTATTTTTTTAGCCTTCCGAAGTTCGACCAAAAAATCGGCCATTTTTGAAAAATTTCCTTTGGTCCCCCCTTTGCTACTTTGCCAAAAATGGCCATTTTCGACACTTTTGCGAAAAATGTTATTTCTCCTTTAATAGGTCTTTTTTCATGCGGTTTTTTGCATAGCACAAATCTAGGATAGTTTAGCTTTCAATCCATACTAATTAGGCCATCAGGCGACTTGTATTTCCTATTTTTTTAGCCTTCCGAAGTTCGACCAAAAAATCGGCCATTTTTGAAAAATTTCCTTTGGTCCCCCCTTTGCTACTTTGCCAAAAATGGCCATTTTCGACACTTTTGCGAAAAATGTTATTTCTCCTTTAATAGGTCTTTTTTCATGCGGTTTTTTGCATAGCACAAATCTAGGATAGTTTAGCTTTCAATCCATACTAATTAGGCCATCAGGCGACTTGTATTTCCTATTTTTTTAGCCTTCCGAAGTTCGACCAAAAAATCGGCCATTTTTGAAAAATTTCCTTTGGTCCCCCCTTTGCTACTTTGCCAAAAATGGCCATTTTCGACACTTTTGCGAAAAATGTTATTTCTCCTTTAATAGGTCTTTTTTCATGCGGTTTTTTGCATAGCACAAATCTAGGATAGTTTAGCTTTCAATCCATACTAATTAGGCCATCAGGCGACTTGTATTTCCTATTTTTTTAGCCTTCCGAAGTTCGACCAAAAAATCGGCCATTTTTGAAAAATTTCCTTTGGTCCCCCCTTTGCTACTTTGCCAAAAATGGCCATTTTCGACACTTTTGCGAAAAATGTTATTTCTCCTTTAATAGGTCTTTTTTCATGCGGTTTTTTGCATAGCACAAATCTAGGATAGTTTAGCTTTCAATCCATACTAATTAGGCCATCAGGCGACTTGTATTTCCTATTTTTTTAGCCTTCCGAAGTTCGACCAAAAAATCGGCCATTTTTGAAAAATTTCCTTTGGTCCCCCCTTTGCTACTTTGCCAAAAATGGCCATTTTCGACACTTTTGCGAAAAATGTTATTTCTCCTTTAATAGGTCTTTTTTCATGCGGTTTTTTGCATAGCACAAATCTAGGATAGTTTAGCTTTCAATCCATACTAATTAGGCCATCAGGCGACTTGTATTTCCTATTTTTTTAGCCTTCCGAAGTTCGACCAAAAAATCGGCCATTTTTGAAAAATTTCCTTTGGTCCCCCCTTTGCTACTTTGCCAAAAATGGCCATTTTCGACACTTTTGCGAAAAATGTTATTTCTCCTTTAATAGGTCTTTTTTCATGCGGTTTTTTGCATAGCACAAATCTAGGATAGTTTAGCTTTCAATCCATACTAATTAGGCCATCAGGCGACTTGTATTTCCTATTTTTTTAGCCTTCCGAAGTTCGACCAAAAAATCGGCCATTTTTGAAAAATTTCCTTTGGTCCCCCCTTTGCTACTTTGCCAAAAATGGCCATTTTCGACACTTTTGCGAAAAATGTTATTTCTCCTTTAATAGGTCTTTTTTCATGCGGTTTTTTGCATAGCACAAATCTAGGATAGTTTAGCTTTCAATCCATACTAATTAGGCCATCAGGCGACTTGTATTTCCTATTTTTTTAGCCTTCCGAAGTTCGACCAAAAAATCGGCCATTTTTGAAAAATTTCCTTTGGTCCCCCCTTTGCTACTTTGCCAAAAATGGCCATTTTCGACACTTTTGCGAAAAATGTTATTTCTCCTTTAATAGGTCTTTTTTCATGCGGTTTTTTGCATAGCACAAATCTAGGATAGTTTAGCTTTCAATCCATACTAATTAGGCCATCAGGCGACTTGTATTTCCTATTTTTTTAGCCTTCCGAAGTTCGACCAAAAAATCGGCCATTTTTGAAAAATTTCCTTTGGTCCCCCCTTTGCTACTTTGCCAAAAATGGCCATTTTCGACACTTTTGCGAAAAATGTTATTTCTCCTTTAATAGGTCTTTTTTCATGCGGTTTTTTGCATAGCACAAATCTAGGATAGTTTAGCTTTCAATCCATACTAATTAGGCCATCAGGCGACTTGTATTTCCTATTTTTTTAGCCTTCCGAAGTTCGACCAAAAAATCGGCCATTTTTGAAAAATTTCCTTTGGTCCCCCCGTTGCTACTTTGCCAAAAATGGCCATTTTCGACACTTTTGCGAAAAATGTTATTTCTCCTTTAATAGGTCTTTTTTCATGCGGTTTTTTGCATAGCACAAATCTAGGATAGTTTAGCTTTCAATCCATACTAATTAGGCCATCAGGCGACTTGTATTTCCTATTTTTTTAGCCTTCCGAAGTTCGACCAAAAAATCGGCCATTTTTGAAAAATTTCCTTTGGTCCCCCCTTTGCTACTTTGCCAAAAATGGCCATTTTCGACACTTTTGCGAAAAATGTTATTTCTCCTTTAATAGGTCTTTTTTCATGCGGTTTTTTGCATAGCACAAATCTAGGATAGTTTAGCTTTCAATCCATACTAATTAGGCCATCAGGCGACTTGTATTTCCTATTTTTTTAGCCTTCCGAAGTTCGACCAAAAAATCGGCCATTTTTGAAAAATTTCCTTTGGTCCCCCCTTTGCTACTTTGCCAAAAATGGCCATTTTCGACACTTTTGCGAAAAATGTTATTTCTCCTTTAATAGGTCTTTTTTCATGCGGTTTTTTGCATAGCACAAATCTAGGATAGTTTAGCTTTCAATCCATACTAATTAGGCCATCAGGCGACTTGTATTTCCTATTTTTTTAGCCTTCCGAAGTTCGACCAAAAAATCGGCCATTTTTGAAAAATTTCCTTTGGTCCCCCCTTTGCTACTTTGCCAAAAATGGCCATTTTCGACACTTTTGCGAAAAATGTTATTTCTCCTTTAATAGGTCTTTTTTCATGCGGTTTTTTGCATAGCACAAATCTAGGATAGTTTAGCTTTCAATCCATACTAATTAGGCCATCAGGCGACTTGTATTTCCTATTTTTTTAGCCTTCCGAAGTTCGACCAAAAAATCGGCCATTTTTGAAAAATTTCCTTTGGTCCCCCCTTTGCTACTTTGCCAAAAATGGCCATTTTCGACACTTTTGCGAAAAATGTTATTTCTCCTTTAATAGGTCTTTTTTCATGCGGTTTTTTGCATAGCACAAATCTAGGATAGTTTAGCTTTCAATCCATACTAATTAGGCCATCAGGCGACTTGTATTTCCTATTTTTTTAGCCTTCCGAAGTTCGACCAAAAAATCGGCCATTTTTGAAAAATTTCCTTTGGTCCCCCCTTTGCTACTTTGCCAAAAATGGCCATTTTCGACACTTTTGCGAAAAATGTTATTTCTCCTTTAATAGGTCTTTTTTCATGCGGTTTTTTGCATAGCACAAATCTAGGATAGTTTAGCTTTCAATCCATACTAATTAGGCCATCAGGCGACTTGTATTTCCTATTTTTTTAGCCTTCCGAAGTTCGACCAAAAAATCGGCCATTTTTGAAAAATTTCCTTTGGTCCCCCCTTTGCTACTTTGCCAAAAATGGCCATTTTCGACACTTTTGCGAAAAATGTTATTTCTCCTTTAATAGGTCTTTTTTCATGCGGTTTTTTGCATAGCACAAATCTAGGATAGTTTAGCTTTCAATCCATACTAATTAGGCCATCAGGCGACTTGTATTTCCTATTTTTTTAGCCTTCCGAAGTTCGACCAAAAAATCGGCCATTTTTGAAAAATTTCCTTTGGTCCCCCCTTTGCTACTTTGCCAAAAATGGCCATTTTCGACACTTTTGCGAAAAATGTTATTTCTCCTTTAATAGGTCTTTTTTCATGCGGTTTTTTGCATAGCACAAATCTAGGATAGTTTAGCTTTCAATCCATACTAATTAGGCCATCAGGCGACTTGTATTTCCTATTTTTTTAGCCTTCCGAAGTTCGACCAAAAAATCGGCCATTTTTGAAAAATTTCCTTTGGTCCCCCCTTTGCTACTTTGCCAAAAATGGCCATTTTCGACACTTTTGCGAAAAATGTTATTTCTCCTTTAATAGGTCTTTTTTCATGCGGTTTTTTGCATAGCACAAATCTAGGATAGTTTAGCTTTCAATCCATACTAATTAGGCCATCAGGCGACTTGTATTTCCTATTTTTTTAGCCTTCCGAAGTTCGACCAAAAAATCGGCCATTTTTGAAAAATTTCCTTTGGTCCCCCCTTTGCTACTTTGCCAAAAATGGCCATTTTCGACACTTTTGCGAAAAATGTTATTTCTCCTTTAATAGGTCTTTTTTCATGCGGTTTTTTGCATAGCACAAATCTAGGATAGTTTAGCTTTCAATCCATACTAATTAGGCCATCAGGCGACTTGTATTTCCTATTTTTTTAGCCTTCCGAAGTTCGACCAAAAAATCGGCCATTTTTGAAAAATTTCCTTTGGTCCCCCCTTTGCTACTTTGCCAAAAATGGCCATTTTCGACACTTTTGCGAAAAATGTTATTTCTCCTTTAATAGGTCTTTTTTCATGCGGTTTTTTGCATAGCACAAATCTAGGATAGTTTAGCTTTCAATCCATACTAATTAGGCCATCAGGCGACTTGTATTTCCTATTTTTTTAGCCTTCCGAAGTTCGACCAAAAAATCGGCCATTTTTGAAAAATTTCCTTTGGTCCCCCCTTTGCTACTTTGCCAAAAATGGCCATTTTCGACACTTTTGCGAAAAATGTTATTTCTCCTTTAATAGGTCTTTTTTCATGCGGTTTTTTGCATAGCACAAATCTAGGATAGTTTAGCTTTCAATCCATACTAATTAGGCCATCAGGCGACTTGTATTTCCTATTTTTTTAGCCTTCCGAAGTTCGACCAAAAAATCGGCCATTTTTGAAAAATTTCCTTTGGTCCCCCCTTTGCTACTTTGCCAAAAATGGCCATTTTCGACACTTTTGCGAAAAATGTTATTTCTCCTTTAATAGGTCTTTTTTCATGCGGTTTTTTGCATAGCACAAATCTAGGATAGTTTAGCTTTCAATCCATACTAATTAGGCCATCAGGCGACTTGTATTTCCTATTTTTTTAGCCTTCCGAAGTTCGACCAAAAAATCGGCCATTTTTGAAAAATTTCCTTTGGTCCCCCCTTTGCTACTTTGCCAAAAATGGCCATTTTCGACACTTTTGCGAAAAATGTTATTTCTCCTTTAATAGGTCTTTTTTCATGCGGTTTTTTGCATAGCACAAATCTAGGATAGTTTAGCTTTCAATCCATACTAATTAGGCCATCAGGCGACTTGTATTTCCTATTTTTTTAGCCTTCCGAAGTTCGACCAAAAAATCGGCCATTTTTGAAAAATTTCCTTTGGTCCCCCCTTTGCTACTTTGCCAAAAATGGCCATTTTCGACACTTTTGCGAAAAATGTTATTTCTCCTTTAATAGGTCTTTTTTCATGCGGTTTTTTGCATAGCACAAATCTAGGATAGTTTAGCTTTCAATCCATACTAATTAGGCCATCAGGCGACTTGTATTTCCTATTTTTTTAGCCTTCCGAAGTTCGACCAAAAAATCGGCCATTTTTGAAAAATTTCCTTTGGTCCCCCCTTTGCTACTTTGCCAAAAATGGCCATTTTCGACACTTTTGCGAAAAATGTTATTTCTCCTTTAATAGGTCTTTTTTCATGCGGTTTTTTGCATAGCACAAATCTAGGATAGTTTAGCTTTCAATCCATACTAATTAGGCCATCAGGCGACTTGTATTTCCTATTTTTTTAGCCTTCCGAAGTTCGACCAAAAAATCGGCCATTTTTGAAAAATTTCCTTTGGTCCCCCCTTTGCTACTTTGCCAAAAATGGCCATTTTCGACACTTTTGCGAAAAATGTTATTTCTCCTTTAATAGGTCTTTTTTCATGCGGTTTTTTGCATAGCACAAATCTAGGATAGTTTAGCTTTCAATCCATACTAATTAGGCCATCAGGCGACTTGTATTTCCTATTTTTTTAGCCTTCCGAAGTTCGACCAAAAAATCGGCCATTTTTGAAAAATTTCCTTTGGTCCCCCCTTTGCTACTTTGCCAAAAATGGCCATTTTCGACACTTTTGCGAAAAATGTTATTTCTCCTTTAATAGGTCTTTTTTCATGCGGTTTTTTGCATAGCACAAATCTAGGATAGTTTAGCTTTCAATCCATACTAATTAGGCCATCAGGCGACTTGTATTTCCTATTTTTTTAGCCTTCCGAAGTTCGACCAAAAAATCGGCCATTTTTGAAAAATTTCCTTTGGTCCCCCCTTTGCTACTTTGCCAAAAATGGCCATTTTCGACACTTTTGCGAAAAATGTTATTTCTCCTTTAATAGGTCTTTTTTCATGCGGTTTTTTGCATAGCACAAATCTAGGATAGTTTAGCTTTCAATCCATACTAATTAGGCCATCAGGCGACTTGTATTTCCTATTTTTTTAGCCTTCCGAAGTTCGACCAAAAAATCGGCCATTTTTGAAAAATTTCCTTTGGTCCCCCCTTTGCTACTTTGCCAAAAATGGCCATTTTCGACACTTTTGCGAAAAATGTTATTTCTCCTTTAATAGGTCTTTTTTCATGCGGTTTTTTGCATAGCACAAATCTAGGATAGTTTAGCTTTCAATCCATACTAATTAGGCCATCAGGCGACTTGTATTTCCTATTTTTTTAGCCTTCCGAAGTTCGACCAAAAAATCGGCCATTTTTGAAAAATTTCCTTTGGTCCCCCCTTTGCTACTTTGCCAAAAATGGCCATTTTCGACACTTTTGCGAAAAATGTTATTTCTCCTTTAATAGGTCTTTTTTCATGCGGTTTTTTGCATAGCACAAATCTAGGATAGTTTAGCTTTCAATCCATACTAATTAGGCCATCAGGCGACTTGTATTTCCTATTTTTTTAGCCTTCCGAAGTTCGACCAAAAAATCGGCCATTTTTGAAAAATTTCCTTTGGTCCCCCCTTTGCTACTTTGCCAAAAATGGCCATTTTCGACACTTTTGCGAAAAATGTTATTTCTCCTTTAATAGGTCTTTTTTCATGCGGTTTTTTGCATAGCACAAATCTAGGATAGTTTAGCTTTCAATCCATACTAATTAGGCCATCAGGCGACTTGTATTTCCTATTTTTTTAGCTTTCTTGATTTTTTATAAGAATTAAAGTGTTAGTGCAAGGGATTCTGGGTAATTCTAGAGCAACGGGAACGTAAGTTCGTTACGGGTATTTTACGAAGTATTTTTTATAAGTGTTGAGCCGTCCAGTCCTGTTAATGAAAAACTTAGCTGACTGCATTTTTTCTGAAGGTAAACTTACTTAAATGTCATTAAAAGGACTTGGGATATCTTCAGAACGGTAAGAGAGATGACCTCACCTTTTAACGCTTCGGGTGGTTTCCCTGTGAACCATGGTTTGCGTACCTGGTAGTGTGAAATCATCTCTCGCCCTTGTTTTCTTTCAAAGGCTTTCCTCTACCCACCATTCCAGCTTTATGATGCCAGAATGGGAGCTTCTGAAGCGGCATAGAGCACTTATAAAATACGTGTGGAATATTCTTGAGGTACCAGTTGTATCAAATGTCTAATTGTCAATTTCAGTTTCAGTCTCCCCAATTAGTGCTCCACCGCTAGAGCGACAAGACACTTAAATAACGTTCCTTTCTTTTCTTTTTTCTTTTATTTGAGAATTATCGAAGCAGTTCTCAACGACAAGTGGTTAAGCTTATCTGACCCTATCCACCCAGACAAGCCATAGTAACGGTTGTGGCCTGCCCGTTTTCCAATAAGCTCAATGACGTTCTTCCTCTTTTTACCAGCCTCCCCTCCCTCTAAATAAATGACTTGTCCCACTCTTTCCACAGCATCTTCTTTCTGCAAAGGAAAGGCGGAAGAGACAATCAGGTTGTTAAATCATCGCAACTTCTGCGAAGTGGAGGTGGCTAGTGGCGCATTATATTCACCACCAACACTGAGGTGAATAGTTGTTTTAGTACATTCTAAAACAGCGAGATAATATAGCACAAAAAGATAATTTTAACTGATTTGTTTTCTGCAAAGATTACAACATTTTCAGCTGCAAATTCCACGCGAATTGCTCGGAGGTGAATAGCAAAGGATATCTGGAGTTTGAGTTGCCAATCAGCGCACACCTTAAACGCTATCCACTGTTTTAGTATATGCTAAAATAAGTTATTGTTAATAAGCTCAATGATGTTCTTCCTCTTTTTACCAGCCTTCCCACCCTCTAAATAAATGACTTGTCCCCTCTTTCCATAGTGTCTTCTTTCTGCAAAGGAAAGGTGGAAGAGACAGGTTGTTAAATTATCGCAAGTTCTGTGAAGTCAATTGAAAACTGTTCATGATGTCTCAAATATGCCTTCATGGACATAAAACAAAACTCACAAGAATTTAATTTAGGACTGTAAAGGGGTTGAAATTGGTGGTTAACCTCGTAGGGGACCTATGTCATATTGTTGATTCCACCATGTATGTTTTCATACTTAATCAGTAAATAAATAAATAATATAGAAATTTCAATTCAACACCACGATTTCTTAGCATTAAGCACAACTGGTTTTCTGTGAAAACTGAAAACTATGTGGTGAAAGTCCATTTAATACATCAACATCTCCGTTCGCCAATACTGGATTCCTGACGTAAACTTCCTTCGAAGAAATTAATCATTTCAAATGCATTTTGAAGGGCGTTCCAAAATATAATTCGAAAACGACTACAAAGGAGGAGTACAAAGTAATTACAGTTCGAGGCATACCACTGTACTTTAACTATAGGTAAGTTGCAAAATTTGAACCTTCAAATTGCTCAGAGCAAAGTGCCAATCAAAACCCCAACATTGTGTGAAATTATTGCGAAGTGGTGCACGAATGAGCAACCAGTTTCACTGTAATAATTTCAGTGTATATAAAAAGACACAGTTGTCAATGAGCAACAAAACCCACCACCAGTATGCCCCACAACTTAATTCCTAGAGTTGGGACAATTATTTATTGCATATGACATAAATTTGTTCACCCTCTACACTTTCAAAAAGCAACATCTTATTTGTTCTGATTTCAGTTAATTTGTGGTCTCCCCCATTAGAAGACCACACGTGCTCAGCTAAATAACCTTGAGTGATTATTATTATGATTATTATAATATTATTATTAATTTCCTTTTCTCTGAAACCATGATAGAGCATTATTAATCAGGCCCAATCCTTGAGGCTAGGGTTAGGATGCATTAGAAGTCTATTTGATGGATAAAATGAAAATGATGAGATGGTTATGGATTTATATAGTGCATTTCTCCAATGCATATTGAAATGTGCTTTACAAGTTATCAATCTATGGCTGAGACCGGACCTCAGCACATACAGGCGCCGCTGGCAGCCTCTATCAGTCCATTAGCAATCTCGCCCAACCCAAGAATGAAGGAAATGATGCCTGACTACAACCCCAGGACTCCATGCCGTACTCTTTGCGACAAGTGTGTGGGTTCTTTTACATCCCACATTTTTATGAACATTGAAAGGTTGTGAGATGGGGCCTATGGTTTATTGTCCTCATCCGAGAAGACTACAAAGTCTAACCATTTACAGATGTGATCACAAAGGCAGCACTTTCTCCTCAGTTACTGTATTTGAAGACCCTGAATGTTGGTCTGGATGGAATTTTTAATTCCGTGACCTCAAGCACGAAATTCCTATGTTCAACCAAGTGAGCCAACCAGTTGGCAGTTTCTCAGGATGTGAAATGTTCCAAGCAGTGCAATCTTCTGTCTCTGATTTGGATGTTCCCTGGAATTGTTTGGATATATTTCTCCATCCCTTTCGTTATATGTTCCAGGGCTCCTAATTCACCACTGGCACTGTTGTGGTTTTCATTCCCCAAATCCATTCGATCTCAATTTCAAGGTCTTCATACATGTACCTACAGTAGATAGTTTTTCTGTTACTTTTACTGAGGTGTTCTTGTCAATCAGGATGGACATGTCGATGAGTAAGCAACTTTTTTTCTTTTTGGTTTTTGATGACAATGTCTGGTCTGTTGGCTTTTATCTCACGATCTGTCTGATATGGGCATGTCCCATAGAACTGTTATATGATTTCCCTGACACTGTTTGCGGCTCGTGTTCGTACCATCTTTCTTTAGACTGTGCTAATGTTAAATCTTGAACTGATATTCCAGTGCACGTATGTGGCAGCCTTGTTGTATCTTTGAATGTATTCAGACATGGCTAGTTCAGGGCATTCTGCCACACTATGATTAACAGTTTCCTGGAATTGACCACCTATCCTGCATGTTGAATCTGTGCCATCTATAAGTATTTTCCTTTGGTAACATTTGGTCTTGATGGCCTGGTCTTTGGCAGCAATTATAAAACCCTCTGTTTCAGATTTCAGCCCAATTGTTGAAAGCAAATAATATTATTGTTATAGTCCAAATTGTAGGTTGGTCAACATCTTTCCCACGTAATCACACCCGTACGAAAATTTCAGGCCTGAACGAGCCATATCCAGACCTAAATGTGACCTTAATTGCTTTATCATAGCACGAACAGAGCCAGAGACATGCCTAACAGGATTTTTTAAGGCTTAACCGATAGAGCAAGAAATTTATGCGGATATTCGAGCCTTCTGGCCTGAATTTAGCTTTGACTTTAACACGGTCGCATTGAAATCCGAGCAGCTGCTCTGAAGCCTGACAGGAGCCTCATAACAACTATAATTTTGTTTTTTTCCACAAAGTTCCCTATTACAAAAAAATAGCAGCTCATGCTTAGTTGACGTTTGGGGAGCCCGCAGCACAAGCCATAATTCTGATTTAAATTTGCATTGGACTGTAAATTATTGTAATCCAAGAATTGTGCTAGTACATGATTAATTCGAGCTTACAATGATTAACGGCTTTATGTTGCTTAAAATACTTTGAAATTTACTCACCGACTATCAGTAGTCGCATTTTCTTTTTTGCGGGAGTAGACGTTTGGGGAGCCCACCGCACAAGCGTGCTCGGTCCACGACATCTGTTTCTGAATAATTTGGTGCGAAGCGGGGTATAAAATTTGCTGCCCAAACAGTCTCCTTTCTACGACGCATTAAGGCAATGCGCAGATTCAGGGAATAAACCCGAGCAAATGAATGAAATCGCCCGAGTTTTCTCCATGGCTTTGACTGCATGGACACATCGCCCGCCATTTTCCAACTGCAGAGAATCATTTGGTGGTCCGTATTGGGGGTCCGTAGGGGTAGTCCGTGGACCGGTCCATGAGGCAGTCCGTGGACCGAGTCCGTAGAGGAGTCCATGGACCTGGGGTCAGTGTTTTTTACACTGACCGCGGTTGGGAAGAAATTCTGCTGTTAGTTTTTTCCTCAACCATGCATTGAATGTTGAATGATATGTTCGATCATTCAGAAAACCCATTATTCATGTAGTACTTT
>NC_090877.1:13249877-13252377 GCF_036669935.1 Montipora foliosa | reverse complement strand
AGATCCAACAGTTAATAGCTTTTAATTTGATTAGAATTCTCTACAGATATGTACAAAGGTAGCGTAATGTTCTTGCTATTAACATGTGTTCTTAACACTAGTGCATCCCAAAACAAAGTTAAGAACAGCCGTGATGCTTTTGCTCTCATTTAATAGCGCTTATTAAGAATATTTATATTCTCACGGTTGGACTGGAACGAACCTTGGATGAAGTCTCATGCAGAGGAAATAATTTACATATACATAAGAAAAGTTCTCTCACTTCAGCCTCTCCTTCGTGCTCATTTTTCAGTGCAACAGTGAGAATATGAATGTTGCCAATTCTGTGATGACCACATAATGTATTGGAAATTTTTACTGCGAGCATTCAAGGACAGGTGTAATTATGACTAAGGAACCCTTTTTTGAAGAATTACACATTATTAAAAGTTCTATGTCACTATAGCAGCAGCAAGTTCCGATACTACAGAAAACTTTAATAACATGCTTGCAAAACTGATATCTGTTTTTTAAGAATGGAAGCAGTTTTAACTACAAAGCAATAAGGTATACATTTAATATAAACTATAGTGAGGAGAGCTGTTGACTGGCTCAAAGAGTATTTCTTTCCATAATTGATTCAAATATTGATGTATACACACACTTTGCATGTTTTGCAGATAAACGTTGCTGTGATTAGTGATGCTTGTATGAGTCTGTGGTACATTCCAATCTGTGATGATCAGATAATGTACGGTATTGTCCATTTTTTCTGGGTGGTTTCAACAACAGATGAAGTTATCACCAGGCTGATCATTAGCAAAGTCCATGCACATTGACACTTTGTCACTAGTAGCAGTCGCTTGTAATATCACAGCAAACTGGTAAAATGCTCAAGTTTTGTTGTTTTTAAAACCAAACCCATCTTTCAATAAAATTTGCAAGAACAGCTGGGTTTGATTCCCATATTGTCAACATTAGCCCGGTGCTTTTTAATCAGGGAAATTACATTTATCTGACATCATGGAATGACACTCATTTTTTACACTCAACTGCAAAGCAACACCTCCTTGGCTTGGGAATATTGTATGTTAGCAGGCATGTTCATATTGTTTAGTAGCATTGCAAGTGAAACTAGATCTAAGTGACCCCAGCTTGAACACAGACGGTCCTCTGACGCCAGCCATGAACTCTCAGACAGCGACCCGGGTATGGTTCCTGTAACATCCTAACAGTCACGATAAAGTAAGCTGCTGAACTGTATTCAGCCTGTGTTCAACAAAGTTGACAACTGTACCTGTGTGCAATGACCCGTAAGAATGTATTGGGAATGACCTGGGATTGGTTGATCATCACGGCTATGTGGGTCTCGGGAAACGCGAGTGTGGAACAAGCACCAAGTGGAGCGCGCGAAACTCTCCACCCAGCTTGGGGTCCCATTGGTGGCATCTTTTGGCCATCCTTCCTTATTCAATATTTGTTTTAGGAAACAGGCGGCATGAAGAGAGGTGTTGTTTTCCCACTGACTTTTTATGTGCAACTTCAACTACAAACTCTGTGCATCAGATGTCTCTTTGATAGCTCCAAGAACAAGCTACTGGAACATTACACACATAATGTTCTCCTAGCTTTAATTGGCAGTTTTTTTTCACAGTTATGTCATATTATAAGGGGCAAACTGTAACTGAACACTGACTTATCTGTCACAGAATACGATGTTGGTCTCCTTTTTGCAATGATCCAACAGTTAATTTGATTTTGACTAGGGTTTTGCGCTCCTCAGACTGGTCAAACTATTCTCTTAATATATTTTTAGTGAAAAGAACTACAAAATTGGCATAGGGTTACAGGCAAGTCTATTTTAGCTTTATTTTTAATAACATGGGAATGCGCTTAACGCATAAATTTACTGTCTTTGTTCGTTTCTATGCAAAATGCTGTCATTCCTTGCTCCTTCTTTGAACACATGCGCGTGGGCTGACAGTAAAGTGAACTGGAGAAGTTTTGTTCCAATTCTGGGGTCATCGAATAACAGATCGCTCTGGAGTAGCTAAAGTTTAGTATGCTTAAGGGGCAATGACACCATCAATGTTTTTATCACGTGTTTTGACGCTGGGGAAGAGTGCGCTTTGCTTACCCAAAGGAATCAGCATAATATCGAGCTGTTTTCTTGTGATTTCTATAATTATATGCCCTTGATCGAGTGGATGTCATCGTCTCCACTCAGCCATTAAGGATTTTTTTTAGAAATTTTCATTTGTAAATACCACCAGATTAAAGGGACATATATTTTTGTTCACTTTAGAACTGAACGAAAAAAGGTTCAGATTCAAAAATAAAAGATTACAGTTACAGAAAATTACACCTTTTTTTATCCCAATGAGCACACATGATTTTCCCAGGGCTATATTTGATCAGTAACTGTCCACTCCTAATCACATTTCACGGTTATATGGAAAACTGCAGTGTTTTTTTCTCACTGTTTTCTTAGTGGACTATTGTAACTGAAGAGGTTTTGAGT
>NC_090877.1:13234877-13244877 GCF_036669935.1 Montipora foliosa | reverse complement strand
AAGTGACAATGACATAGGCTTGCGTACAATACAAACTGCAATGGTAATGAAATTAATGATAGCCATCTTACAACATCAGCAGGCACTGTCATGCCTTGGCATGGACTGCATAGCGGCAGCCAGAGGCACCATAGTATGCTTTCTGTTTCGACCTTGTTGAGCTGCATCTTTGCTGCAGTTGCAACAGCGATTAGCGAGACAGTTATCATCATAATTTACACAGTAACCCTTATTGTCCTCAAAGTAGGCAGATGGTAAATACTTTGATTGCACCTCCTTGACCACATACTGTAAGTATGAATATAGAAACAGATAAATACACACATGTATAAAGAATATTACTGTAACGTAAAGAAGATGTGTTGAAATGCGCAAGACAGGGCTTGAGGAAAGGTAGAGGTGTTTTCAGTCTTTTTTTTTTTGGGGGGGGGGGGGGTAGGGTGGGTGGCTTGATAGCTGCTTAAACTGGGTAGAGTGTATTATTCAACCTGGCTAAAATGAGGATCAACAATAAAGCAGGCACTGCCATGCCTGGACATCGCAGGTTAAAACAGATTCTATAATGTTAGACCGGAATTGATTGACAACGGATATTATCAAATTGAGATGTTTACTCATGGGCAGGCTATCCTTGAAACTTAAACCTTTGATGCTTTAGTAGTTGGGTTTTGGCTTAACCCTCTTACACCCGAGGGTTTTCTTGTTATCAAGTTAAAAAAAAGTTACTGCCTTTTCTTAGGTTAGGACTAAAAATTCTGTATGTGCCAACAGTTACCACTTGTAATAACAAAATTAATAACCCGATTCCTTGAAATGTGACCTGTATCCTGTAATAATAATATTAATATTGCTCCAGTTTAGGAAAGCTCTCAGATTTACTAGGTTATGATTACAAAAGTTAACTACCAGGCCAAGTTGTTTGAAGCAGGTAATTAATTGACAATTGATATGGGTGCATGATTAAGGAAAAGGTTGAGATTGCCATCATGGTAATTAAACCTGTTTTAATGCGACCCTGTTTCTAGGAGCCTTTTCCAGGTGTCTCATATTTTGTCCTCCTTTTATACCTGTTGCTTGCAAACCAATATTGGGCTCCTGGGGAAGGCAAGAAAGCATATAAACCACAGGTACCACACAAGCGTTGTTTAGCTTTGTTTAGTAAAATATCTGAAGATGCAGGGGGTCTCGTACAAAATTGAAGAGAGTAGGGAAGCTCAACAGGCCCCAGTTGTTCAAACGATGGATAGCGCTATCCGCCGGATAAATCACTATCCACTGGATAACTCAATTGGTTTTGCTAGTGTTTATCCGGTGGATAGCGCTATTCATCATTTGAACAACTGGGGCCAGAAAGTTATTGTAGATGAAACTATTACAGGTCTGACAGAAGCTCTACTTAGCTCTAATGAGAAAATGTTCTTAAACATGTAATTGCAAGTTTGAGCAACAAAACTTGATAAAAATGTCACCATGTTTAATAATGTTCCTACAGCTGTAAGTGAATTGTTTCTTCTTTCAAAGGATCAAGGTTATGTTTGAAAAACATTATCTCTAGTAAGGAAAAATCAGTGAAGTTTTCGAAGCCATTCTCCTGCATACAGTATAATAACAATAAAGGCTAAAACCCATGGATGCCTGAACTGTCCCCCGTGACCACTGACAAAGACCATCTGCAGTTAGTCTCACTTCCAGGAGTCAATGGGTTATGGAGACTGAAGTTCAAGCTCCAAAGTGAAGTTTTCTTATTTTAACTTCTCAGTCGTTACATAATTTTCCTTTTAGAACATTAAAATAATGTGATATTAATTGGCCACTGTAAAATCTGTACTGCAGACCAGGGGTAATGTGCAGACTAAGGAGTAAAATGCATGCTGTGGAAATGATGTATACCCTTTACTACTAATGCCGAACTTGGGCTAATGTCAGCATTAGACTAGTATTCCGTGGTGTGATTTTATACTTAGTCTGCATTGTACTCTTGCTCTCTGACATTTTGCTTTGACAGTAATGTCTTCTTTTCTGTACAGATTGTTGATGATATTTGCAGAAAGGAGCTTGAAGGATGCAAGTATGGTTTGTTTAATTGTAAGTTTAAGCTCTTAACTGGGGTTAATGGGCCCTAAGGGAGTACTACCTGTATTTTTTTTCCTCACTTGTCCCTAGTGTACTCTACTCTCCTCACCTTTGCAATCAAGGCTTGTCCAGTAGTCAAACGCACATTGTTTAGGTCAAAGTACTTTCACTTTTACAATGTTGAAGCGGTTGCCAAAGCTTTCAGTAATTTTCCACAACATCACACGATTCTCACTTGTTTCGCCTTATGTAAACCCCTCATACCATTAGTCAGCCACATTTTTCAGCTTTGCTCTTCAAGCAAGTGCCTTGAGTTGCACTCTTTAAGATTGCATTTTTTTTCCTAGGTGCACATATCGTGCCGAAACAACGTAAATCTCGAAGCAGCCAACGCACTACGGTTCCGCCTACCACAGCTCAGTCAAATTCCCGTGCCAACTCTGCAGATGCAGTTCAAATGACGCAGTACGCAGCAATGCCGACTGAAACGCTATGTTTACTTTCGTCCCAGCCCCACCTAGTACAATCAGGGCCACGGCACCAGCTCATCGCTCGCCTCTAAGCAAACGATTCTCGGGCCTCCACACCCACATCTACCGGCCCCGCAACCATGCCGGATCAGCAGTTGGCCTCCATGATTGCCTCTATCGTGGAGCAAAAATTGGCAACCTTCAACTCCGCGAGCAACTTGCCATCAAGCTCAACATCTGGCGCTGTTTTAACTGCTCAGCAACATCTGCCAGGCATTACTAGCCTTGAACCAGATCCCTCTCTTCTACCTGTCCGCAATGGCGGACAACAACAGACTCTATCCTCTGTGGATTTCTCGCTGTCCTCCTCTCAGCAAGATTTGAATCTTGGCACACCGGAAGACGCAGCCCTCCTGCATACCAACTACAGAGTCCCTTCTATCGCCAGCCATCTCTCCAACAGCTGCATCACAGCCATAACAAACGGTGAGTATGTGGACCTTGCTAGCCTTCTTCCTTTTTCATCTCTACGACGAGACCACGTTACCGCTAACTCCCAGCCTAAACCACAAGTAGGAAATGAGGGTCTTACTATACCCCTCCCATCCCAGGCTAAGCGCCCCAAAATTACTTCCAAGGATAGACCGATGGCTCGACGCTTTTGCCATTTACTCATCTGTACTTCTCTCCTCCTGCCAATCCCGGGGGTGGACCTATTTACCTACCAGCAATTGATATGTGAGTCAGCCCGTAAGTTCCCGGTATGGCATGGTATTTGTATGATATGGAATTTTGCCGAAGAGCCTCTCACAACCTTTTCATTAACTGGGGTCATCCCAAAAGCCATACTTTGTAAGGCCTGCAGCAACTCGGATCACGTAACCGATTCCTGCCCCCTTTCCCCAGGTATACAGACTCTTCAGGCTCCAAGCATGGTGACCTGTGCTTCAACTTCAACAAAGGGGTTCCCTGCGCCCACACCCCCTGCCCCTACACTCACCAATGCAACACGCCCGGATGCACTGCAGCCCACCCAGGAAAGGACCACCCTGACTCCTCAAGCTCTGTACCCACCCAGTCAAAGACTAGCCGCTCAAGCCATTCCAGCCAAAGCCACCATTGAATACCTTTCTAAGCTGTCCCCTACCACCCCTATGGACCTTCCCCAACTTGCCCTTTATCTGCATGATCACCCTGACCGGGCATTTGTTGATGCTGTCCTCACTGGCCTCTCCCAGGGTTTTAAAATTGGTTTCCAGGGTCCTCGGGTCCTCATTTCTGCTAAGCAAAATCCACACATCAAAAGCACCAATCTCCTGAAAGAGTTATGGCTCGGTCACACTGCTGGCCCATTCGTTTCTCCCCCTTTTCCCAGTTTTCAGGTTTATCCCATTGGGGTTATTCCAAAAAAGCACTCCACCGAGTGGAGAACCATTTTTCACCTTTCCTTTCCGAAACATCAAACCACTAGGGTTAATTCCCACATTAGGCCAACCGACTACTCCTTACACTACATTACCATAGATACTGCCATCTCTATTATTCAGAACATTGGTAAACTGGGTGCTTCATGTCCAAGTTGGACATCAAGTCAGCCTTCCGTAATATCCCAGTGCACCCATCTGACTGGGAGCTCCTCGTTATGAAATGGAACAGCCTGTATTTCTTTGATACAGTGCCACCCTATTTTTTTGACCAATTTTCCTGCATGGTTGAATGGATAATTAAAAGTAACCAAGGTATCCCTGATGTGATCCACATTTTGGATGACTTTTTCTTCTTCACCAGCCCCCCTAGGACTGCCTTACAGCCCTTTGCAAAATCCTTTGTCTTTTCACCGAACTCAATATCCCTGTCGTCCCCAGTAAAACTTTTGCTCCTGCCACCTCCTTAGAATTTATGGGTATTATCCTTAACTCTACTAGAATGGAAGTTCGTCTTCCCTTGGACAAACTAATCTGTGCTAAAGAGGCCCTTCAACAGTAGTTATGTTGCTGGTGAAAAATCCGTTTTCAGGTTGAATCTTCATTTTACCAGGTTGAATGTTAAAGCAGCTATCACCCTCCCCCCCCCCCCTCAAAAAAAAGGGACTGAAAACACCAACACTTTCCCCCAAGCACTGTCTAACGTATCTCAACACATCTTAATGTTTTATATCATCTTATCAGTTTCTGTATTCACACACTTATCAACAACACAGTAACAGATCAAAGAACTGTACTATGCATTTACCGGTACACGAACTCGCACCTTCCAGATCTGTAGTACTGTGTCTTCACAACTACACTACATCGACAAACATGCTCAACTCAACACAGTGCTTTCCATTATTCACTTCTGTGTGATTGGCCGTTAATATCTATGTACATTGTATAATAACCAAAACTAATCCTAACCTGACCCTACTTTTTTTCTAGGCTTAATGTAGACTCCAAAAAAGTTTCTTCAATCCATCTGAGTACGTATTCAACCTACTAGGTAAAATTAGAATCAACAATTTAACCTAGGTTAAAACCGATTCAAACTGAAAACGGATTTTACCGGCAACAGTTACACCGTAAATCTGCCACTCTGAAGGAGCTCCAGTCCCTGATTGGTACCCTACAGTTTGCCTGCAGGGTAGTGTCTTGGCTGGGCTTTTCTGCAAAGCATAATTAGTTGAACAAAGGGCATCACTAACTCTCGCTGGCACATTAAACTGAACGGGGAATTCTGCTAGGACATTTCAATGAGGTCAACCTTCCTTAACCATTGGAATGGAGTAAGTCTTTTCTTAGGGGGTGACATTCTCTCCTCGCCTGACCTTCAATTATTTACGGACGCCTCTGGGTCCCATGGGTATGGTGGCTATCTCAATGGAGAATGGTTTCAGGCTCCTTGGCTCCCTCAACACCTCCTTAACCCCACCATGGGTATCAGCATTGACTGGCAGGAACTGTTTGCAATTTACATCGCCTGCTACCTCTGGGGCTCTTCGTGGTCAGGCAAACATATTTCTATGTGGCCTGCCAGTTGTCTCCATCATCAACTCCACACGCTCTAAGTCCCCTAGGATCGTGGACCTCGTATGGGCCATTACAATAATTTCTTACCTTAGAACACAACTTTTCCTTTACCGCTAGACAAATCCCTGGGCTAGATAATACAATAGCTGATTCTTTGTCCCATTTTCAGATGGACTGCTTCTGTCACCTGGCTCCCAATGCCTCACCCTCCTGCGACTTCTGCAGCTGGTGCAGGGATTCCTGCCTGGTTAATCAAGGTACTGGGCCGCTGGTCTTCTGACTGCTATGAACGTTACATAAGAACTCCTCAAAAAACACTGCTGGCTATCCCTAAACAACTGACAATGAACTGAAGTAATTATAATTATTGTAGGTTAGACCCTTCTTTGTTGTCTACGTGATGACCAGTATTATGACTACTAGGTACTCTTAAATATGTCTTTTACTAATTTAAACAGTAACATTATTCTTGGGTGGCATCAGAAGCTGGACCTGGTTCCCTAAAAGCTGGTTCCCTAGCCCTGCATTTTAAAATACAAGTGCAAAGCAAACGAGGCATAGTGGGTTTTTGCTCCCCCTGAGGGCTGCGCATGCCTATTTCGTATACTATTTCTTCTACATGTGGCAGTTGGTATTCCAGCCAACATCCACACAATTTACTGTGGGGTGATTGTGTTCCCCCATTCTTGACCAGAATATTTTGGGCTCACACAATTGTGGCAGGGAAGTGCACCCTGGGCTGCGCATGCATGCACCTTACCCCACAGTACAGGCCCTCTGATATTACGCGATGGTGCAATTTCGCACAATCGACCTCAAATCGCATCCCATCGCACAATTCACGAAAAATCGCATAATTCACAAAAGGACGCACAAAATTCATAAAATGAAACATAAATCAAGACGTTTCTAAAAAATGCCATTTTTAAGATGATTTATCTTGGAAAAAGGCTAAAAAACCTTTGTCACCTTCGATTTCGTAAACATTCGAAGTTCAAGGCTTTATTTTTCATGTCGGGGACCTGGTACGAGTCTCCTTCTATTGGTGTGCAACACAAACACGCCCTTATATACACACCACTGAAATGACACAGTTGCCTTCTCTTACAGAAGAGATTTGTGAAAAATAAGGGAAGTTTTAAGTTTTTCGGCAAAATGTAGTTTCTTTCGTTGAAAACTGATAAAAACTTACTCATGGATAAGTTTGTTGTGAAAACGCTCGCTTTTTCTTCGACGAAGAAGGAAGTTCCCACATTCCACCCGATCTGACAGCTCACAATCGAGCAAGAAAGTACCTCACAGGCACGCTCCACATGGACGATGGACTGATGTTTTTCTCGTCGTGCAATATTAGGGCCTTTTATACGAGAGAAAATAAGCCGCGGCTTACTCTGGCCACGGTGTACAAAATACGCAAAAGGAACTATTTATACGAATATATATTCCCAGGTCAATATAAGCAGCGGCTTGAAAAAGACGTGAACGTAGATTTTGTACCATTTGTACGGGGTGAACATTCGAGTCTTCTGTAAGCCGCGGCCAGATAAAGCCGTATAAATGGGGGTATATGGCCCTATTGTGATTGACCATCTTCGGAAGTTCGTGGTTGACAAGCACCTTGATCATTCATTTGGTGGTGCACCTGTAGTGCAGAAGACCTTACTTTTTTTTATTTATCCCAACTAATGTCGATCGAGATACATAATTACTGTTCCTTTGTGTTCAAAATGTCTTTAGGGCAGCAGAAAAGTGTTTTTCTTAACCTGAAACCGTATAAAACAAGCTTAAAATTGCTGAGAAAAAAATCGCATAATTTACATTATTTATCGCATAATTGGCCTTTCTAATCGCACAATCTGCCCTGAAAAAATCGCATAATTTGCATTTTTTAATCGCACCCTATCAGAAGGCCTGACAGTAGGTACAGCCCTCCTTGGCAATAGGTCCGGATTGCTTACTCCAAGGTGGTACAACTCACCATCTGACCTATTCTCCTTCCAGAAGGGCACCCCTCTTCTGGTCCACCCTATGTTACATTCAAACGTAGGGTTGCCTCTAGAGACATCGCTACCCTAGTGGGTTCTCCTAGGGACACCGCTACCTAGGGGGCATAGGCTCTGCCTTCCCTGCCACCCAAATTTTGCCAAAAGATAGTGATTAACATAATAATTATAATTGATTTAAAAAATAAATAGATAAAAGGAGAATTTGTGTTCCTCCTTTTCTAGTTTCACAAGCCTTGCAAAGGGTGGGGGGAGGATTAATCATTATTACCCTTAGTTGCCCATGCCCCTCTCCTGGACATGCGAATATCCCCTGCGGCTTTCCCCCTTTTTATAATTTTTTGTGCATACACGTAATTACAGCAATACCTCATTCCCTCCCTCAACGCAACACAATGTTGTTTGGAAACCCAGTGGCAGCCATGCATCAAGATTGTTTGGGGAGGAAGGTGGAGTTAATGCGAAATAAACAAATAAATAAAGATCTGAAATACATGTAAAAAATGATGATGATGGTGTTGACATCATACAAGCAAAGTTTTGTTTAGGTTTGGACAAGAAAGTTAAAATGTGCCAACTAGTTGTCCAGGGCTGTACATGCAAATGTCACTTGAAATACTTGTTGAATGGTTTTTGTTTTTCTCTCATACAATACAATACAATACATACTTAATTGACCGCTCCCCACTGGGGCTTTTCAGGGCCAATGAAACACAACGAAATAAACAACTGTTAAGTATCCCAACTGGCCGGAGGCAAACCAGTTGGCTATTTACAAGTGCAACTGGGAAGTTGAACCAGGGACTACCAGGACCAAATTCAACGAGTGGTCAGCGCGGGGCTTGAACCCGGTCTCTCCGGATCCCGGATCTCAAGGCAAGCGCCCTAACCACTGGGCCGCACTGCCTCCTGTTATCCCCAAAATCAATAAACTTATTATTTGTTGGCACTATTTACATGTAAGAAGCCATAAATCACAACACCATTTTGATTTAATTTTTTTCCTTGTTATCAGGTTTGCTGTAAAGCGTATCATGCTCCTAGAGTTCAGGTGTGTTTCAAAGTTGTATTTCTCCTAATAAGTTTTATTATCATTCAATGGATTTTTCCTTCCTTTTCATTGGCCGAGAGCCCACCACGTGACCTGCAAATAATGTCTACAAATAAGTGTTTTGCTGCAAACAATATTTTGCTCATGCGTAATTGAAACCACAGTCTTATGTGAAAATGTCATTTCCTGAGCTTTCAGGAAAAGATTTAATAGTTGGGAATAATTTGTGAAAAATAAAGTTAACTCCGTCATCAAATGATAAAATAATTATTGAACTCGGTCAAGCAGATCAATTATTTGCCTAATATCATGGGTGACAAATTACTCCTTAAGTTAGGCGCAAAATTTCAGCGTTAATTTATAATTTCACATGTGAAATTACAAAATTGCCATGGTAACATCTCTTGTATCTCGATCAGAGCCAAGATGGCATCTAGATTTAAGACAGTGACCATTGAAGAAGTTACGAAATTAAAAGAAGCGGCAGAAAATTTAAATACATGAAAGGGCACAATTAACTGGGTGAGAGTTTTTGAGAAGTGGTGTGACGAAAATAACCTTGAGAAAATCCTGGAGATGATTCTTCCAGAGCAGTTGGATAAAGTACTCGAGCAATTTTACAATTACGATTGTGAGCGTAATTTGTCACCCACGACATTAAAAGGTAATCAAATGGTTTTCTCATGAAATTAGGAAATAATTTCACTTGCGTTTTGTCAAAATTCTGATAATTTCCGTAGCCTAAAGACTCGGGAAACTATCAGAATTTTGACAAAACGCGCGTGAAATTATTTGCTAATTTCACTCGTCACCATTTGATTACACATACAAATACACTAATTGATCTGCGAGACACTGACAAATCACGATAGTTTGCTCAACCTCGTCCAATAATTGTTAAATATTTCGCTTTACAACCTTTGGTCCTAGTGGGTTCCCCATTGCCAAATAAAATCACCTGGCCTTAGACAAAGTAAAGTCTACAACTAGCTAATTTAGGGGAGAAAGTGTTAAAGAGGATGTACTCTAGTTTTTGAGTGGATGTACAGTAATTATTGTTTTAATTGATCGATTAAATTCAAATAATACTTGTATTATATCTATACATGTGTACAGGTATATATCTATATTATAACCATACTTTGCCATATAAAAAGTTCCTTTGGTCTAAAGGGATACAGGTGCTTTATACATGTAAATCAGTTTATTGTTATTATTATCATTATTATTATTATTATTATTATTATTAAGAATTTTTTATTATTACATTTTTTATTATTAAAAAAAATTATTATTATTATTATTATCATTATTATTATTATTAACTATTATTAAATAATAATATTTTATTATTATAGATACATTGAGAACAGGGTATGTGTCTGGTCTAATTGTAAT
>NC_090877.1:13227377-13229877 GCF_036669935.1 Montipora foliosa | reverse complement strand
TATTGGCACACTGAGATTTGCATGTATGAGAAACAAAGTCCTGTTAATGCACTCAAGAAGGAAATCACAACCCTTGCCCACAAATGTAAGGCACAATCAGACAGTGATGAGAACGGAACAGACTGTGCTGGAAATATTGTCTTATTTTCATATCACTGTTACCCTTTTGGTAAAAACATTTGAATTGGTTTCAATGTTACAGGGTACATGGAAATTTCCATGTACCCTTTTAGACAAGAACTTTTAATTAGTCTCAATGTTACAGGGTACATGGAAATTTCTATGGACCCTTTGGGTATAGAATTTCTGAATTGGTCTCAATGTTACGGGCTACGTGTACTACATGGAAATTTCCATGTACCCTTTTAGAGAAGAACTTTTAATTAGTCTCAATGTTACAGGGTACATGGAAATTTCCATGACCCTTTCAGTATAGAATGTTTCAACTAGTCACAGTGTTACAGGGTACATGGAAACTTCCATGTACCCTTTTAGACAAAAATTTTTGAATTGGTCTCAATGCTACAAGGTACATAAATTTCCATGGACCCTTTCGGTATATAATTTTTGAATTAGTATCAATGGTACGGGCTACATGTACTACATGGAAATTTCCATGTACTCTTTTGGACAAGAATTTTTGAATTAATGTCAGTGGAAAAAAATACCGTATGACCTGTCATTTAATAATTCTAAAACCTTGAGTTGCACCTTGAGCGGTTGCCAGTCACGTAAGGCACATTGAAAAATCTTGACGGTCACTTTCACTGGTAAATGGAATTGTGTAATTCTAGTCATTCCTTACCAGTATCGTTTCTCACATGACGGGTGTCGTTTCCACCATTAGGCAAGAATGTTGCGCACGCGTTTTCTTCCTTTTCTTATCTACCGGTTTTTCGTCTTGCTTCCTCAGGAAATTCAGCTGTCGGAAATTCTTTCGGTCGACTCCAACATCGACCCGTTGCAAACAGATGCCACGAGAGCGCCGCATTGCTTCGAGATGTGGGGCAAGTGGAAGATGAAAAAGAAATTCCAGACCCTGATAGTGGTATTGGCTCAGTGGCGGGGCAGGCCGAGGCAACCGTGACTCGGTCAGCTCTAATGCCCGGATGTGTTACTCCGACAACCAGCAGTGCGCCAGCCCAAGGAGTGAGAGAGATCAGTTATCTCCAGCAGAAGTAGGCGGCTTGGGAGTGATGTCTCTAAAAAGGCTTACGGCGTACGAGGCCACCTAAGCAGAAACAGCCGTAAGCCAAAAAGGGACTTTGCCGAGTGCTGGAACATTTAGATGTGGATGTAGATGAACCAAACACGTTAGCAAAGGGGAAACCTTACTTCTTTAACAGACCTTTGCAAAACGTCTACCCTTTAGAGGTTCCTGGTATATCGGGGGAGAGTAGTAGAGTCTGGGTTGGTGTAGATTCAGCTGGGAGTGCGAACGAACAGCCCGACTAGGCACAAAAATACCCGCGCGCGTACCAAAGAGAAATTACTGGATTTGCACTACGTAAAAGTAGAGCCTTCGGGAAAACAGTGTTATATCTACAGTGGTGTTGTCTGTCCAACTTGACCCTTATCTGATACGTTGCTGTGCGTGTTCACCTCTTCTGTGTTTGCTCCTTCTCTGCCAGGTACAATGATATCTTTACGACATCGTTTGCAGAGGAGTAGCTTGCGAAATTCACCTCTGAAAGCGGAATTCATTCCTGCATACACGAATGGGTTTATTGTGTTGGAGAAATAGAGGAGAAACATACACAAGAGTTCGACATTACGAGGCATTTTTTCCACAAGGAAGAAACGTCGTAAGATTACAATTATCCAAAATGGTACCCAACATACCATAAAGGCAAACACGACTGCAAAGAGAGATTTACTGATATTTATTTCGTGCCTGCTGATGCCCGTGTTAACGCCTTGCTGTATATTAGTTGAAGAATTTTCGTTGTGCTGGCGTATCATCTTCCCGACTTTTCGGTAGCAGAAAACAGTTGTTATCAGAGGTGTTAAAAAGAAGAGAACGAGGACAATGCAGTAATGAATCATTTTCCCAGCATAGCTGTGATGTTCGATGGAGCACTGCGCATACCCTGGAATGAACCGGTGCTCTTGAAAACCTGCAAACCGTGGAACGGCAATGCAGCAAGCGACGACGATCCACGCAGACGTGAGGAAAGCAATAGACTTCCTCTTTGAAAACCATCTCCTGTATATCTCATCTGGCTTGCACATCCTCACATATCGATTCACGGCTGTCAGACCCATCGTTAACGGGGAAACGTATATCACAAACAAGTTGAAAAAAGCGTGAAATTGGCAAGCCACGTTACCGAAAATCCATTTACTGGCTATAAGCACACCGCAAACGAATGGCATCACGAAAATGGCGGACAGCAGATCGCTCACTGCTAGAGCAACGATGTACAAGTTAGTCGTTGACCGAAGTCGAACGTTCTTGAAAACTGCGATGCAGACTAACGTGTTTCCTGTTAGCGACAAA
>NC_090877.1:13202377-13217377 GCF_036669935.1 Montipora foliosa | reverse complement strand
AGAATTCGTACTGGAACTTCGACATGACTAAATAAAAAACATTTGTCCGACAAAATGGAAACAGAAAATTGGAGCAGTTTGGCAACCTAAATATGTTGCTTCGTGGCTGATCTATCTGATCTTCTCCTTTTCATCTTGGACCGGTTTGCCTATATAGATGGGTTATTGACCAAGCGTGAGGTCAAGATGGCTGGATATTAGCCAAGATCTTTTTTTGTGTGTTTGTCGAAAAGACAGCTGTTGGTGCTGTGTCGCTGTGCTGGCGCATTTAACATTCGTTCGTTCTTTCGGACAATCAATCAATAATGCATGTATTTATTTATTCACTCATTCAATCAATTAATTATATATCTGTCAAAATAACAAAAATCCTAATCCCGCAAATGGCAAATCTGACCCTTTGGTACATGTTTCAGGTTATCGTAGCAAAACATATTGCCAATCAGTACAGGCCACATGTGCGCATGTCAGACGTAGTCATGCTGCCACCATACAGAGTACAAAGAAGTAAAATAAGCGAGCGACTGAAGGGAGCCTATGAAGAAATCTTAGTCACCACTGTAACAAAGGGTCAAGGTAAGGTATATTGAACCATCATATTTCTGCCTGCTTTGCCCGTTAATAATGAATACTGTAAGTTTTCGGCGAAGTTACAATAACAGACAAATTGTTCTTTCGGTCGAGTGGAAGTGAAAGCACAACGACCCTCAAAACAAGAGCTTAAAGTTGACGACAATATTAACAACCCCTTTCTGTCGTGTTCAGCCGCAACCATCGGCATTAGACGTAGATTCCGATAGTTTATACTGCTGTTACAATGTGAGTCAATGCCGTGTGAACAAGAGCAACGTTTCCCACCCAGCAATGTACTCTCTTGAAGCGTAAGACTACATGTACTTGTGTCGTATTCCTTTTTTAGGAAGCGAATGGGATTACGTCATAATCTCTCTGGTTCAATCAATGGAGAAAGACAAAATCGATCTATAACCGACTCAAAGCTGACTCCAGGAACATCTGGGATTTTTGACGGATGAACATCAAATGAACGTGGCACTTGCGCGTGCACGCAAAGGGCTTTGTATTATTGATAAGCGGAAAAGAATCAACTGTGTCGCACTATGCATTCTCTAACAACCAAGGTATCTACTCCCCCTTGGATGGGATGCTAGTCCATCGTAGTGTTGTTCCAAGCAGTGTGTAGCCGGTGCCCATTTGCACACCTGGGTCGAGAGAGACAGAGTGGAGTTTCTTGCCGAAGGGAAACACGTTGACGGAATTAGGTCTCGAAGCAGTGACCACTACATATCTGTCCCTCTCTAAAGTCTACTCTGGGACCTTTACTCGCCGCGACAACTAGTATAAAAGAACGGTGAAGCTGACGAGTTACAACTCAGATGAGGAAATTTTTATGACACAATCAATGTTACTACAATGAAATGAACTTTCTTTCTCCTTGAAAGTTGTAAGCCTCATCTTTAACTTTTCATTTGGCCCATTCTCGCCAATTCACTGATGGTTTCCCTTGGAATCCAGCCCAATTGTTTGGTTTCACTGCCAGGAACGAAGACACCAATTGCCTTTTCGTTCCCTCGCGATAACTCCATTTTAATCTCTTGCAAATGGAGATTGATGCCCTTTTCGCAAAGACAGCAGTTCCTGTATTTTAGAAACTCCCTCCTTAGACTTGGACAATCCTGTTAGAGACACATTAACTTGTACAAAACAAAGGAGGATCAAGTTAACTTGATAGTAAACCCGTCCATCTTGAAAATTATCCAGAATACATATCGAGGACAATGCGTTGAGCGAGAGGGCCCTTATTCCTGTTCCGCGAATCCCTCTTACCCCGCCCTGAAAATGGGTTCCATGCCCGTTTTCAGGGCGGGGTAAGAGGGAGTCCCGGAACAGGACTAGAGGGCCCTGGGAGAGACAAGAGTTTCCAGTATCTCCTGGGTAATTTAAAAAATGGCGAACGAAATTGCCTATCAATGCAAAAACCTTTATTCAGTTAAGGGCTAAGTGAAACAAGTCTTTATGAATCATGGCTTCTGGTTGCCAGCTTGTAAGCCAAACAGGATGTCATGTGGAACCAATGTACAGATCTCCTACTAACAGGTAACTTTATAATTAAGAAATATGGACTGCAATCAGTATGTGGAGCATTTAAAGGATTCTCGCCACATCCC
The DNA here is from genome assembly GCF_036669935.1 of Montipora foliosa. Classification (NCBI taxonomy): domain Eukaryota; kingdom Metazoa; phylum Cnidaria; class Anthozoa; order Scleractinia; family Acroporidae; genus Montipora; species Montipora foliosa. The sequence continues at coordinate 13,215,191 of NC_090877.1, read as the reverse complement.
AGACTTTAATTGTCAGCTAGAATCCTCATTAAGCTTCATCAGATTATAAGATGATAACTACGCTGCTTCTTTCCATTACCATAAACAGCTTGCATGCATTACATTTGCAAAACTTTATTGTAAATCATTATCTAGCGTAAAAGAAAAAAAATCAATATTGTGTTATCATGTATTTGTATTTCTTTGTCTCGATCTATTGCCACTAATCTTTCGCTGAGAATTGAAGGTTTATATACAAACTATGTTATTTTTTTTCTTCATCTGTCTTTTGGCTACCCTGGGGCGGGGGGTGAGGGGGGTGCGCTCTCGACGCAATTTGTGCGGCCTCCTCTTTCTGGAATTTCCGGATTCGCCCCTGGCACATAATCAACGTCAGAACATGTGAACTAAAGGGCCACTGCCAGCACGGCGTCTGGGTGACCTCTCAAATGGTCTAAATGAGCCCCCACTTCCAAAAATTAATTGGAACGCTGCAGTTCAACACTACCCAACTCAGTGCTCTCTATTTTTGTGTAACAAGTACCATAGGCAACGCAGTTTACGCTCGTGGAGCGTGTAGTTTATTTTTAATTTTTTTTTTTTTTTTGGAACGATACCGGATTCCGACATTGTATTGTGACACCAACTTGCGAGATCTAGTTGTGTTTATATTAGTAACGTAATCAATACCCCTGATTTACCACTCGCAGATCGCGAGATCATATTAAAGAATACTTGATTCATTGTAATTCTGTCTAATTCTCTCAATACACAAGCCGACATTAAAAATAGGAGTTCACCAGCAATCACGTCTCTCTATATATATCGTTTCAACGAACGACATAAAACGTTACATTTTTTAAGTTACAAATTATTTACAATTCACACTACTTACAATGCCAATCGTAATACTGACGAGACCACTTACAACCCTACCAGAAGTACTAATATTAACAGCTCCAAAATGTAACCATATCACCAAAAGATTCCGAAGACCCGCCCAACTGGTTCACTTGGTTCCTTCTGCAGTTTTGAATGTAAAGCTTTGCGATACGCAGAAGATAATTTGTAAGGGGCATTACGGTGCCCTGTAAGGGACATGAGATCCAAAATCTATACTTATCTAGCACTTTCACTTAATTATCTAGAACTGCTAGTTATTATCTAGTACCGTCACTTAATTATCTTAGACTAGAACTGCTACTTATTATCACCTATTATTAAACCCTTATTAAATCCTAACCCTAAAGCTAATCCTAGGCCTAAGGTAGCTTTTTATGAATGTTTAGGATACTTTCTGTATTGGTAAAACAATGACCTGTGACCTGTGTTTTGTACCTGCCGATGATTAAGTGACAGTGCTAGATAATAAGTAGCAGTGCTAGGTAATTTATTGACACTGCCAGATAGATAAGTGACAGTGATAGATAAGTATAGTTTTTGAATTTCATATCCCTTACAGGGCACCGTGGGGCATGGCTAGATGTTAGTTGCTTCTTCCGCAGTCTTGCTTCGTTTGATTAGTAGTGGTAGAGAGTTGCTGCGTGTTGTCCCTTGATCCCGGCCACGTGTTTGATTTTGTCATTCGTTGAACCGTCAACATCTCACAAGAACAGGCGTCCCGCCATATAATGGTGTCGCAGATATTTTGCATTTCGGCTGTGAGTTCCTATATGTATTGACTTGAGCGTGTCTCGATGCGTTGCCTCTACATTGCGATGTATTGGATAACGTTTGATTATGCTGTGAAAAAACATCGACACCTAACCAACTTCAAAGAAACTGTTCTGTTGTTAATGTTTTGTTTGAATTTAATGACAACTGGTGCGCAGGTCTTAAAAACCTTCTCCTTTTATCCTTTCTTTTCTTCTGTATCTTGTAAAGACTGACGTTTCAAAGCAAGGAATCTAGCAGTTATTTTGCTTTTTCGCCGGGTCTGAAACACGCTAAAAAAGACCTGCTTTTTCAGGTAAGGCAACATGTACTTTAAACGTTTGTCCATGCGAGCGAGTTTAGTTTTTGCGGGGGTTAGGGTTTGATCAATACCATAGTGAAATGACCGGATTACTGAAACACACAGCTTTCTGGAAAACGGTCTACGGTGGTGTTGTCTATCCAACTCAGTAAGCCTTATCCGATATGTTGCTGTGCGTGTTTACTTCTTGTGTTTACCCCTTCTCTGCCAGATGCAACGGTATCTTTACGGCATTGTTTGCAGAGGAGTAGCTTGCGAAATTCTCGTCTGAAAGCGGAATTCATTCCTGCGTACACGAATGGGTTTATTGTGTTGGAGAAATAGAGGAGAAACATACACAAGAGTTCGACGTTTCGAGGAATTTTTTCCTCAAGGAAGAAACGCCGTAGGATTACAATGATCCAAAATGGTACCCAACATACCATGAAGGCAAACACGACTGCAAAGAGGGATTTACTGATATTTATTTCGTGCCTGATGCCCGTGGTAACGCTTTGCTGAATATTAGTTGAAGCATTTTCGTTGTGCTGGTGTATCATCTTCGAGACTTTTCGGTAGCAGAAAACAGTTGTTATCAGAGGTGTCAAAAAGAAGAGAACGAGGACAATGCAGTAATGAATCATTTTCCCAGCATAGCTGTGATGTTCAAGGGAACACCGCGCATACCCTGGAATGAACCGGTGCTCTTGAAAACCTGCAATCCGCGGAACGGCAATGTAGCAAGCAACAACGATCCACACACACGTGAGGAAAGCAATAGACTTCCGCTTTGAAAACCACCTCCTGTATATCTCGTCTGGCTTGCACATCCTCACATATCGATTCACAGCCGTCATACCCATCGTTACGGGGGAAACGTATATTACAAACAAGCCAAAGAAAGCGTGAAAATGGCAAACCACGTCACCGAAAACCCATTTACTGGCTACAAGCACGCCGCAAACGAAAGGCATCACGAAAATGGCGGATAGCAGATCACTCAGTGCTAGAGCAACGATGTACATGTTAGTCGTTGACCGAAGTCGAACGTTCTTGAAAACTGCGATGCAGACTAACGTGTTTCCTGTTAGCGACAAAACGTTTAAAGACAATATCGACAAAACTTCCAAGGCGGTTATAAAGAGGCTTCGAGAACTCAGTTCATCGGTCATCTTAGCGCGACTGCTAAGATTTAATATTTACCACAATTTTAAAAAGAGCAGTCAGTTTTGTTTTGCCACATGTCTCGTCAGCCAATAACTTGTTGTCATTTCAATATCCTAGTGTCTAAAGATTTGATTTTTTTAATCCCTATATCGAAATTGTTTATCTTGTTCATTTGTTCAGAACTCGATATCAGCTCTAAATTCAAAATCACTCGCTAGGTTTCCCGTGTTGTTGTTGTTGCTGTTTTTTTTTTTTCCTGACTCTAACCCTAACCCTTCTGTTGTTATTCTTGGTATTTATATTCAGTATCAGACAACATTGCACTATTAAATTACCTTACAGCTTGGATATCACATTATGTACAGTACAATTAAACAAGTTAGACGCGTTACCATAATGTATGCGAGTTTATAACTTTGTTGGTCTAAATAAGAATTCAGATTTAAGCTGGTCAATACAAGGACAACCCAAAAGATAAAATCAAATTAAGAAAATTAAAATGGTAGTCGCAACCAGACAATTACAAAAAAAGAGTAAGCAGGATGTAAATTTGATTTGCAAAGAAGAAGGGCGGAAACAACGTGGTCGGATAAAGGAAACTATTAGCGCTTCTAAAAGTGTAAGGAAATCTGCCAAGTGTGTTTTCTCAGACATAACTTAGTAATGTGCAGTGGTTCCACTGTTCAGCTGCTACGCCTGGAAAATCCACCTGCGTTAAAACTGATTTCAATATTGGGTCCTCCACCTTATTATACCGAATATCGTTTTCACTGTCACGCAACAAAAAAAAAAAAAGAAAATCGAAACCGTTAAAAGAAACAAAAAATTGGAATGTTTGGGATACACATTTATAAATTACCTCACCAATTCTCAGGTCTGTGCGGTGCATGGTTTCTGAGTTTTGTATGGAGCCGCCATGTTGCTGGTTGGTGTACGGAAACTTGTAGGTGCCATCCGAGTTGTTGAAAATCCGACAACAAAGTCAGACATCCGAGTTGTAAAAATCCGACATCTGAGTTGTGAAAGTTTCGTTTTGAATAAACCTGCATTCGCGCATCATTGTTGTTTTAAGATTTGACAGTGCTGGGTAGCATCTTTTCAAAAGACACTCAAAGCATTTTTATTTCCGAAAGCTTTTCGGTAATTTTATGTGCCTTTTAATCTCGTTTTTAGTAGGTTTTATGTAGCTTTACGATTTAAGCGCTGATGAAAATAGCAATATTGATATCAGCGCCATATAAGTTCTATTATTATTATTATTATTATTATTATTATTATTATTATTATTATTATTAGTAGTAGTAGTAGTAGTAGTAGTAGTAGTAGTAGTAGTAGTAGTAGTTGTAGTAGTAGTAGTAGTAGTATTATTGTTATTCTTACGTTTGCGATAGACTAGCATCCCATCCAGAGGGGAGTATAATACGCACTTAATGACTGGCCCCAAGGAAAAAACAGTGAGTTTTGTTTCCCCGAGACCCTCAATGTTCCCCGAGGCGGAGCCGAGGGAAACATTGAGGTCGAGGGGAAGCAAAACTCACTGTTTCCCGAGGGACCAGTCATTAAGTGTTTTGTTATACCTCCCAACTCAAAATAGAACAATACACAGATAAAAATTATTTGCTTGACGTCGGCTGGCGTACAGATTTGCCGCCGTTTCTTCAAAGGTGCACGACCTGATCACGTGTGAGTCGAAAGTTCAAGTTGTTGTTGCCCTAGGGCGTCAACAAGTTTTGTTCGCCCTAGGGCGTCATGAATTTTTGACCAATGACACGTAACACGTTCTCCTCCAATCAGAAAACGTATTTGAGTTGGGAGGTATAACAAATACTCTTAGTCACTTCATGCTACGGAAACCGGAGATCATTGTAAGCAGTGGCTTTGACTATTCTTACGTTGGGACAAATGGTAGGATTTTCTCGCTGGTTTTGACTTTTTTTTAAGTGCCGACTGCCTTCCAGAAAAATTGATGTTTTGGGTAGCCTCGCTCTTCAAGGCGGGCTCTGAATAGAAATAGTGCGGCCTCAAATGTTGTTTTTGAAGAGAATGACCTCTCCTTTAATAAAACCCTTCTTGGCACCTTGGTGGGTGACAAGAGATAAAATGCGTGTATTGGATGGATTCAGTTTGCTTGTGATATGTCTTGATATCGTAAAAACATTCTTTTTCGAATCGTTCTCCTTGCATAGTGTTGCCTAGGAAAGTGTTCTCCTTCTGTGCCAATTTTATAGTTGGTTGGAAATACTTAGCTTTCGCAATGAACGGCTTGATTTCTTCTTTCATGATTTACGTCCCATAGTGAGAAAACGTCATGAATGAAACGTTTCCATGTTGTTGGTTGAACTTTGCTCTGTCGTAGCATTATTTTCACAACTCAGATGTGGGATTTTCACAACTCGGATGTCGGATTTTTACAACTCGGAAGTCGAATTTTTACAAGTCGGATGTCGCATTTTCAAGAACTCGGATGTCGGATTTTCACAACTCGGATGTCGCATTTTCAACAACTCGGATATCGAATTTTTACAAGTTGGATGTCGGATTTTCACAACTCAGATATCGGATTTTTACAACTCGGATGTCGGATTTCACAATTTGTTGTGAACTGTTCACAACTCGGATGTCGGATTTTCACAACTTTGTTGTCGGATATTGAACAACTCGGATGGCACCAGAAATCCAAACGAACCTCTGAAATTCACTTAGCAATGAAAGCGCTCACTTTTCGCTCATGAGATGAAATACATGAGTTTGAACAAATCTCCTTATGTACTTGAAACGCTCAGACTGCTGAGATTTATAGGCATGGACATTTTTTCACCGAAACTAGATGCTTCTGTGAAGCATACACTGGCTTGCCTGTGGTACGTGCTACAGAAAATCAGAAGGCACTGAATTGTGTGGTATTGAAATACAGCATTCCAGTCTCTGAAGTATAACAAATAAAAGAGAAGCGAGAAACATTGGCTTCTGGGCCGACATGTTGATAATTTTCAAGTTCCCTCACAACTTCTTTTCACCACAAGTGTGCCCTATGAGCATCCGAAAATTTTGTAATACTAAACTTCACTGAAGTCAAGCCCTGTTTCGCGGGGTTAGTGTTGGGATGGGAGACCAAAACAATAAACCCCTCATGGAAAACAGAAACATCTGACCGAAAATACTATTAACGCTAACAAATGCGAACTCAGCAAGGTACAGATTCTGTTAGCTTGCTTTATGCAAAACAAATATTGATGAAAAAGCAAATAAATATTGATACACAGTTTTCAGAAAGAGCAGAAGGAAGTTTCTCGGACGGTCGATCGAGAATAAAATATTTACGACATGAAAACAACATTAATTTTGAACCGTGAATATAGAATATAAATAGTTACGATCAGCGAGAAACATTTTGGGAGATTTTTGCTACGTTCAAGTAAATTGCAAAATCGAAAGTGACATGGCCGGAATTCAGCGGGCGTCGTGATTAAGTTACCGCGGCATGTTTACTCGCCAAACAGTGAAGCATCTGTGTCAAATGATGGCAAGATACCGGGTTTTTGTAAGTTTCTTTTTCTGTCAAGTGTTATAAAGTTTGACAATGAAATGAGCGAAGTCAAAACAAAGATCACAATCGCCCAACTCTTGTTTATGCAAAGTCAAAATTTACTCTCCAAGACGCGTACGACGTTATTTATCACCAGGTAATTCCATCATTTTGGAAATAGCAGCTGCTTTATTATTCATCTGCGTCACAAGTTTTCACTGATTTTGGGGCTCATTTTGTTGAAACTCAAGCACGCTTCCAACAGGCCTGTGAACCCTTCCTGCTTACAGAGCAATACTAAAAAACTTCTCCCATATCACATTTGAACCTTAAGCTCGAAAATTCAATACACAACATGATATTATAATTTACAAAGGCAGAAAATACCACAGAATCCTTTTGCAGCGAAAATTTTATTGAAACAAACAACATATTTGCTCTTAGAGGCGAAAACCTCTTCCTATTTCATTGCGTGCGTGAAGACAAGAAACTCAATTGTGTCAAATTACCATGTACTTCAGGTAAATACTGCTCACTTTGATTTCGTCTCGACGGGCGATAGATTGTTGTCGAAGTCCAGTACTCGTCGCTTTTGAGATTTATGCCTAGTTTATCCAACTGACTTTCCATTATTGAGCTCCATAAGGGTATATTTTGTTTAAGGATTCACTAAAACGCCATTCGCGTTGCATGACTTTCGACGCCATTGCAGGCTAAGTTGATGATTCTACTGTGTCCACCAGAGAAATCTACGCAGTTCCACTACCCTCTCGATCCTAAGAAAATACGCGCAAAAGGCTCTATACACAAAGGCAACACTTATCAGGGGAGTGACAGGCAAGACTTTTACCGACACGGAAAAGAAAAAAAAAAAAAAAAAAGGAAGAAAACAAACAAACTAAACGCAGACCTCGACTGGGTTTGCCCATACGCAACCCAGTAATAACTTTGTATCATGGTGTCACGCAAGGTGACAATTGGAAAATTCAAAATGCTGTCTTTTCCAAACGAGAGACGTCATGGAACTGGAAACCGGAAAAAAAATTTATTACTAGATCATCTTCAACCTCCAAAAGATAAAAATTCAAAACACCTTGCGGTTTTGGTTTTAGAATTTGATGACGTCACTGTGGAAACCATCTACTGAATTGTAGATTCCAGAAACATACTGGAACAACTCAAATTTACATTATTATTCGTCAATGTTTCAAAGCCTTGGCCTCAAGCTGTTCACAGTAGTATGTCTCTTCCTCAGTTAAAACATTCTCTTAAAAAGTCCTGGGGGTTATAATATTATTTTGTCAATAATATTAATTATTTCTGTTCCGCGAATCCTATTAAATAAACAATGCGCGTCACAATGAATATCTAACAACTATAGTGTAAACAATATGTAACAATTACCATAAGCAGAAGTTATAAACAGAAAACTAGACTGTAAGTAATTACTAATTTTACACCTTAATGCACTAACATTTCGGAACTATCAAACAAGATCTGTTTGAAATGTCTTTATCTGACGTGAAAAGTGTTCTCGTACAACGGCAAATTGTTCCACAAACATTGCGCTGCTACCGCAGATTAGCTCTCTCAGAAGCGGATGACCTTAAAGCGTGTAACTTGCAACTCTTTTTCCTAGGAACAAAGCTGGAGTTTTTAGGACACCAGTTTTATGCCCATAAATTGAGAGAAGTGATCCTCGCACTTTGATGGACAATATTAAAAGCAATTGTCTTTTGCAGAAACTTGAGAAATTCAGGTGGCTTCAACGGGATACGGAACCCAAGACCTCTGCCGAGCCGGTGAAATGAATAGTATCCCATAATGCATAGCGATTCCTTTTATATTATCAACTGAAATTGTGACATAATCACTACCCTCCAGCCACAACGCAAAGGTGAGCAGTGCTGCAGACTACCATGTTGTGTTTACAAACAGACGTCAACATCGTCAACGTACTTCCAAATGTATGATTCAGGTGTAGTAGCATTCAAATTGTTAACCATTACAAGGAACAAAAGTTTTGTTCCTTGGGGAACACCAGCTGTTACCGGGAGCCAATCAGAAATTGCATCAGGTAGTTTTACACCTTGTCGGCGATTCGTCAGGAAGTTTATGTTCCATAGTATTAGAGTTCTGCGGACTGCTAAATCCAAAAGCTTTTCGATTAGTAAATTATATCCAATACGGTCAAAAGCTTTAGAAAAAATCTAGGAAGCAAAGGCGGAGATGATGACCAGGGGAATCGAGGTACGAGAGCCAAGTATGAATCATATCAAGTAAACAATACTTTGTAGAGGTTCCCTTCAGGCATCCAAAGTGAGTTGGGTCGATTTTATCCCTTACATCCACTATTAACCAGGTGACCACAAAATCCTCAAGGACCTTGGACAGAGAAGCAGTTAGAGAAATAGGTCTAGTGTCGCCTTCGTTTGTGGGTGGTTGTATTTTAGGAATACGTATAATGTTAGAGTCTTTCCAGAGTGCAGGTACAATACCAGATCGAAGTAATATATTGAAAATGCTGGTAACAGGCTCAGTCAATTCGTAGGCAAATTATTTCACCAATCTACACGGTACATTATCTGGGCCGTGGGCCTTGAAAGATTTGATGGCAAGCAATTTCTTACAAACCTCGAAAAGCCGGGCAGTATTGAAACTTCCAGAAGCTGGGAGGAAGCTTAAGGCTGGCAGTATAGTAGCATCATTGAGTCGTGGAATGTCTGCATTAACTAAGACATAGAACTCATTTAAACTATTAGCAAGTTCCTGTTGACTCGTAGTTTTCCCTGATCATGATAATATCCTCGTGATAATCCCGGGGGGGGGGGGGGGGGGGAAAGGAAATTTTGACCCCTAAAAACAAGTTAAAAAGAAAAATTGACTTCTGTTTCTCTTCGCGTAATTCTGTGTTTCTTCGGGGTACCCTAAACGAGACCTTGGCGGCTTAAAATATTGGCGCTTTGCCCGGAACACCCTAAGCGAGACCAAAATCCAAAATTTACACCCCTAAGCGAGACGACGAGCATCCCCGTCATCACCCCCCCCGGGGTGATAATATCCAAGACTGCATTGTTGATGAATGTGGCATATGCAAGGAGCTGAATCTCTCGTTCCCATCACGTGCTCAGGAGTGCGACAAGTGGTCATGATTGGTGACCACAAACAACTGCAGCCAGTCATTCAGGATCACGTGGTACTTGCTTTGAGTGCGTTTATGTTTGAGAGGCGTTCAAAACGAGCAATGATGCTAAAGCTACAGTACAGGAGGGTAATAATAAAAAAAACCCCTTTCCAGACTCTATCGGTCTCTGAATTTCGCCAATATTGATTTAATTAAAAAGAAAAGGTCAACGAGATTTGAGTGGAGCGGTGGGCTTAACCGAAAATGGGGGTTGGGTGGGGTCCAAGGTTTTAACAATTCAACCTTCCAGCTCATAGCAGGTTCTAAGATTCTAATCACCGTAAGAAAAGGACCTTCTTTTAACAAGGTATTTGCGAATTCCCGTCCAAGCAATTCTACGATGGAGAACTTTAGACAGCTGAGGTGGTAAAAGCACTTAATCCAGCCTGATCACTTTTTGCCCCGCGATCATTCGCCAGCGACGCGATATTCCTATTGTGTTCTGCCAAGTAGAAGGACAGGAAGAATCCTCACCTATTGCAACCTCAGAGAGCAACAAAGAATCCAAATGGAACATGAAGGAAGTTCAAAAAGCGGTAAGCAGAAGGAAGACTCTAAAATTCATTGCAAGATTGAGGCTCCGTTTATTCACTTCTTTTTGTTCGTGAGCAAACAGGTGATCATGGGAGGATAAGACTAGTTAAGGAAGCAGAAAGAAAAGACTATAGCAAAGACTGCTGTTGGTGCTGTGTTTGCGCATGCGTTCGTCCTTTCAGACAATCTATTAATGATGCCGGTATTTATTCATTTAATCATTCAAGCAATTATTCATTCATTCGTCTTGAAAAATTATATCAGTCAAAATGACAAAAATCCTAAGCCTGCAAAAATTTGACCCTTTTGTATATGTTTTAGGTTTTCGCAGCGGAACATATTGCCAATCAGTACAGGACACAAGTGCGCATGTCAGATGTGATCATACTGTCACCATACAGAGAACAGCGAAGTAAAATAAGCCAGCGACCGAAGGGAGCCTAGGAAGAAATCTTAGTCACCCTTGTAACAAAGAGTCAAGGTAAGGTGTATTGAACGATCATATTTCTGCCTGCTTTTGCCTGTTAATAACGAATACTGTAAGTTTCCGGCGAAGTTAAAATATCGGACAAATTGTTCTTCCAGTCGAGTGGAAGCGAAAGCACCACGACCCTCAAAACAAGAGCTTAAAGTTGACGGGAATATTCACAAGTCATTTCTGTAGTTGTCAGCCGCAACTGTCGCTATTAGACGTGGATCCCTTTTGTTTATATGGTTGTTACAATATCAGACAATGCAATGTGAAAATGAGCAACGTTTCCCACCCAGCAATATACTTTTGTGAGCCGTAAGACCACAAGTAATGGAGGAAGACGAAATCGATCTAGAACCGACTCAAAGCTGGCTTCAGGAACACCATTTAGGGGGATCACATTTGCGATAAAGTAAATTAATTTCCTATGTTTCATTCATTTTTCAGTAAGTAATTAGATAACTAGATAATTAATTAGATACACGACCCCGCAAGCACGTAGTGCTTAAACACTAATCGTGTTTTAAATAAAGAATTTTACTTTACTTTACTTTACTTTACTTTACCTAGGATTTTTGACCGATGAACATCAAATGTACGTGGCACTTATGCGTGTACGCAAAAGGCTTTGTATTATTGGTAAGAGGAAAAGATCCAACAATGTTGCATTCTGCTCTCTCTAACATCCCAGGTATCTGGAAATGAAAAACGGGCAAATTCGAGTTCCGAAGTTTCCTAGGCCAGTTTCTTAGGCCAGTGTATATGGCATGCAATTCAGTGTGGATGATGTTCTCTCTCATGCGTGTGAATTCCCCTGTCCTTTCTCCCTCCGTTCTATGGTTCTGTTTTGAAGGCTTGGATTGATTTGGGTGGCTCTCGTTCTCCTAATGGTGTGGTTGTGGGCTCATATTTTGTGGGGGGGGGGGGGGGGGGGGGAAATCCCATTTATTCTTTTATTTTGATCGTCAAATCATTGAATTTGAACTGGAAGGTCGCTCACGGTGTCTTGTACACTGGTGAGTGTCTTTCACCTTTTGGTTATAATGTCCCCTTAGCTTGTTTCTGTGGTTATCCTTGTGAGTCTGTTGAACATTTGTTTTTTTTTCTTGTCCCTTGGTCCAGAGTGGTCTGTCTTTGCTGTTCCAAGCGTCCCCTCTTGCGCCTGCCTTTACTGTTATACATGCTCTTTTTCGTTTTTCTTCCGATGAACTTAGATGTGTCCCGAAGATTTTTTGTTATTTACTTAATGTTTGTAAGTCTGCGGTCTGGCGCCAGCGTAACGATTTCCGCTTTTGTAATGTGGCTTCAGTCGCTGCTCAGCTGATTGCTTGTATTCGTGCTCGTCTGCGTTTTTACCGTCCTTTGTCTTTCAAGCGTTTTTCGTCTGCTGGTCGTCGGGGTTTCTTTCTTCGCCAGTGGGGCGCGAATGGGGTCTTGAGTTCGGTGTGTGTTCCTCGTTTTTACTTGTGGATATTATCCACGAGTTTTGGGGAGAATCTGTATGCAAATATGTCACTTCTGCGTAACCGGAAGTTTGACCTAATTGGCCAATCAGGATGGGTTGTATTTCAACCGAATCACGACACAGGTTGGAAAGTGTGACTTCCTGTTTGCGTTCAATAATTGAAAGCTAACCGTTTTAAAATGGGTTCTTAGACTTAAATACTGTTTATCGGCGCTATTTGTAGCCAGTCTGCAGTCTGCAGTCTGCAAATGTCAGACACCGGACCAGAATGACGAACTGTCGAAAGACTCGGTCTTTGATTATGTAAGGAAAACTGATGAGGAATCCGTACCGATCTCCAGATAGATGCTCTATTTCCAGATAGAATTGCTCTGGCTCTATCTCTATCTCCGATAGAGCAAGTATAAACAGGCTCTCCGGGACAGAGAACCATCCAGAATTCCTTACAAGAAAACGTCGAGCTTGTTTCCTTAAGACAAGGTAATTAGAAAGTGTATGGTGCATTATTTAAAGAAGAACGTACCGAGCTCGCT
>NC_090877.1:13182377-13197377 GCF_036669935.1 Montipora foliosa | reverse complement strand
AAGACGTTTCAAGGCTAGGAGTCTAGCTGTTATTTTGCTTTTACTCCGCGTCTGAAACATGCTTAAAAAAACCTGCTTTTTCAGGTAAGGCAGAGTCTACTTTGATTTTTTTATCAATGCAAGCGCGTTTGCTTTTTGCGGGGTCCGTGTTAAAAATCCTTCAAACCGCACCTGATGACACCCTCAACAAAATTCATTCCTCGAGTGTGCCTCACGAGATGAGTACAGTTGTGGTCGGATCAAGAACCGAGGTTCCGAATGCGGGCAAGAATAAGATTCATCGGTAGACTGCATACTGATTTTGTGAAACGAAGCGAGAGTCAAATAGAATTGAACCGATATCTATGAGTGGAAACAAGTAAAATTTTGAGCAAGACCAAAGCGAAATTACTGGATTTACACTACGTAAAAGTAGAGCCTTCGGGAAAACAGTGTGATATCTACAGTGGTGTTGTCTGTCCAACTTGAGCCTTATATGATACGTTGCTGTGCGTGTTCACCTCTTCTTTGTTTGCTCCTTCTCTGCCAGGTACAATGATATCTTTACGAGATCGTTTGCAGAGGAGTAGCTTGCGAAATTCACGTCTGAAGGCGGAATTCATTCCTGCATACACGAATGGGTTTATTGTGTTGGAGAAATAGACGAGAAACTTACACACGAGTTCGACATTACGAGGCATTTTTTCCACAAAGAAGAAACGTCGTAAGATTACAATTATCCAAAATGGTACCCAACATACCATGAAGGCAAACACGACAGCAAAGAGGGATTTACTGATATTTATTTCGTGCCTGATGCCCGTGTTAACGCCTTGCTGAATATTAGTTGAAGCATTTTCATTGTGCTGGCGTATCATCTTCGAGACCTTTCGGTAGCAGAAAACAGTTGTTATCAGAGGTGTCAAAAAGAAGAGAACGAGGACAATGCAGTAATGAATCATTTTCCCAGCATAGCTGTGATGTTCGATGGAGCATTGCGCATACTCTGGAATGAACCGGTGCTCTTGCAAACCTGCAAACCGCGGAACGGCAATGTAGCAAGCAACAACGATCCACACACACGTGAGGAAAGCAATAGACTTTCTCTTGGAAAACCATCTCCTGTATATCTCGTCTGGCTTGCACATCCTCACATATCGATTCACGGCCGTCATACCCATCGTTACGGGGGAAACGTATATTGCAAACAAGCCAAAGAAAGCGTGAAAATGGCAAACCACGTCACCGAAAATCCATTTACTGGCTACAAGCACGCCGCAAACGAAAGGCATCACGAAAATGGCGGACAGCAGATCGCTCAGTGCTAGAGCAACGATGTACAAGTTAGTCGTTGACCGAAGTCGAACGTTCTTGAAAACTGCGATGCAGACTAATGTGTTTCCCGTTAGCGACAAAACGTTTAAAGACAATATCGACAAAACTTCTAAGGCGGTTATAAAGAGGCTTCGAGAACTCAGTTCATCGGTCATCTTAGCGCGACTGCTAAGACTTAATGTTTACCACAATTAAAAGAGCAGTCAGTTTTGTTTTGCCACATGTCTCGTCAGCCAATAACTTGTTGTCATTTCAATGTCCTAGTGTCTAAAGATTTGATTTTTTTAATCCCTATATCGAAATTGTTTATCTTATTCATTTGTTCAGAACGAGATCTGCTCTAAATTCAAAGTCACTGGCTAGGTTTCCCGTGTTGTTGTTGTTGCTGGTTTTTTTTTTTTTTGGTTTTTTTTCCTAACTCTAACCCTAACCCTTCTGTTGTTATTCTTGGTACTTATATTCAGTATCAGACAACATTGCACTATTAAATTACCTTACAACTTGGATATCGCATTATGTACGGAAACCTATGAGAGTATACAATTAAATGCGTTACCATAATGTATGCGAGTTTATAACTTTGTTGGTCTAAATAAGAATTCAGGTTTAAGCTGGTCAATACAAGGACAACCCAGAGGATAAAATCAAATTAAGAAAATTAAAATGGTAGTCGCAACCAGACAATTACAGAAAAGAGTAAGCAGGATGTAAATTTGATTTGCAAAGAAGAAGGGCGCAAATAACATTGTCGGATAAAGGAAACTATTAGCGCTTCTAAAAGTGTAAGGAAATCTGCCAAGTGTGCTTTCTCAAACATAACTTAGTAATGATCAGTGGTTCCACTGTTCAGCTGCTACGCCTGGAAAATCCACCTGCGTTAAAACTGATTTCAATATTGGGTCCTCCACCTTATTATACCGAATATCGTTTTCACTGTCACGCAACAAAAAAAAAAAGGAAAATCGACACCGTTCAAAGAAACAAAAAATTGGAATGTTGTAGGATACACATTTATAAATTACCTCACCAATTCTCAAGTATGTGCGGTGCATGGTTTCTAAGTTTTGTATGGAGCCGCCATGTTGCTGGTTGGTGTACGGAAACTTGTCATCATCATTTATCCGTTCTCCAAGTGGAGAATTGGGCTGTAGGCTCTCTGCCTCCAGGCTGTTCTGTTCTCCGCAGCCGATGCTGCTGCTGCCCATGTTCCTAAACCGTTCTCTTTCTTCTCTCTTTCGATAGTCCTTCTCCAAGTCTCACGCGGTCTACCCCTTTTCCGTTTTCCTTCAGGCACCCATGTTAGAGCAATTCGTGGATGTGAGCAATGGTCCATTCTGAGGACATGGCCCAACCACGTCCATCTCCTCCTTGCCACGGAAACTTGTAGGTGCCATCCAAGTTGTTGAAAATCCCACAACAAAGTTGTGAAATCCGACATCTGAGTTGTAAAAATCCGACATCTGAGTTGTGAAAGTTTCGTTTTGAATAAAACTGCATTCGCGCATCATTGTTGTTTTAAGATTTGACAGTGCTGGGTAGCATCTTTTAAAAAGACACTCAAGACATTTTTATTTCCGAAAGCTTTTCGGTAATTTTATGTGCCTTTTAATCTCGTTTTTAGTAGGTTTTATGTAGTTTTACGATTTAAGCGCTGATGAAAATAGCAATATTGATATCGGCGCCATATAAGTATTATTATTACTATTATTATTATTATTATTATTATTATTATTGTTATTCTTTCGTTTGCGATGGACTAGCATCCCATCCAGGGGGGAGTATAAATACTCCTAGTCGCTCCATTCTACGGAAACCGGAGATCATTGTAAGCGCCGGCCTGATGGGCCTTCTGGCTCGTAAGCAGTGGCTTTGCCTATTCTTAGGTTGGGACAAATGGTAGGATTTTCTCCCTAGTTTTGACTATTTTTAAGTGCCGACTGCCTTCCAGACGCTCTTCAAGACGGGCTATGAATCGAGATAGTGCGTCCTCAAATGTTGTTTTTGAAGAGTTGTTCGGAGGAGCTTAATGGCCTCTCCTTTAATAAAACTCTTCTTGGCACCTAGTGGGTGACAAGAGATAAAATGCGTGTATTGGATGGTTTCAGTTTGCTTGTGATATGTCTTGATATCGCAAAAACATTCTTTTTCGAATCGTTCTCCTTGCATAGTGTTGTATCTAGGAAAGTGTTCTCCTTCTGTGCCAATTTTATAGTTGGTTAGAAATACTTAGCTTACGCAATGAACGGCTTGATTTCTTCTTTCATAATTTACGTCCCATAGTGAGAAAACGTCATGAATGAAACGTTTCCATATTGTTGGTTTAACTTTGCTCTGTCTTAACATTATTTTCACAACTCAGATGTGGGATTTTAACAACTCGGATGTCGGATTTTTACAACTCGGATGTCGAATTTTTACAAGTCGGATGTCGCATTTTCAAGAACTCGGATGTCACATTTTCAAGAACTCGGATGCCGGATTTTCAACAACTCGGATGTCGGAGTTTTCACAAGTTGGATGTCGCATTTTCAAGAACTCGGATGTCGCGTTTTCACAACTCGGATGTCGCATTTTCAACAACTCGGATGTCGGATTTTTACAAGTTGGATGTCGGATTTTCACAACTGAGATGTCGGATTTTTACAACTCGGATGTCGGATTTCATAACTTTGTTGTGAACTGTTCACAACTCGGATGTCGTATTTTCACAACTTTGTTGTCGGATTTTCAACAACTCGGATGACACCAGAAATCCAAACGAATCTCTGAAATTCACTTAGCAATGAAAGCACTCACTTTTCGCTCATGAGATGAAATACATGAGTACGAAGACATCTCCTAATGTACGTGAAACGCTCAGACTGCTGAGATTCATAGGCGTTCACGCATGTATGATTCATGGTGTTACGCAAGGTGACAATTGAGAAATTCGAAACGAGAGACGTCATGGAACTGGAAACCGGCAAAAAGATTTATTTCTAGGTCATCTTCAAGCTCCAAAAGATAAAAATTCAAAACACCTTGCAATTTTGGTTTTAGAATTTGATGACGTCACTGTGAAAACCATCTATTGAAGTGTAGATTCCAGAAATATACTGAAACAACTCGAATTTACATTATTATTCGTCAATGTTTCAAAGCCTTGGCCTCAAGCTGTTCACAGTAGTATGTCTCTTCCTCGGTTAAAACATTCTCTTAAAAAGTCCTGGGGGTTATAATATTATTTTGTCAATAATATTAATTATTTCTGTTCCGCGAATCCTATTAAATAAGCTAAGCGCATTACAATAGATATCTAACAACTATAGTGTAAACAATATGTAACAATTACCATAAGCAGAAGTTATAAACAGAAAACTAGACTGTAAGTAATTACTAATTTTACACCTTAATGCACTAACATTTCGGAACTATCAAACAAGAGCTGTTTGAAATGTCTTTATCTGACGTGAAAAGTGTTCTCGTACAACGGCAAATTGTTCCATAAACATTGCGGTGCTACCACCGATTAGCTCTCTCAGAAGAAGCACATGACCTTAAAGCGTGTAACTTGCAACTCTTTTCCTTGGAACAAACCTGGGGATTCTAAGACACCAGTTTTATGCCCAAAAATTGAGAGATGTGATCCTCGCACTTTGATGGACATTATTAAAAGCAATTGTCTTTTGCAGAAACGCGAGAAATTCAGGTGGCTTCAACGGGATACGGAACCCAAGACCTCTGCCTTGCCGGTGAATGAATAGTATCCCATGATGCATAGCGATTCCTTTTATATTATCAACTGAAATAGTGACATAATCAGTACCCTCCAGCCACAAAGCAAAGGTGAGCAGTGCTGCAGACTACCATGTTGTGTTTACAAACATCATCAACGTACTTCCAAATGTATGATTCAGGTGTAGTGGCATTAAAAATTGTTAACCATTACAAGGAACAAAATTTTTGTTCCTTGGGGAACACCGTCTGTTACCGGGAGCCAATCAGAAATTGCATCAGGTAGTTTTACACGTTGTCGGCGATTCCTCAGGAAGTTTATGTTCCATGGTATTAGAGTTCTGCGGACTCTTAAATCCAAAAGCTTTTCGATTAGTAAATTATATCCAATACGGTCGAAAGCTTTAGAAAAAATCTAGGAAGCAAAGGCGGAGATGATGACCAGGGAATCGAGGTACGAGAGCCAAGTATGAATCATATCAAGTAAACAATACGTTGTAGAGGTTCCCTTCAGGCATCCAAACTGAGTTGGGTCGATTTTATCCCTTACATCCACTATTAACCAGGTGACCACAAAATCCTCAAGGACCTTGGACAGAGAAGCAGTTAGAGAAATAGGTCTAGTGTCGCCTTCGTTTGTGGGTGGTTGTATTTTAGGAATACGTATAATGTTAGAGTCTTTCCAGAGTGCGGGTACAATACCAGATCGAAGTAATATACTGAAAATGCTGGTAACAGGCTGAGTCAATTCGTAGGCAAATTATTTCACCAATCTACACGGTACATTATCTGGGCCTTGAAAGATTTGATGGCAAGCAATTTCTTACAAACCTCGAAAGACCGGGCAGTATTGACAATTCTAGAAGCTGGAAGGAAGGCTGGCAGTATAGTAGCATCATTGAGTGGTGGAATGTCTGCATTAACTAAGACATACAACTCATTTAGACTATTAGCAAGTTCTTGTTGACTCGTAGTTTTCCCTGATCATGATAATATCCTCGTGTAATAATATCCAAGACTGCATTGTTGATGAATGTGGCATGTGCAAGGAGCCTGAATGGCTCTCGTTCCCATCACGTGCTCAGGAGTGGGACAAGTGGTTATGATTGGTGACCACAAACAACTGCAGTCAGTCATTCAGGATCACGGGGTACTTGTTTTGAGTGTGTTCATGTTTGACAGGCGTTCAAAACCAGCAATAATGCTAAAGCTGAAGTACAGGAGGGTAAGAACGGTGTTTCTGGACCAGTCACCTCCTTCCATTCATAAACAATATAAAAAACCCTTTCCGGACTCTATCGGTCTCTGAATTTCGCCAATATTAATTTAATTAAAAAGAAAAGGTCAACGAGATTTGAGTCGAGCGGTGGGCTCAACCGAAAATAAGGGGAGGGTGGGGTGGGGTCCGAGGTTTCAACAATTCAACCTTCCGGCTCATAGCAGGTTCTAAGATTATAATCACCGTAAGAAAAGGACCTTCTTTTAACAAGGTATTTGCGAATTTCCGTCCAAGCAATTCTACGATGGAGAACTTCAGACAGCTGAGGTGGCAAAAGCACGTAACCCAGCCTGATCACTTTTTGCCCCGCGATCATTCGCCAGCGACGCGATATTCCTATTGTATTCTGCCAAGTAGAAGGACAGGAAGAATCCTCACCTATTGCAACCTCAGAGAGCAACAAAGAATCCAAATGGAACATGAAGAAAGTTCAAAAAGCGGTAAGCAGAAGGAAAACTCTAAAACTCATTGCAAGATTGAGGCTCCGTATATTCACTTCTTTTTGTTAGTGAGCAAACAGGTGATCATGGGAGGATAAGACTAGTTAAGGAAGCAGAAAGGAAAGACTATAGCAAAGACTGCTGTTGGTGCTGTGTTTGCGCATGCGTTCGTCCTTTCAGACAATCTATTAATGATGCCGGTATTTATTCATTTAATCATTCAAGCAATTATTCATTCATTCGGCTTGAAAAATTATATCAGTCAAAATTACAAAACTCCTAAGCATGCAAAAATTTGACCCTTTTGTATATGTTTTAGGTTTTCGTAGCGGAACATATTGCCAATCAGTACAGGACACAAGTGCGCATATCAGACGTGATCATACTGTCACCATACAGAGAACAGCGTAGCAAAATAAGTGAGCGACTGAACGGAGCCTATGAAGAAATCTTAGTCACCCTTGTAACAAAGAGTCAAGGTAAGGTATATTGAACGATCATATTTCTGCCTGCTTTTGCCTGTTAATTACGAATACTGTAAGTTTTCGGCGAAGTTAAAATATCGGACAAATTGTTCTTCCAGTCGAGTGGAAGCGAAAGCACCACGACCCTCAAAACCTCAAAACAAGAGCTTAAAGTTGACGGGAATATTCACGAACCCTTTCTGTAGTTGTCAGCCGCAACTGTCGCTATTAGACGTGGATCCCTTTTGTTTATATGGTTGTTACAATATCAGACAATGCAATGTGAAAATGAGCAACGTTTCCTACCCAGCAATATACTTTTGTGAGCCGTAAGACCACAAGTAATCGTGCCCTATTCGTTTTTCAGGAAGCGAATGGGATTACGTCATAATCTCTCTGGTTCGATCAATGGAGAAAGACGAAATCAATCTA
Organism: Montipora foliosa; assembly: GCF_036669935.1. Lineage (NCBI taxonomy): Eukaryota > Metazoa > Cnidaria > Anthozoa > Scleractinia > Acroporidae > Montipora > Montipora foliosa. The sequence goes on along the minus strand of NC_090877.1, from coordinate 13,189,734 downwards.
GAACCGACTCAAAGCTGGCTCCAGGAACACCATTTAAGGAGATCACATTTGCGATAAAGTAAATTAATTTTCCTATGTTTCATTCATTTTTCAGTAGGCACTTAGATAATTAGATAATTAATTAGATACACGACCCCGCAAGCACGTAGTGCTTAAACGCTAATCGTGTTTTAAATAAAGAATTTTACTTTACTTTACTTTACTTTACTTTACTTTACTTTACTTTACTTTACTTTACTTTACTTTACTTTAGTTTACTTTACTTTACTTAAGATTTTTGACCGATGAACATCAAATGTACGTGGCTTTTATGCGTGTACGCAAAAGGCTTTGTATTATTGGTAAGCGGAAAAGATCCAACAATGTTGCATTCTGCTCTCTCTAACATCCCAGGTATCTGGAAACGAAAAACGGGCAAATTCGAGTTCCGAAGTTTCCTAGGCCAGTTTCTTAGGCCAGTGTATATGGCACGCAATTGTGGATGATGTTCTCTCTCATGCGTCTGAATTCCCCTATCCTTTCTCCATCCGTTCTATGGTTCTGTTTTGAAGGCTTGGATTGCTTTGGGTGGCTCTCGTTCTCCTAATGGTGTGGTTGTGGGCCCATATTTTGTGGGGGGTCCCATTTCCGTTTACTCTTTGTCCTGTAAGTCTTGTTATTCTCTCCTTCTGCGTTCTCGTTTTGTTACACCCGATTGCCTTGCTAAATTCTTTCTTCCCTTCGTTGGGAGTGGGAAACGACCTGGAAATCCCTTTATTTCTTTTATTTTGATCGTCAAATCATTGATTTGAACTGGAAGGTCGCTCACGGTGTCTTGTACACTGCTGAGTGTCTTTCACCTTTTGATTATAATGTCCCCTTAGCTTGTTTCTGTGGTTATCATTGTGAGTCTGTTGAACATTTGTTGTTTTTCTTGTCCTTTGGTCCAGAGTGGTCTGTCGTGGATTCAGTCTTTGCTGTTCCAAGCGTCCCCTCTGGCGCCTGCCTTTACTGTTATACATACTCTTTTTGGTTTTTCTTCCGATGAACTTAGATGTGTCCCGAAGGTTTTTTGTTATTTACTTAATGTTTGTAAGTCTGCGGTCTGGCGCCAGCGTATTGGGGAGAATCTGTATGCAAATTTGTCTCTCCTGCTTAACCGGAAGTTTGACCTAATTAGCCAATCAGGATGGGTTGTATTTCAAGCGAATCACAACACAGCTTGGAAAGTGTGACTTCCTGTTAGCCAGATTGTGTGCCGTCAATGCTGTTTTTGGCTTTTGGGAACTTTCCGCTGCATTTTAAATAGAAGCAAGAGACTGAAGAAGTGAGGAAATGGCGTTCTTCCAAGGTAAAGCAAAAGATTCTGAATAAGTACACATTGGTGAAATTAATTGTGCACCGCCTTTCACTCACCAACGCCTAGGCTTAAATGTCGAAATCGAATCGACCGACACATGGCGAGACTGAGACAGTCTCTGTCGATCCCCTAAGCTCACAGGGGGATTAATAAGTTCCATTCGGAAGATGACTTCCATATGGAAAGTGACATCGAAGCTATCACGAAGTTTAGCAAGCCATGGCTCATCAAAGCTATGTTAATTCAACTTGAGCAACATGACTGACATGACAAACAGTGAGACAACCAAGCAACCCATGCTTCCAGACGCTAGTACTTGTGTGGCGGACCAGAATCGGTGTCTGACATTTGCAGACTGCAGACTCTTGACTCGTCCATGAGAAGACACACGGAGCTTGCAGTGTAAGTATCCAGGGGAGCTCCATACATTTCCTTATACTAAAAGTATAAGGATTTGTATGGAGCTTTTCGAGGAGGCTCACGGTACCCTGCTGTCCTTTCCGGTCGAGGTGTTTTAATCCGTTTTCACAGACAGAGCTTTGTCAGAAAAAATGTCATCGCCGACGAGGCAAACCAGCAATGACGGAGGCAAGGGTGGGTTTTTACTTTTCATCAAGTTTCATCAAACCCGCATTGAGTTTCCAATAGAACAAAAGGTCTTTGTTTAGTATTTGCGATAGCTGAGCGGACATAAGTTTGGGAGATCAACTAATTACGGAATTTAAAAGTGATGCGATACCAGAAAACACGAAAAGACGGATCATTCGTTCTTGCAAAACACTCCAGAAGGAAGAGGGAAACAGAGGCAAGCACGGAGAATTCCTATCCCAGCAACGGCCGCCGAAGAGGATGATAATGATTTGGTTCTGGATATTCCAAAAACTGCGAGAAGCCATCCTTCGGAAATTCCGGTCGGTGCTGGAAGCTTTGTCATTGGCATTATAGTGGTATCGAAAAGAAACATCCTTGATGTACGACGCATTTTAAGCCAACAGAAAAAAAAATTCAATATAGACATTTTGGCTCCTTTCACCGACCAGGAGTAGGGAAAGGCTTTGTAAAAAGATAAGCCCAATAACTACTTAGAACACTGATCCCTTCTCGAAAGGCATTCGAAGAGAATATATGCAACTTCAAGTCCCCCCTATGCTAAAGGGGCTATCCGCATCTGTTCACAGAACAAATCGTCTCTGAAGTGAATTTCAGGGACAGAAAAAGAAGATGCACAAAAGAAATTACTGCCCTTTGTCACGTAAAAACATTTATCAGTGCGTAAATTAAAAATAACATTAATGGCCCACTGGCATTTGATAGAAAATCAACCACGACTTTGGGAAATAAACAGAAACCTCCCATTATCTCATATAGGGGAAGAAAATCCCAAAAAAAGACATACTCGTACTCGGGTCACCTTTAAATGCCATGTAAACAGTGTAAAGACAATTACTTTGTGAGATTCACTACAGAATTGACATGATATTCAAACCGCGGGTAGATGTAGTGAGAACTATTACTAGTAATTAAACAAATGACTCACATCGAAACTTTAGAGGGCCAAGAAAAAGAGAAAAGGCAAGAAAAAATTTGTTCCATGAAGTAAAAGTAATTTCTGCTTCGGGTGACCACCAATGTTTGGTGTGGTCACAAAAAGTCACGTACCACTTTGTCTTCTGACACAATTTCATTGGCTTTATGAAAAAAAGTACTTTTATAACGCTTCACCATGCAGCCGAGACGAATGTGCTGACTCCAGCAGGCTGTATTTCCATATTTCAAAAGATCTGTTCTGCCTTAGTAGTATGGTGTGAGTCAGCTCGCGGGACACTTTCCTCTGACCCGCCATGCGAGTTGAGGCATACAAGCCGGAGGATGGCGGTTCAGAGAAAAGTGTTGGCGAGCTGACTTACACCATACTACTGCCTTATGCCTTATGCATTTAAAAGGTTTCCTTCGCAATGATCGCAAGGCAAGCAACGTAGCCCGCAAAAAAAGCTCCAACCCTGTTATGATTGATTTTGGGTAGAGCGTTAAGGTATAATTGATTTGGGCTCAAAAGGAAAGCCTGTGGTTAATACAGCACTAAACGCTATTTAGCCCCCGAAGTAAGAAGTGAATGCCGTTACAGCTTTGCCAATGACATTTTTTTTATTGGAACGAATGCTAAAGGCGGTATCCTCCCGCGTATTCTGAACGATGGGATCTTATAAAAGATTCTACAACAGAAAGGCCTTGGGATAGACCTAGCCCAGAGATTTTTACGAATGCGATTACTGAAGTAAGATGTTAGGATCGGAAATCAAAGTACATAGTTCCGAGGTAAGCAGCGAAAGGAAGCGCGAATTGTCCTAAACTTCGGTGCACGTTTTATCTAGCACCGGTCTACCGTGTAGCAAATTGAATTGATACCCATGCACAGTTTTAGAGATATCTTTGAGTGATTGATTAGTTAATAATCAATAAAAAGGGAAAAATCCACGGAAAAGAAATCACCAAAAGAATTTCAGCGCTTCTTGGTTAATAACTTGAGGGGCTTTATTATAATGAAACAATTAACCATCAAGAACAAGTTCACAGCTCAATAATCCGGCATGTGTGAGATAAGCGAGTTCAGAGTTTCAAAAAAACTGCGCGCGTCGGGATAAAAGCAAGCACATTAAAAAAAAAAAAAAAAGGAGAAAATATTTCTAATGCAAATTCTTGCAGCTATTTACGATAACAAAAATGACGATTATATTCTTGTTTTTATCCTGAGGCACACATTCGTTTCCTGAAACTCCGATCTGGTTTCAGGACGAGCTCAGTGTTCTTCATTAAAAAGTTTTGGTTGTTTTGGTGGAAATTGCTTTTTTTGCAGTCGCAGGTGTATGTATGGGGTAACTGGGGTGAAATCCGAGAAACAGCAACGGAACGGGCCAAAAAACGGTTGTTGCGGTTCCTTCGATTTCCCCTGATATCGTCAACAGGAGCATTTCTAGCTTACTTCCACTTCAGTTCGAGTGAAAGAAATCCATGGCCTTCTATGTTCTCTTCCTGGTTAGTTCCTGTTCCTTTACACTTTCACCACTTTAATATTTGATCAGTTAAATGTTAGCCTTGAAAAAAGACGTCTATTGAAGGAACTGTATTTTTAATGCTTTGTCTTGACTCCAGCAAAAATAAAGGGGTGACCCTTTGGCATACTATTCATAATATTCTTGTTTTAACTGGTGGACTGAACAAGGCATAAGCGATGCAAATTATGCATTTACAAACGTTTCTATTACTAGCCTTTAAAAAATAAACGATGAGAGCCCTGCGCCGGAATTTATCACTGACTTCTACTCAGGTACTTACTGCAGCTAGCACAACCCCACACAGATAGCTCAATTTGAAAAAAAAAAGGCAGAAACGATAAACGCCTTGAGAAAAATGATACATAGCTTCCAGAGAGTGGACAAACGTTCTACAGATGCGCAAGATGTACATACATTTAGATAGTTTACCCAGAAAAATATCGCATTGTTAGCAGTGTAGTGGCATATTCCTACAAAAATACAGATAGACTTACTTAACAATACCGCAAATTCAGGCGGGTAATGGCATTCCAAATTTTCCAAGTACAACTAGTTCCTAATTCTTAGATGCCCAAATCATTACACATTTTGAACTTTTCTCAAGGAAACATCGTTGTTATTTCGGACCTATGTACTTTGAGTTAAGTCATCACCTAGTCATCGCATTAGTTGACTAAGGCAGATCTTCTATACCCAAAAACTTCAAAATAATTAAAGAGGCACTGTCATGCAAAATTTGCTGTTTTTATGTTAAAAATGGGTAAAAATCTCTCTTACTACTTTAGCTCACATAATATTATACAACATTCCTGACAACCCACTGATAAGATATGAAATATATTTATGGCACAAAGAGCTATCTATTCATATTTAATTTTTGACCACTTCTGAAAATACGGTCTCCAAAAAACTAGCCAGCTTTTTTCAAGTTTCAATCCATTTCCATCCTTCACTCCATCCTTGGCTGCAAACAACAAAGAATGGACTCAGTGCACTTCAATGGCTATTGGCAACAAAGCTACAGCATTATTTTACGGTATTCATTATTGCAAAGACGTCCTTTAGTGTTTTGACGTTTGACTACAACAGCGTGACACAACCCCCTTTAAACTTCATAGAAAACAGTGCAGGAGTGATTATGATTTCTTCAGTGAAGCAAAGCCTAATAATATTGTCTTCGCTCTAATATAAAACTGGGTTATACTGTACTCATGGGTGTGCCACCTAAAGTACAGCCTAATAATATTATCTTGACTCTAACAAAACACTGGGTTATACTGTACTCATGGGTGTGCCACCTAAAGTACAGCCTAATAATATTATCCTGACTCTAACAAAACACTGGGTTATACCGTACTTATGGGTGTGCCACCTAAAGTACAGGCTAATAATATTTTCTTGACTCTAACAAAACACTGGGTTATACTGTACTCATGAATGTTCCACCTAATTATTGCCTTGGTTCTGACAAAAGAACCGGTTATACCATACTTATGGGAGTGCCACCTAAAGTACAGTCTAGTAATATTATCTTGGCTCTTTAAAAGTTCTCAAACAAACCAACATTATTGTACTTACAAACACAATATTTTCTTTAAGTGTACTCCGACCAATTATCTTTGGGCTACACTTAGCTAATCAAGGATAAAATCTAAAAATAAATTTCCAATAAATGTACATTTGGAGACAACATAAATTAGATAAGAATTCAGTTAGCACAAATTCTAATTAACATCGACATGGATCTGGCAAGAAGTAACTCTGTTTAAAATTAAAGTCTTGGATGTATTCAGATCCTGAAAAGGCTTCTTGAACTTGGATAGTGGCAGAGAAAGTTCTGCAATTTCCTCAAGGTGCTCGAGTATTCGAAACTCAGTTAGACCTCAAATAACAATAGTGAGAATGAAAAAAAAAAAAAAATAAATAAATAATAATAATAATGATAATAATAATAATAATAATAATAATAATAATAATAATAATAATAATAATAATAATAATAATGATAATAAACCTCACATTCAGTTTTAAGGGGAAAGAATTTAAGTCAATATCTGTTGTATTAAATAAATTATTGTCATAATTGATGCCACAATTAATAATAATAATAATAATAATAATAATAATAAAAATTGACGGGAAAGAATTCAAGACGTCTGGTGTATGAAATAATTTTAAATGTAAAGAAACAAACCAAGCAAAACAACTACAACGAAACAAGTAAACATAAATATTATGCTTGAATTTTTAAAGAAATCATGGCCAAATTACTAAAGTAAAATATACTTGATCAATTCTTAGTGTTTTATATATTCTTACCCCTGTTCGTTCAAGCCCTGTGATGTTAATCACTAACTGCCATGTTTTAGAGGAGACCCTTGCCTTCGCCTGAAAGTGGACAAGCTTCCAGTCAGGTACTCTTAAGCCCTCCACGTATCTGGAACGTGTGCCATCGCCAACAAGTTCCTCCACGGCCCTCTTTAACCCTCTTTAACCCACTTCTTACAGAAACGTCCTCCACTATTTCATTGACCATGGCCTTGGCTTCGATTCTGGGTCGCCAAATACACACATTGAAAGCACCATTAGCCAAATTTTCTCTTTGTTTGTTGCACACGTCATCGAAATTCTTCATTATGCGATTACTTCGCTGCTCCATGAGCAAAACCTTCTCAGGCGTGTCTGAATCGTCCATTTCAAATGATGAAAGAGACAATTTGCTCGGCGGGGTTGAGGGCATTTGAATCCAAACATCGAGAAGCAAGTGGTCGTTCGGAGGTTGCTTGATAATCAAGTCCAATGAGTTCAAAAAGTCTCGTAACTGCGAGAAAAACTCATCCGGATCTTCGATTGTTGAGTGTATTCTGGCGAAGAAAAACGGATATCAGTCAAAAGGACGAATAGACAATTTCCATTCCATTCCATTCGACGAACGTCCATCTTGCAATCGAAGATCCTCTGGAAA
>NC_090877.1:13174877-13177377 GCF_036669935.1 Montipora foliosa | reverse complement strand
AACAGTACAAGTTCCCTCGGAGACTGAAATGAACACCCTTTATGAAAGTCTAGATAAATCAAAAATTAAACCAGTGGCTTTAAGTCTTATCAAGCCCTACTCTGACCAGTTTGTATCAGAAAGCAGCAGTATCCAAACAATCCCAGACCTTTTTGACAATGACAATTTAAACCTCACATACACTGATTTACTAAAGAAGTGCTTTAATGTAGAAATTTGCTTGTCAAGTAAAGACATTGCACAAATTGAGATACACAAAGCCAGGCAAAGGGGAGTGCATTTTTTCGACATAGAGCGGGTCGTATTGGTGCGTCAATGAGTGGAGCAGTCTGCCGGACAAACCCAGCACAGCCATCACAATCACTGATCAAGACAATCTGCTATCCAAATTTATTTCAAGTAAACACAAAAGCAGTGATTCATGGGTGCAAACATGAAGCCGACGCAATTAAAGCCTATGAAGAAGAAATGAAAAACAGTCATGATGACTTTAAACTCTCGCAGTGTGGCTTAGTTATCAACCAAGAGTACCCTTGGATTCATGCCACCCCAGACTTCTTAGTATCTTGCTCATGCTGTGGACTGGGGTGCGGAGAGGTCAAATGTCCTATTTGTATTGACCGATGTGACTTTGACAGTTATGTTTTGAAGAAGATTGCTTGCCTGGAAAAGGTAACCGGTAATTTCCAGCTGAAACGAAACCACAACTAGTTTTTTCAAGTTCAACAACAGCTTTTGACATTACCTGAACGGAAGTACAATGATTTTGTTGTTTGTGCTTTTGACAGTTCTCACCGTGCAACAATTACCAAAGAGAGAATTTACCCTGACCATGGTCACTAGAAAGAGGTTTTGCCAAAACTTACGACTTTCTGGAGAACATGTATTTTGCCTGAACTTTTAGGCAGATGGTACACAAGGAAGTGTGACATTTCTATGAGATACCACAAGCAGGTGTTGGAATTTGTTTCTGCAGAATGCCATCATGTGGAAACACTGTGAAATGTGGAAACCCCCACTGCCCATTTGTTGAATTTCATCCCTCGTGCTTAGCAATCTCAACCCCGCTACCAAGGGTGTGGTACTGCCCACACTGCTGCAGGCTACCACAGTTTAAGCGGTCGAAAAAAGGAAAAGAGAAATCTCCAAAAATAATGGCTAAGGCTTTATCTCTCGACAGTATTTGTATTTGCCAAGCAGTGCCACAGCAATCTGACAAATTACTTGAGTGCCACAGCGATGATTGCCAGAGTGGATAATTTTTTCACTTGACCTGCCTTGGTTACAAGAAATTGCCCAACAACAGCAAGACAACCTGGAAATGCACCGATTGCAAAACAAAACATGCAAAGCCATTTCATGCCAGCACCGCAGTTGCAGGGACATGTCAGGAAACCCCAGTTGCACCTACCACTTGTTCTTCTCAATCTCATGATAATAAACCCACGTCCTATGAACTTGACAATGCACAAGAATCTTATCATGACAGTGAAGAGGAATGTGCTGATGACGTGGAGGTTACTATGGTTACAACTAGTGAATCTGAACGATATCGTCCACATCGTCTTGATGAACAAGATTATCAGCTTATTATGTCCCCCCCATGGTTGGCTTGATGGTGCAATTATCCACAGTGCACAGGTACTTTTGCAGAAAATTAACCCTTTGATTGAAGGTTTTCAGCGTCCTACATTAGGTCCAGTGCGAAATTTTAATGTAGTTTCTGGTGAATTTGTACAGTTATTGCATACAGGACACAATCACTGGGTTTGTGTTCGTTCAGTAGGATGCCTTCCCGGAACAGTCAGACTGTTTGACAGTCTATATCATGACATCATCTCACAAGAAGTTGAAGATCAGGTCAAAGACTTAGTATTAGCAGATAGCTTCCTGAAACTCGAGTATGCACCCTGCCAACAGCAAAGAAATGGAAGTGACTGTGGCGTTTTTGCTACTGCTTTTGCGACAAGTCTTGTATTTGGATCCAATCCACAAAACCTGAATTTTGACATTACAAAAATGCGACCACATTTAGTGGCCTGTCTTCAAGCTGGTTTGATGTCTCAGTTTCCATCGTTTTAAATTTTAGTGACTTACAAGAACCGTTGCAATAATTGCAGCATTAAATTTTTTTTAGCTACCTGGACAGCTATCTCACATTGTAAACTAAATAGTTTTTGAGACACACAAAAAAGCTTCAGGTGTTATTGCTATTTATTTACAAAATAAACTGTTTCAACAAATTGGCCTTTCATTGCTTTACATATCGTAATCCCCTTAACCCTTCACTCCCAAGATCTGAAATTCAATTCTCCTAACTGATGACCATACAAATCTTTGTTCTCTGTTCTTGAGAATTTGGTGTAACATAAAGACACTTTCCCATAGTTGATAATTTTCCAAATTCTCACCACCTGTCTCTTTGGCAGAGTAGTAAAATTGTTAGGAGAATTTATTTGCTAGTCATTCCTGGGAGTGAAAGGTGTAAGTTATAATTTTC